>NC_083872.1:23367752-23673911 GCF_032452875.1 Bos javanicus | reverse complement strand
CAAAGGTAGCCTGACAGGAGAAAAATGCACACCATTAGATGCAATTGCTATGTAAATGGTCTTTTTGTTTTAGAGTGCAGTTTATAGTAATTGAAAAAAATCCCATATGCCATTTTCATTGGTTACTCCATTTGTTTTCTTTCTGTGTAATTGAATTTCACACAAAAGAGAGAATGAAAACTTTTGAATACTGAAATACTGAAGCAATATTTTCAGGTGCATCATTGTATTTTCTATAGATTCTTTAATTTTAGAGCTTAGCTCTTGGTAAGTATTCTCCAGGGTGTATATTTATGTTTGTGTGTGTTTGTGTTTTATGAGACTCGAAGAAGGAGAATGACATCTCTTTTGAGACCAACCTCTGATTCCATTGAATGTTACATTTCTTAAAACATCAAAAAATTGTCTTTCAGTCACGTTTTGGGTTTATTTCTGACCATTTGCCAAAGCAGGCCTTATTGCAATTAGGAGACAATTCTATTTCACATTTTGTAGGGCTGTGTATCCCAAACTATAGAAACACAGTTATATAGGACTCTGCCAGACAAACATCATCAAAAAACAATATTTGAGATGCAATTCTATATCACGGCACATCTTCCCATGTTTCTTTGTCAGTATTTGGGTATTTATACCTGGATAAAATGAATTTGCGGAAAAGTCAGTATGTCCTCATTTTGAAGCAGCAAATCTTTGCTACTGTTTCATTTTATGAATGATGTGGGGCATTGGCATGTGCGAATCAATGGGAAAGTATAAGACTTAGAACAACATTCAAAAAACTTAGAGAAATGACAATGAAAATGCCTTGCATGGAGTTCAGCTATAAACCTATAGATGTGAGGAACAGAATGGTTTGCCTTCAAGCTTCATTGGTTGTTTTGCTTTTTGTAATTCAGGTCTGCTATCTAGAGTTACGGCAGGCAAAAGAAATACTTACACGGAATGTTCTGAATATAGATCTCTGAAACTCATTATACTAAGCTTTTACGTACTGGAAGATGGTTCTATGAGACTCAATCATGTGAGCCATTGGGAAGAAGGAACTAGTGCGGTTTTCTGGGTGAGGATCATGTTGATGGGTGAGAGGAAAAGAAACCAATATTCCTTAGGAAGAAATGGAGTAAGCAAGGTATAAATGACAGAGAGGAGTGCTTGTTCATTTATATCAATATTTTCCCTCGTTTGACAACCATCCACTTCAGCTATGTGTGAGGCCCTTTACTGGATTGTGGTCAATCTGAAAAAATGCCAGTGGGACTGATAGGCTTTGGTATATTATTACCATTATACATTCTATTTCTTTCTTTTTTAAAAACTGAGATATAATTGACATATAACACTGTGTTAGTTGTAGGTGTACAACATAATGATTTGATATATGTATATAGCAAAATGATTACCACAATAACAGTTATAATTTTTATCTTGTAAGGAGAACTTTTAAGATCCACTCTCTTAGTAACGTTCAAATGTGCAAAACAGTGTTGTTAACTATAGTCACCATGCTGTACATTATATCCCAATGTAATGTATATATTTATCTCATGACTGAAATTTTACACCCTTTGACCACCTTCACCTCTCCCACCCCATGGCCCGATACTGACAACCACCATCTGCCTTTCCATGTCATTTTAACATGAATGTATTTTGCCCAAAATTTAGTTTGACTTGAGTGCAATTAAGAATCATCATTATTGGGGCTTCCCTGGCAGTCCAGTGGTTAAGACTCTGTATTGCCAGTGCAGGGGATGTGAGTTTGATCCCTGGTTGGTGAATAAGATCCTGCATGCTGTGTGGTATGACTTGAATAAATAAATGAGACTGTCGATACAATACAAGAAAAGAATATTTATTTTATTCACTTGGACAAATACGTGCAATCTCATCTATGAGATTGGTCTGTGAAACTTTGGTCTATGATAAAGGAACAATATGTTTATAGTGTTCTTATTCATAATTATGCATAATGATTGTAAAATGCAGGTCTAATTTCTGGCTCATATAAAGGGTAGAGTAGGCAATATATATCATAGCTCAAAATTGTAGATTCTTATAAGAAAACTGGTCTTAAGAGAGGATACTCCTTTTGTTTTTAGTTGATCTTTCAAAAGAGATAATGAGTAGATGGGGATTCAATATGCCCCAATCTGAACTTTAAGAATCATACTTTTTAAAAAAGCCTCACGGGAACTTTCCTGGCAGTCCAGTAGTTACGACTCCATGTTTCCTGTGCAAGGGGCACAGGTTCAGTCTCTGATGAGGGAACTAAGATCCCACAAGCCACACCATGGGGCCAAAAAAGAGCCTCATCCCTGTTTATTGAGATCATTTTGCTATTGAAAATTGTATACAACAGTCTTCTTGGTATAACCACCTACACTGTACATTTACATTCCATGTTAACTTGGAATGCTTTGGATTAGTTTCCACACTGCATTTGTGTGAACATTTTATTTCTAGAATCCATTGACTCATTAGGATCTGCATAAAATACAAGTGTAGTGGCAAAACAGACCCTTTCAAAAAGGAATAGTCCAGGAGCCTGGCAAATAATTTCTGAGTGTTGCAGCATTTAGAAAAGTCCTTGAGTCTAAACAAGATACAGCCTTCAAACATGTACTTTTGTAACAAGCAGAATGGTTGTTGTTGGGTGATAGTTTCCCATGGGTCGCTCACATTTCTCCATGTTGTGTGAGCAGAGGCATTGATTGTACTGGTTCCAGCCCCTCTTTTCAAAGATACTTGTATAGTAAATGGCCTTGAAAAATAGAAGTACTACTTCCTGCAGCAATGGAACATGTTTATTTGCTGCCAATTATGAAAGATTCTAGAAGCTCCAATGGCTCAAGAGGTAAAGAATCTTCCTGTAATGCAGGGGATACAGGAGACACGAGTTCACTTCCTGTGTCGGGAAGATCCCCCGGAGAAGGAAATGGCAACCCACTCGAGTATTCTTGCCTGGGAAATCCCATGGACAGAGGAGCCTGGCAGGCTACAGTCCATGGGGTCGAGAAAGAGTCTGACACGACAGAGCACACACATGTAATGAAAGGTATGAAAGAGTCAGGGCTCCTCTCCTGTCATGCAAACCAGTGCTTGTGCAGATGGTATCTGGCCCCCTTCCTGTCATCCTGTGGAACTCTGGGACTCTGGGAACCAGTGCAAGAATGTGCTGATACTTTGGTTAGCGGTGTTGGTCTGAGTGGTAAATTCTTTTGTGTCTTACTCAGGAGTATCATGGTTTGTACCATCATTCATGAATCCATGGCAGGCTTACAGGTTAATTTGCAGGGCATAATCTCAGAACCTCCACAGTCCTTGGCTGTCAGTACCATAATTCATAAATAAATTTCTTCTTCATGTGTGCCTGTCATTCTGATGACCTTACTATTTTTTTAATTAAAATTAAAAATTTCTTTTCCATTATGGTTTATTATAGCATATTGGATATATCCTGTGCTATATGGTAGGACCTTGTTGTTTATCCATTCTACATATAATAGTTTGCATCTGATAGTCCCAAACTACCAATCCACCCTTCCCCTACTCTCCCTCCCGCTTGGAAATCACAAGTCTCTATGTCTGTGAGTCTGTTTCTGCTTCATAGATATGTTCATTTGTGTCATATTTTAGATTCCACACATAAGTGATATATGGTATTTGTCTTTCTCTTTCTAACTTACTTCACTTAGTGTGGTAATCTCTATGTCCATCCATGTTGCTGTAAATGGCATCATTTCATTCTTTTTTATGGCTGAGTAGTATTCCATTATATATATATATCACATCTTCTTTATCCTCTCACCTTTTAATAAACATTAGGTTGCTTCCATGTCTTGGTTATTGTAAATAGTGCTGCTGTGAACATTGAAGTGCATGTATCTTTTTGAATTATAGTTTTGTCTGGATATATGCCCAGGAGAGGAATTGTTGGAGCATATGGCAACTCTATTTTTAGATTTTTGAGGAATCTTCATACTGTTTTTTATAGTGCCTACATTTTTATAGCGCCTACATTCCCAACAATGTAGGACAGTTCCCTTTTCTCCACACCCTCTCCAGGATTTGTTATTTGTAGATTTTTTAATGATGGCCATTCTGACGGGTGTGAGGTGGTACCTCATTGTAGTTTTGATTTGCATTTCTCTAATAATTAGCGATGTTGAGCATCTTTTCATATGCCTATTGGCCGTCTATGTCTTCTTTGGAGAAATGTATTTCTAGGTCTTCTGTCCATTTTTTGATTGGGTCTATGGCCTTACTTGGAGAAGGAAATGGCAACCCACTCCAGTGTTCTTGCCTGGAGAATCCCAGGGATGGGGGAGCCTGGTGGGCTGCCGTCTATGGGATTGCACAGAGTCGGACACGACTGAAGTGACTTAGCAGCAACAATGGCCTTGCTAGCTGTATAATTAATAAAAGAAATGAAATAATTGCCAATCTCCTAAAATAATACTTAAGAATCTTAGCATCTTCTTCCTTTCCTACACTATCCCCCATCTAAATTGTTAACTAGGAGCCAACTTTGAATTTAAGGAAAGAAAAATTGATTGAATCATTTGCCCCTATGAATTCCTTGTTTGTTCAGACATCACTCATTTTAAAAAGAGAGAACTGAGAATGCCAATGCTGGTATCTGCCAAGGGTAACAAAGTAGGGAGCCTGGCCTGTGATGGAAGATTTACTGAGTTCAGGTCGTTTCCAGGATGCTCATTTATGACTGGTGCATGCTTTCTCTTCTTGTGAGATGAGGAAGTATTATTGTCTTTCCCCTTAAGATTTAAAAACAATAAGATAGGATCTAGAAAGGTAGTGTGGCACAACGGTTAAGAGTAAGACCATGGAGTTAGCTGTCGCGGTTTGTGATCTGGTTCCATCTGTGTAAACTTTGAGCCAAGTTTCTAATGTCTTCCAAGTTTCAGTTCCGCCCCCTTTAAAATAGAAATGAGAACAATATTGCCGTGTCACAGAGAATAGCCGTGATGATGAAAGGAGAGGAGGCCAGGAGCACTGCAGGACACCTAGTGTGTGCTCATCAAATGCTGGTTGTTACCATTAGCTTTTTGGTAAATATGTACCTGACAATTAGTGAGTGACTTGGAAAGCTGATTGACAAATCACGCAATAGCATCCTTCATCCAAGACAAATTGTTTTCAAGATGGAGACAATTATGGATGGAGAGATCGGTGGTTAATGTCTTTGCTGCCATTAGTTCATGTGGTTTCCCTAAGAATTCTGTGTTCCTTTCTAGGTCTTGCTTGGAGTTAATTCAAGGTCTGGATCTTTCACAAATGATTTGGCTCTTAGGTGCTCAGAAATTTCATTTCTACTTCAAGAACTTTATAGGAATTCCTCTCAGAATAGAAGTAGCAGTGTCAGGCTTCATGGCCAAAGAATGGGTTTAAGCTTCACTTTTATTTTCTCTTACAACCATATAAAAATAATGTTTTTTCCTCTATTATTTGTATCTTGCAAAGTCAGAAAGCTGACCTTATGATTCTACTATCTTCTATTTGCATAGTTCACAAAAGCTACTGTTTAAACCTATAATTCTTTTTTTTTTAAGTTTAAAACCTTTACCTATGAATTAGTAAAAAAATAGAAATGTAGGGGTTTTGGAAAATATTGCTGTCCAGTGGTTCTCAAACACAGTGAACAAATAACGTATTCACTGCTCCATGAAGAAATGAGAAAAACAAGTATAAATAAAAATTTCATCTTAAAGTTAAATGTAAGAATAAAAGTCATTTATTCTGACATTGTGTTCTTCCTAAATTTTAGTGTTATTAAAATATAATATTTTCTATGAAGTGCTGTTTATGTACTGGGTTTTAAAAAATATTTTAATTTGGGAAAAGTGAAAAAAAGGCAAATTCATATTCCCTTAATTCTTTTTTAAAAATTGGTTTTGAAGTAGAAAAATATAAGATCCAAGGGTAATTATAATAGCAATCACTTATGCAAGGCTTCTTACTAGGCCTGGTTCTAAGCGATTTACAGACATTGATTTATTTAATTCTTGAAATTAAAAGATGCTTGCTATTTGGAAGGAAAGCTATGACAAACCAAGATAGTGAATACTTTGCTGTCAAAGGGGTCCATATCATCAAAGCTATGGTTTTTCTAGTAGTCATGTTTGGCTGTGAGAGTTGGACCATAAAGAAGGCTGAGTGCCAAAGAATTGATGCTTTTGAACTATGGTGCTGGAGAAGACTCTTGAGAGCCCCTTGGACAGCAAGGAGATCAAACCAGGCATTCCTAAAGGAAATCAACCCTGATTATTCATTGGAAGGACTGACTCTGAAGCTGAAGCTTCAGTACTTTGGCCACCTGATTCAAAGAGCTTACTCATTGGAAAAGATCCTGATGCTGGGAAAGAGTGAAGCAAAAGGAGAAGGGGGCAGCAGAGGATGAGGTGGTTAGATAGTGTGGTTGACTCAATGGATATGAATTTGAGCAAACTCCAGGAGATAGTGGAGGACAGAGGAGCCTGGCATGCTGCAGTCGATGGAGCTGCAAAGAGTCGGACATGACTTAGCAACTGAACAACAATAAAGGAACTCTATGAGTTGAATACTGATATTATAACCAAGTTTCTCAGATGGACTTCCTAGGTGGCGCAGTGATAAAGAATCTGCGTGCCAGTGCAGGAGACGTAAGAGATTCAATCCTTGGGTGGGGGAGTTCCCCTGGAAGAGGAAATGGCAACCTGCTCCACTATTCTTGCCTGGAAAATTCCATGGATAGGGGAGTCTGGTGGGCTATAGTCCATGGGGTCACAAAGAGTTGGACACAACTGAGCATGTGCGTGCACACACACAACCAATTTATAGATCAAGAAACAGAAACAGTAGAATTGAGTAATTTGACTCAGGTGACACAGCTCAAACAGTAAAGACAGGGCTCAAACCCATGATTCTGGATCTAATATCTTCCTTAGAAGAATCCTAGAAACTTTCATTGAGCTAGAAATCTGAACATTGTGTATTTGAATATTTAGAGGACATTTTGGCAATATCTATCTATCAAAAGCTTCAAAACAGTGTCTGTGCTTTGACCCAGATTTCTAGGAATTTATTCTAAAGAAACAAAGAATTATGCCAAAACGTATGTAATGTAAAAGGGCATTGATTATAACACTGTATACATTGGAGAAAAATAGAAACTAATTAAATGCCCCCATAGAGGGAATTATTTAAATAAGTGAACAGCCATGCAAAGGATAGTAATACATAATTTTAATTGTTTAAACTGTGTTGCACAAAACCTTGGGGTTTATCATCTGACATGAATTAGGGCTTTGCAAATATTTTGTCTGAACTTTATAGATGCTGATGAAGATTGATACATCACTGTCTCCAGTCACCCCTGATTGAAACTTTTTGTCTTTAAAAAACATAATCTCATGGGTTTATTTTAGGATGAATAAATGTTCTACATTAGACTAGCAACTCATCTTTATGGGCTGACAGATACCTTTTTTATTTGTTTGTTTGTTTTACGAGGATGCTTTGTAGACTAAGTCTATTTTCAACACCAGCTCTCTAGATATGGTGTTATGAGTGTTCCCATTAGGGTTTTCTTGCTGGCCAGCCTTGTCAGCCTATCTCCAGTGTGTTCCTTCTACTGAACCCAACCAGATTCACTTCACTAAACTAGCCAGTGATCTGCAGAGTTCCTGAGAGGGAGATTCTTACCATTATATTTTATTCTGCTTTATGTATTAACAGTCATATAAAAAGCTTCTTGGATCTAATCAATAGTATTTTTCCTTGAGACTTCTGAAAGTGGTTAGTGGATCACTGACTAGTGTGGACAACATGAATAGCTTTTTGCAATTAAAAAATCTTGAAAATGTTACTGCATCACAGTGTAAGGGAAGAGGCAGGGGTGTTAACAGACAGTTGTGAATTTGCTTTAGCTGTTCACTAGCTATGGAACACGGCAGGTTATTTTATCTAAAAATGGAAATTATTATCTTTCAGGTTGTTATGAGGATTACAGAAGGTACATTTAAGCACTCAACAAATGTTGACATAGAAAGAGGACAGCTAATTTAGATAGGGGAGTTGAGTAAGTTGCCATCAATATGATTGTTTATAACCATCACCCTAAATACCAGAGATAATTTTAGACATTTCAAGTAATAGAGAGGGTTGTATTAAACTCTTAGCTTTTAAAATGTTTTCTATTGTTTTACACTCAATCTCTAATTTATATCTATTTAGAATTTTACAACTTATATTAAAGACTGTATTATACTCACCCTTTGCTGTGTAAATCTTGAAAAGTTCTCTAGCCAAAGGCAATAAATTTCACTCTGGCAACATCAAAGGCTATTCAAATAATGTGAATATAAAGTATTGCACAACTTTTAAAGTTTATGGTTCATTTGTACAAAGACTCACTTCATATCTACTTGGCCTTTTGGCTAAGATCATGTGTAGTACAAAGATTCATTGCTGTAGGAGGAGTATCTCAATTATTTTCTGGTAGTGTCAGTAATTTCATGGAGTTCTATTTCTATTCTCTCTCTCTTTCCCTCCCTGCCCCCCCTCAGTTTTCCTTGGCTCTCCTTATTTGAGTTGGGTGACCTTCCTATAGGCTTCCACAGTTTTTGAATCCCAAAGGTAATCCGGGGTGCACTGTTCTGTCACTTTATATGGGTTTCCTCCAAGAGATTGTAAATTTGCAATGGGCAAGAACTCTGAGTGCTCCAGGCCAACCCTCACCCACTGGCTCCTGCCACCTACAGCTGTGCCACTACTATTTGCCTGGGGTCCTGCACTGATCCACCTTGCCTTCCTCTCCATTTATGTCAGCCCCGATTTCCCAAGTCATCTCTCATCCTTCGGACTCTGATCTCCACATGGCCTCATTATCCCTTTTCTGACTCTATATCTCACTCCTCCTCAACTTTTGAAACCCTTCCATGGTAGCCTCACAACATCCCCTCTATACCTCACTTCTCTGAATATTCTCTTCACCTTCTTGCTACACTGGAGATCTGGTTCTCCCCAGGACACTGGTTCTTTTGCAGGTGTTGGCCGTTTTCTCTCCAACACTCCTTGTGTAACTAAAAGTGGGGTCTGGCTACTCACCACTCAAAAACTAATAAAGAGGCAAGGTTGGTGGAAAGGAAAGCTTGCTTTACTGTGGATGCTGGCAACTGGGTAGAGGAGGGCAGGCCCTGTCCAAAGGTTGACTCTCCCCACTGACAATCAGTGGTCAAGAGGGAAGGGGCTACATGCAGAAACAGCACAGTCAGCTCTGACAGTCATCTTGAAACTGGTCATTGGTGGTCTGACCAGTGACACCTTGATTGTTTTATGTGCAGTTAATCTTCAGTTCCAAGGCCAGTTTGTTTCCATTTATTTGAGGCCAGTTCTCGGAATTGTGGCAGTTTATGTCATGGCTACAGTCTGATCTTCTTCCCTGGTAGCTCAGCTGGTGAAGAATCCACCTGCAATGCAGGAGACCCCGGTTTAATTCCTAGATCAGGAGGATCCCCTGGAGAAGGGGTAGGCTACCCACTCCAGTATTCTTGGGCTTCCCTGGTAACTTAGTCAGTAAAGAATCTGCCTGCAATGCAGGAGACATGGGTTTGATCCCAGAGTTGGGAAGATTCCCTGGAGGAGGCAAGGCAATCCACTCCAGTTTTCTTGCCTGGAGACTCTCCATTGACAGAGGAGCCTGGCTGGCTGCAGTCCATGGGGCTTCAAAGAGCCAGACATGTTTGAATGACTAAGTACAACAGTCTGGTCATTGTGTAGTTAACTTCTTCTGCCTGGTTGGAGTTTCAGTATCTATAAGACAGCTCACAGGATATGGCTCAGAATATTATCTATAGCCCTTGAGAAGGAACTAAAGGTTCCTTTAGAGAAGGACTTTGCTTACTGACTAAACTATTATTATTTAGTCTTATTGGACTATTTTTCTTTGCTTCTGCATTTTCTCATTTCTCTGATTAAATTTATTCTTTGACTGAAGTTTTTCCACAGACAAAAGGCAGGTGGAAGACCTTGATAGGGAGGGACCACAGGGTCCTGCGCCTTTTCACTTGAGCCTACAAGCAGGGTACATACAGTGGACTGAATGTGACCCCCACAAATTAACATTAATACCTAATCCCCAGTGTGATGGTATTAGGGCCTTTGGGAGGTGATTAGGTCATAAGGGTGGAGCCCTTATGGATGAGATTAGTGCCCTTATAAAAGAGACCCCAGAGAGTTCCCTCTGTCCCTTCCACCTTAAGAGGACACAGGAGAAGATAGCCATCCATGAACCAGGAAGCTAGTTCTCACCTGACACCAAATCCACTGATTCCTGGATCTTGGACTTTCAGACTCTAGAACTGTGAGAAACAAATTTTGTTATAAGCCACCCAGGCTCTGGCAGTTTTGTGATAGCAGCCTAAACAGATTAAGACCAGAGGTATTCTCAGGACTACTTCCAGACCATTTCCAACCCCACCCTCAGCTCTCCTCACTAGCTCTCGCTCTCAAGCCATTCGTCTGTTTCCCACTTGGTTGTCTTTTGCCATGTCCTTCTTCACACATACACTTTCCTTCCTTAAGCATGTGGCTCCAGATCCTGCTTTCCCACATCACTCCTGTCAAACTTCCTGATGGCTGTTTTAACCTCATGGGTTATTTTTTCAAATCTTTTCTTATTTTTTGGGGGTGGGTGGGATTCTCTCCTCCCGTGACCCTGCCCTAACCCCACCTCATGACACTCACTCCCATGGTCAATCCTTAGACTTGTCCTCTATCAATAACTGTGACCCTTCTCTCATCTCAGTTTCAAGTGAGTATTATAATGGTATTGTCATTACCATTACTATTTGTACACAATTTGTTGAATTGAACTACTCATGAATTGGGTAACCACAGCAAATGAATTACTTTCTTTCAACCTCCTTTCTTCTCTCCAGAGGCTGTTGTGTGAGGAGTTGAGATCATATATTGGTGATAGAATATGGGAAATGAGGGAAAGGAAGCAAGAGGAACTGAGCCTTAAAAGGATGAAGGGTTTCGAATTAAGCCATGAAGAAAGAGATAAAGCCTGGGGGACAGGGAAGTATAGAAAAATGTTCTATCCTGGAGGAAAAGGATGGCAGACCCACTTGTCAGGAGGTGGATGCTGGCTAAGAAACAGTAAATAGATTGTAGACTAGAGGCTTGCAGGGCACATAGAGATGGAACAGAGAGATTAAAGGCAGCCCAGGGGATGCAAGGAGTAGAAAATGTTCCAGAGCACACAGTAGGGGCTGAGTAAATACTTGCTGAATAAATGAATAAGTTATGTGACTACAGGTTTAGGATTTTGTTGTTTTCTCAAACTGGGGCTAGAAGTGCAACAGTGTCACATTTTAAGCACAGGGGTGGGGAAGGACAAAGCTGCTGCTGGCCTAATTTCTTGTGCAAATTAGAAGTGGCTCCAGATCTGGGCTGATGGATTAGAAAAGGGCATCTCCTTTTTCAGGTTCTAAGCAGCTTTCTGTCAACAAGTGTGCTCTGTTTTACAGCACTGCCATCTTTATCCCTAGGTTGGGGGCAGGTGGATAACAAGAATGTGGTCAGGTTCTAAAGTCCACTCTTCTTCTTTTTAAAAAACGTTTCATTTATTTGGCTACACTTGGTCTTAGTTGCGGTGCTTGGGATCTTTAGTTGAGGCACATGAACTCTTCTTTGAGGCTTGTGAGATCTAGTTCCTGACCAGGGATTGAACTTGGGCTCCCTGCCTTGCGAGCACCGAATCTTAGCCACTGAAACACCAGGGAAGTCCCTCTAATGTCCATCCTGAAAGTTGTCTTTATACTTTATACATGCCAAGTTGTCTTTATACTCTTTGGACTTGGGCTTCCGTAGTTTCTGAAGGGAAAAATTTGCTTCTTAACTTTTCTGCTGTGACCTCCCTTTTGCTGTAATAGTTGAGGTCAAGGTCTAGTTTGAAATGAAGATGTGGGAGACTGAGGGTGTAAGTAAGAGATTTCTATTTCTTGCTGGGGGTAAGTAAAGGAAAGCAACATGGATTTATCACGGACTCCTCTTCACTTTCTGTGTCAGACATTTGTTATAGACACTTACCTCATTTTCCATCCTTACAACGATCTTCCCAGGCAAATATTAGTCACCATTATTCTTATGAAGGTCCAGAGAGAGCCTACAACTCGGGCCAGGCACCAAGTGAGGAGTGGAGTGAAGATTCAAGCTCAGGGTTTGAATTCCCTGTGCCACATGGTTGCTGGGTTTTCTTCTGGTGAAACACATTGCCAGGTGTAAACTCAGGAGGATAGGCACTGTTTTATTTTTTTCACCTTTGCATGCTTCCCAGAGCTTATCATCATTCCCAACACTAAGAAAATGCTAAATGGAGGTGTGTGGGGCTGAACTGAATGTGGATGAGCAAGGGCTGCTGACCAGCCGTCCACCTTCTCCCCCCAGTCATTTTCATGTCAATCATCGGAATGCTGTCTTCCTAATTTGCTCTTCCAGCTTCCCCTCTCAGGGAATGCTTCTCACTAGGGGAATCTGCCTGGTCCAGTGAGCTGTGGTCATTTGACCCTCCAAGGGAGATCTGGAAACTCTTTTCCTAGTGGGTCCCATTGATCCTAGGGGCTGACTGTCTCCTTATTGTCTCTGCTTGCCCTTACTTGGTTCTTATTTCAAGATTCTTGAGAAAGGTAATTTTTAGCTCCCTTTTATTGACCTCAATAAAAGCACTACACAGCCTGGGTATCTTCAAATCATTTAATTAAATTCAGCTCATTGATTTTGAAATACTTAATAAGCCATTAACTGTTTTGAAACTTAAGTTGATATGATGCAACTCTCAACAAACTTTAAAATTCACTCCCCTGGATTAGCTTTGGTTTGATTTTCAAACTTGCCCAAGTCATAGAGTTAGTAAAGGGAAACCTTTTAGGGTTTGGTTTGAGTGAACTTCCCTGGTGGCTCAGACAGTAAAGAATCTGCCTACAATTCGGGAGATATGGGTTCCATCCCTGGGTCGGAAAGAGCCCCTGGAGAAGGGAATGGCAACGCACTCTCGTATTCTCACCTGGAGAATTCCATGGACAGAGGAGCCTGGGGGGCTACAGTCCGTGGGGTCACAAAGAGTAGGACATGACTGAGCGACTCACACACTTAGAGTTACTCTGTTGCTCACAAGCTGACCTGATTTCTTAGCTTCTATAATTTAATAAAAAATAGTGCCTACCAGAAATCCTGGGCACTGCCCTAAGTGTTTTTCTCACCTGTAGATTTGGGATAATAATAGCACCTGCTTAATTTATCAGCGTTGTCTTGAAGATGACATGCAGGCATGTGTGTGGCATCCTTTGGATGGAGGCTGGAGTGATGACTGCTCAACAGTATTAGTCATTGTGATTCTCATTAGTAATAATCTTGTCTGCTGAGAAATACAACCAGCCCCAGAAATGCAGTGCTGCTCTGGCCATTGCCATTTTAAATGATACTGTTCTGAAGACTGTTTGTAAATCTATCACCAATACTCTTTTCTTTCTAAAAAAACAATTAAAATAACCCTTTAATCTTAGGATAATTTCAGATTTATAGGAAAGTTGCAAGATGGCATGGAGCATTCCCCTGTATCCCTTACCTGCATCTCACTTATTTGTCACACAAATAAGCCAACATTGGAACATGACGATTAACTAAACCCCAGGCATTTTCATATTTCAGACACGTCCTTTTTCTGTTTCAAGATCCAAGGTAGGATACCGCTTTGCCTTTGGCAAATGCTCCCTTCTTCATGAAGCAGTCGCTTCTATCAGCCTTATCTCTGTCCTCTGTTCAGAAGAAATGCCACAGGGAGGCACCTGGCATGCTCAGGTTCTGGCATTTGCAGCTTGTAGCTCTTCACCTTTTCTCACCAAGCACTTTCTTACATTCTGACACACCCATGGGACTGGTCTGTAACTGTGCCACTCTCTAGCTCTGTGACCTAACTTAATCCTCTAGGATTCCTCAATTTTCTCATCTGTGCAAGACGGGTAATAATAATTCCTTCAGGGCCTGGCACATAGTGACTTAAATGTTAATTGTTGCTTTTGTCATATCATTGTGCTTTCTGCTTCAGATCATAAACCAGCCTAGCTCTTGATTCTGCCCATACTTTTTCAATCCTCTGATGTTATCACAAATATTACTCTGGTTATTAGATGAGTTTGCTGACTCAGAGGCTGCTTAATTGACAGAGAAGTTTAAATGCCTCTCTTTAAAAGCTTCGCTACTTTCCTTCCCTTATAGAGAACTTAGGGATGTGCACAGTACCATGAAAGAGAATCTGAAATATCAGATTCCCAAGCTTTCTTCCAAATCCTCTCCCACTCTTTATTTTGGTCTGTCTTATTCCTAGAACTCCCACCACACTGCCTGCAAAGTGGGGGAGGCCCACCCATCTGTCTGCCATGGGAACAGAACTGGCAGCTGGGGTCTAGGGTAAGTGATTTTGAGTATTCAAATCGTCTTCAGTGGGATGCGCTTGGGTCACATGGTGTAATCAGGAAATTTCATGCAATTTGACATTTCCCACCAGAGTTGCTTAGGAACGTAAGGAAGGCACTGGCTCTGAATGGCAGGACAGTAATAAATTAAGCAGTCACAGGTCCAGCCATCTGCCGTAAGTAAATTAAGAGCATAACCCATATGGGATTTATCTAAAATAGCGATTCACATTTTTTCTCCTGTCTTCTCATTTGTATTCCTCTTTATGTGGACTCTCTAAATTGACTTAACTTTGCATAGAATATCCAAGCTGTCTTTATCTCCCACCCTCTCCTCCGCATTCAGCAGCCAACCTCAGATTCTCCTGTAGCCGACTAGCGATGTCCTGTGTAATGGAGGATGATTCTGACATTTTGTTTTGAGAATTGCCTGACTGGAGGCCGATGCATTTGAACTGGGAGTTCTTAGCTATGCCTCTGCAATGTCCTTCACCCTTTCTCATTTATCACCTGCTTTTAGTCCCTCCCCATCTCAGGCCCTACTGCCTTTCATCTGTCCTCTCATCTTGGTGGTTTTTTTTTTGCTCTTTGTCCACTAGTCATTTTTATAAACCATTTTCATCATGCCACCCTCCAGCTCAAAAGTTTGCACTGTCTACAGAATGAGCCAAATGTTTCTACCTCAAGTTCCTCCCTCAAGTTCAAACCTGCCTTTAAACCTCATCTACTTCTTACCAGTTATTACTCTCACTTCACAGTCTGTTCTCTTGACTTCCTCCAGAGCACATCCACTTTGTCCTGCCTCATTTAGTTTAGTATTTTAAAATTACAGCCTGCTTTATTTTTTTTTGCTTAACTGTTTGATGTTTCTAATTCAATTGTAAGCTCCTTTTTTGTTGTAGACTCCATTCTATGCTTATCACAGTTCTAGACACCTGGAGGTGTTTGCTGAATACTGAATGAATAAATGCTTTGCCACAGTTTTGTTCTGTGGGATGAGATAAGGCAAATAAGTAAGATATATAGTAGGTGAGATGGCTGTATGCTATGAAAAGAAGTGGAGGAACAAGGGGGTTACAAATGTAAATAAGATAGTCAGGAAAGGCTTCCGGAAACAACCTTAAGGGAAAGATGTCAGAGTGGTGAAGCTGAATTCTGTAAGGCAGAGATTTAATCATTTAAAAAAATCTTTCCTTGGTATAGCACAGTTACATGCACATGTTGGAAGAATGCAGTGGGAATGGCATGTATCATGGTGTCAGGACACAGAATATCATTCAAACGGTATTTTTTAATACAAAGGGGCTTCCCAGGTGGCAGTAGTGGTAAAGAACCCTCCTGCCAAATTTAGGAGATGTAAGAGATGCAGGTTTGATCCCTGGCTCAGGAAGATCCCCTGGAGGAGGGCATGGCAACCTACTCCAGTATTCTTGCCTTTCCTCGCATGGACAGAGGAGCCTGGCAGGCTACAGTCTGTGGGGTCCCAAAGAGTCCAACTCTTTGTGACTTCATGGACTATACAGACCATGGGATTCTCTAAGCCAGAATACTGGAGTAAGTAGCCTTTCCTTTCTCCAGGGGATCTTCCCAACCCAGGTATTGAACCCAGGCCTTCTGCATTGCAGGCAGATTCCTTACCCAGCTGAGCCTGATGACTTAACACACACACAAATTAATTTGATGTGTATGTGTGTTCATAAAAACAAAGACTACAAGGAAATACTCCAAAACATTAACAACAGCTCTAATGATTTATTGCAATTTTAGCTTTAGCCTTTGTATTTCCTCTAATTTCCATGCTTTCTGCAGAATGTACATATTTCTCATAGATTGGATAAAACAAACATAATAATACCTGCTGGGGCACCGTTAAGTTTGGGGATTCTCAAGTAAACAGAACCACGAGGATGCCCTTTCCCTCTGTGAACATAAGGTAAAAAGCAGCCTGACCTTAGGATAGGTTGCATTTCTCCGTAGGCAGCTCCCCAAGGCTCACAGAGCGCTCCTCCCCCACTGGCGTCTACAGACTTCTCCTTTCAGGAGGAGGCCAGCCTAAACCAGCAGAGCAGGTTTGGGGCAGCGAGGTGCAGCGTGTGGGGAACAGAGTAGATTTCCATCCGGGCTTATTATGCCTGCAGCCAGACAAACGACCACTCCAGTGGCCTCACCACGCTTGCCCAGAGGATGATCTGCAGTTTCAGATCCAGGAAGATGCAGAATCTGATAGCCCAGTGTGTAAACAAAGAAACAGGAGGGGAAAAAAGAGATGCTTTTGTGCCAAACAAGGTTTCTAGGCAACTACTCATGTAACTACTTCAGTGTCCCCAATCCTTTAGCTTTGCTGACCTTTAGCACCTGTCTGATAAGTTCATCAGATTTCCGTAACGAAAGAGCTGACATATGGGGAGGAGGTGATCAACATTCGACTCCTGATTCATTTTCTAGCCTCATCTCCATCATTTCTCCCTGTGTTCCTGTTTTAACAGAAGATGACCTTGGTGTCCCTAGACTATTCTGTCTCCAGCTTCTGCCCATGCTGGTTCCTCTGCCCAGAATGCTTTTCCTGGACCTTGCAGTCTATTCCAGGTTCAGTCCAAGTTTCCCTTCCTTTGGGACCCCTTTCTTGTATCACCATCCCCTTTAATTCTCCCCCACCTCCGTCAAAGAAGCACAGAGTACCACATGTATATGTCCATGACCAGGTCCTTTTTTTTCTTTAAGATGTCTAAAGAAATGTGTGTAACATATTGAAAAAAAAAAAAAAGAAAGAAAGAAACATGTGTGAGTTCCCTGGAGGAGAGGATTTTACCTTATCCACCTTCATTTTCAGTGTCTAGTCTGTTTCTGGCACACAATGGAGGCTCAGAAAACGTATATTTGAACCAGTGAATTTTCAATGTAGGATATACATGGCTTCTTAAGAGTCCAAAATGTATGTTGAGTTCCATCTAGCCATCCATCCACCATTCACCCGTTCAACAACCCTTATCAAATGCATACTGTGACCTAGCACTGAGACAGACATGGCCACTGTCATCATGAAAGCTATAACCTAAAGTGAAGACTGATATTGAGCAAATAATTACAGCTTTATTTTTCCCTGAACTATTATGACCCGAGATCCAGTTTTATATATTTTTGTTTACCACCTATCTCTGACATTAAATATAATAAGCTCTAGGAGAGCAGGGGCTTTATCTTGCTTGCCACTTTGTAGGTACTTGATTAATATCTGTTAACTGAATAGACTACAACTAAGGATGGGAATTTCTGATGTGTTTAAAACATGCATTAACACCATCCACCTTCAGGCATCTTCCAAATGAAAAATGATTAAGTACTAAACCCAGTGTGATGCATTGTGGTGACAATGATTAATGTCTTATTCCCAACTTCAATTAGAATGTCTGAGAGACTCGGTCAGGGTGACACCAAAGAATTCTGTGATAGAAACTCAGTGACTGCTTTTCAGCTTTCAATTAATTTTGTGATTTTCCTGGTAATTTCAGGGAAAGGCTTTGTTGGAGCCTGACCGTGTATTAATAATAGAGGACACAAAATAGAAGATATTAGGTCAGCAAAGAACAGCTAGGATAATAATTTCTAACCTGCTTAAGAAAAGGGCATTTGCAGTGGTGTCTGCCTTGCATTTATAATATTACTTAGTTGACAAACATATCAAAATGAAAAAAACAGGTGACTGTTCTGCTGCTGTCCAGTCTCCCTTCCCTTGGAACCTCCTTCCCAACTAGGGGCCTGGGTTTGACCCTGGTGTGCTGAGAGCTTGCATCATTGGTGCGGAGGAGCAGGTGTCCCTGGGGGACTGTTCTGTAAGATGGAGAGACTGGGAGGCCCTATCTGTGAGGGAAACCAAACCGTGGCCTGGGGAATCCATGGAAACCAGATCAGGGAAAGTTGGGGAGAGAGAGACAAACAGAGAGAGAAAAATACAAGACAGAATGTATCAGAAGCTTGAGTCTGCAATGACACTGAGTAGCTTAAACAAAAATTTATTGTCTCACAGGTCTAGAGGTTGGCAGAATTGCTTTCTTTTGAAGATTATAAAGAAAAAAAGTTCCAAGCCTCTGTCTTAGCTTCTGGTATCCTCAGATTCTCCGTGGCTTATGGATGGCATCCTTTCTGTGTTTTCACATTGTCTTTTTTCTGCATTTGTGTTCTGATTTCCCTTTTTCATAAGGACATCAGTCATGTTGGATTAGGGCCTACACTAATGACCTTGGGCTTCCCTGATATCTCAGTTGGTAAAGAATCTACCTGCAATGCAGGAGACCTCGGTTCAATTCCTAGGTCAGGAAGATCACTTGGAGAAGGGAAAGGCTACCCACTGCAGTATTCTGGCCTGGAGAATCTATACAGTCCATGGGGTCGCAAAGAGTCGGACACGACTGAGCGACTTTTACTAACAACTTAATTTGGGCTTCCCAGGTGGCTCAGTGATAAAGAATCTGCCTGCTAATATAGGAGATACAGGTTTGATCCCTGGGTTGGGAAGATCCCCTAGAGAAGGAAATTGCAACCCACTCCAGTATTCTTGCTGGAAAATCCCATGGACAGAGGAGCCTGGTGGGTTACAGTCCAAGGTGTTGCAAGAGTCAGACATGACTTAGCAACTAAACAACAACAAGTGACTTCATTTAAACCTGATCACCCCAAGGACTGTATTTTCAAACAAGGTCACATTCATAGGATTTCAGTATCTTTTGAGGGGACAGAATTCAACTCATAGCAGGGAAAGAGAGGTGAAACTGGATGGGCGGAGGTAGCCTAAAGAATTTCTAGAAGAGCTGGAATATAACATAGCATAGCACAATATTTTTCACAGGGCCAAGGCAACCCCAGCCAAGGTGGAGGAGGGCAGGGCAAGGGAGATGCTCAGCTTGGACACATACCAATAATGAAACCAAAAAATTCCCTTAAAGTGGCTGGAGCTTGGGGGGAAGAAATACAACACATAACCCCAATACTGTTTTATTTCTGGAAAAAGAAAAATGGGATGTCAGACCTGGGGCAAGTCATCAGAGGTAATTTGGTGGCTTGGGAGTATATTGACTCACAGTGGATCACCTGCCGCTTCTCTAGTTCTGGCTGGGTGACCTTGCTTAGCCTGTCAGAACCTCGGTTTCCTCATCTGTAAAATGAGGCCAGTGAGCTCAAACTTCTGGGGTATCTGTGAAAATTACATGATATTAGATGTGAAAAGCACCTGCTCTCAAAAGGCAGAATTCACCAGTTACCCGTTTTCCTTTTCTCTAGAGAGAGCTTCTGTTCAGGAAAATGGTTTCTTGTTTTCAATATAAAGTTAGAGGGAAAAAAAAAATCCTTTTAGAGAGATATGGAAACAGACCTCTAAATAAATGCCTTACAGTTGGTTAGATTCCCCTATCTTGATCAGGGTATTAGAGAAAATGGTAAGATGGAAATGTGGCCAGAACCATCCTATATTACTCTAGTCATTCGGGCAGGAGGCCAGGAAGATGGGGTTATAGAGATGTATTATATTTATTTATAGTTCAACTTATTTGTTAAATGATCAACAACTATTTATGGTCTGCCTACTAATGCTCGATGTTGGGATACAGTATAAATAATATGTGGTCCTTTGCTCTTGGAAAAATTACAGTCTTGTGAGGCAGTCAGGTCAGTAAGTGGGAAGTTACTGAGCAGGTGGTTGGCACGAGGGACAAACCAAGAGAACGACATTGCATATTCCAGGCTATGAGTCTCTTAGTTGAAATTGGAGGGGAAGTGTGGGTTCAGTGGTTACCAACCTCTCTGGAACACCTTCTGAGTACCAAGCTCTGTTTTAGGCACTGGGGTTACAAAGATGAATAATTCATTGTCCTGTACTCAAGAAGTGTGTACACGTAATTATAGTTCCCTGCAGGAAGTGCTGTCTTTTGGATCAGCACTGAGTCTTCAGACAGCAGGGAAAGGCAAGCTTCCAGCAGGAAGTGAACCTCCTCTAGCTTGTAACCGTGCTGCAAGGAGAGGCCTAACTTGTCTTTCCTGCCCTGTTCTGGGAGCGTTTTTAGTACACCTTGGGTGCTCAATTAGCATTTGAATGAGTAAATGAACTGCGTGATGGTTAGGAGTTAACTAGGGGCCAGGCCCTGGGCTCTGTGCTGGGAATACAAAGATGAATGAGCCATGGCCTTTGCCCTGATTGAGGAGATTATAATAAAATCTAAATTCTGACTGAATCCTGATAACATATCAGCAATGTAAGACACTTGCAAACATAGGCAAACCTTTCTAATAAGTTGTGCTCCACATTGGACCATTTACTGGCTTTGGCAACACTTGTCAAACATACTCTTGAGCTTATTCCAGGGAGGACAGTGGATGGTTAAGGAAGCTGGCAACTGAGCAAGGCCAGCTCCAACCCTGGTAAGTAAAAAGGTATCATTCAGACTGGTTTGAATCATGTTTGGGCCGGGAAATCATCAATACTCAACCCAAGAGCATGGGTAATAGACTGATAGCAGGCTCTTGGGGCTTCCCTGGTGGCTCAGATGGTAAAGAATCTGCCTGCAGTGCAGGACACCCAGGTTCAATCACTGGTCGGAAAGATCCCCTATGGAAGGGAAAGGCTACCCACTCCAGTATTCTTGGCTGGAGAATTCCATGGACAGAGGAGCTGAGCAGGTTACTGGTATAGTGAGCAGTTTCATTGGAGGATCCCCCAAATGCTTTTTCAGAATTTTCCTCTGCACCATCCCAACCCCTCACCACAAGGGAAGTGGCAAGCAGAAATTCTACTTCAACATCTAACACAAAGCTTGGAGCTGTTGACTGGCGGTTTGCTCCAGATAACCAGCGACCAGTTCAAGCTGGTCTCTAGGAATACATGAGTTTGAATAAGGTCTCTTGGTTTATTACAGCTGCTATAGCCTATCTACTCAAACTCTCAATTCCTGAACCACCAAAGGCAGCTCAAATTGGTCAAGGGGCTAGTAGAGCAGGGGACAGCAGGCAAGGCAGGATGGCATGGATATGTAATATATGTCCTGTTGTATGACTAAATGCTGCAATTAGCATGACAAAAATCCTGCTGCTATGTCACTTCTCTCCAATATTATGAAAATGCAAGTGCAAGGAGATACAGGATTTTGTCTCAGGACACACAGTAAGTTAGGGGCTGAAAAACTCCATCCTGCAATAACCAGCAAGTCATATTGTGAGCCTATCCCAGAAAAAGAAAAGCCAAACTTTTCCTAAGTGGGACATGTTCACATCTTTGCCATTTCTTAAGAATGCTCTTTTTTACCTCCCTCTTTTTGTGACAGCCTTTTCCAAGTTCTCATTGCCATGGATTCTTGGGAATCCACATGTCAGACTCAAGCAGAATTACAATTCTAATATCTACTCATGTCCCCCACATGCCCTCAGCCCTGCCCAGATGGAGGGTCACATTCCAGTTTAGAAATAGCATCAAAGAGAAGTCACTTCTGGGATAGAGAGCAAGAGAGTAGCTAGAAGTTAGAGACATTCAATCAATGACTAACGCAGCAGACAAGCTTCCCTTTGTCCATTGTTAACTACGAATGAATGGATTTTCCAGCCCCTGTTGCTACCTCTAGAGAAGGGAGGAGGTGGCAGTGAGCAGAAAAAGGTTCTTTCAGCCTGACTCTGCCTTGAGTTATTGCTTTTTCATTTTCCAACTTTAGTGATATTTAACTGATAAAAGTAAGATATTGAAAGTGTTCATCGTGATAATTTGATGTACATACACATTATAAAAGAATTCCTCCCAATTTAGTTAATTAACATATCCATTACCTCACATTTATCTTTTTTTTGAGTTGGGGGAGGACATTGTGAGTTATTGTCTTTTGCACGTTCTCCCATAAATCACCAAGTCCAGTCACGAATTTTTGGCAGGTGGGAACCTCTTACCATCAGACGTTTTGGCTCTGGTGAGTGTTCTAAGAAATGTCCTAAAGGTCTGAGTTAAGGACCTCAGGTCTAGTTCTGTCTCAGACACCAGATAGCCACATGCAACCGCAGGCTTGTTGACTTTATGATCTAGGTTTTGGTTTCCTTGTCTGCAGGTTGAGGGTGTTGGATGCATATCAGGTCACTAAATGGAGGTCTCTAGGCCATATTTTGCTTGAAACAGTGTATTTTGTCTATATAGTAGTTTTATTATTTTTACAAAATTTGAATTAGTGTCTACCATTTAACAACTGATTCAACAACAATGAAATAACCTGATTGAAAAATGGGCAAAGGACTTGAGTAAACATTTCTCTAAAGAAGGCAAGAATACTGGAGTGGGTTGCCATGTCCTCCTCCAGAAAGAAGACATACAGATGGCCAACAAGCATATGAAAAGACACTCAAGACCACTAGTTATTAGAGAAATGAAAGTTGAAACCACAGAGATGAGATACTACTGCATACCCACTAGGTATACCTTTCTATATAAAGAACAGAAAATAACAAGTGTTGGTGAAGATACGGAGAAATTGGAACCCTTGTGCACTATGGGGAGTAATATAAAATGGTACAACTGCTATAAAAAATTTCTGAGTATACATATACCCAAAAGAACTAAAAGTAAAGTCTTGAAGAAATATTTAATACCCATGTTCACTGACTAGTCAAAAGTCAACCCAAGTGCCCAATGATAGATAAATGGACTTAAAAATGTGGTATACACAAATGTAGAATATTATTCATCCTTGAAAACAAAGAAATTCTGACACATGATACAACATGGATGAGCCTGGAGGACATTATGCTAGGTGAAATAAGTCACTTACAAAATGAAAACACTGTATGAACCCATATATATGAGATGCTTAGAGTAGTTACATTCATAGAGACAAAGTATAATGGAATGGTGGTTGCCAGGGTCTGGGAGAAATAGGCAATCTTAAGTTGTTTAATGTGTACTGTTTTAGTTTTGCAAAATGATAGAAATTTTGTAGACTGACTATACAATATAATGTACTTAACACTACTGAACTGTACACCTGAAAATGGTTAAAATGGTAAATTTTATATGTATATTTGACCACAATTAAAAAATAATTTTGAGAGATAGCTCATGGAAATTTGAAGTCATCTTTTTTGGGGGGGGAAAGTCTAGAAGATCATGACTTTGGGCCTTAGACATCAGTTGGCAACAGCCAACTTGAGCTGAGTATCTGCTCTTCTCTTTAGATAAGCCTGTTCTTTGCTGTTCTCCCCAGGCTCCACCTCATTATCTTTTTTTCCAATTAAATAACCCATCTGGCCCCTATAGAGCTTTGAATTTGCACCCCCTGGATTAGGCTATCTCTACTACCCTTTATAGCATTAATGCTTATGAGTCTAAAATTTTAGTCATCATGAACACTCTGTAAGTAAACAAGATAAGTGAGACATAGGCAGAGAGACATTCAAATTACTTTCTTGACATATCTTCTTTCAGGTCCATGGGAGGGTTAGCACTCGTGTCCAAAATGGGCAGTAAAAACAGCAGTAAAATGGGCAGTGAAAACAGCTGGCTAGTGATCAATTCTTCCCTAGTGCTGAAGAATTGATGCTTTTGAAGTGTGGTGTTGGAGAAGGCTCTTAAGAGTCCCTTGGACTGCAAAGAGATCCAACCAGTCCATCCTAAAGGAAATCAGTCCTGAATATTCACTGAAAGGACTGATATTGAAGCTGAAACTCCAATACTTTGGCCACCTGATGCGAAGAACTGACTCATTTGAAAAGACCTTGATGCTGGGAAAGATTGAAGGCAGGAGGAGAAGGGGGTGACAGAGGATGAGATGGTTGGATGGCATCACCGACTCAATGAACATGAGTTTGAGTGGACTCCAGGAGTTGGTGATGGACAGGGAGGCCTGGCATACTTCAGTCCATGGGGTTGCAAAGAGTTGAACATGACTGAGCGACTGAACTGAAGTGAACTGAACTGACTTCTGTAAAAACCCCAGTCATGGCTGGGATTTATATTCTGAACCTGAGCCTTTAGTATGACTCAGGTCATGAGGCTTGCTGATCCAGACTATTGTCTGGACTATTTTGGACTATTGTCACTAAAATAGATGAAATCTTTAAATGTTACAAAATGGAGGACCCTAATGGCATGGGGAAAATTAGGACAGAAATGATATAGGCAACTAGAAGCTTTGCTTTCAGAAAAAGAAGATGATTTAAAATTGTCTGAAGGAAACAAAGCTGGCATGGTGGTTAAGAATCTGCCTGCCAAGGCAGGAGATGCAAGAGATGTGGTTTGATCCCTGGGTTAGAAAGATTCAGTGGAGTAGGAAATGGCAACCCACTCCACAATATTCTTGCCAGGGAAATCCCATGGAGAGAGGAGTCTGGCGGGCTATAGTCCAAGGAGTTGCAAAGAGTTGGATGAGAATGAGCACACACACACCAAGGAAACAAAGAAAAAATAGATCTCTTCCTTCAACAACACTTATAGTTTGATATTAGTAATGCTGCAGATGGTGTGTATGGCATCATGATACACAACTCTACTTGTGATCTTGGGAAACAACTTGATTATTGACATTTGAGATAAGGTAATTTTGAAATCTTCCTGTATCCCTTTGTGTTGAGGGGAATGAGATTAGCTCGAATAAGAGCCCACATTATAAAGAGCATCCTTGTCTTGGTCCCTCATTCATTCATTCACTGTAACTCATTCATTTATTCAACCAATATTTATTTAGCACCTACTAGTTATACTGTTCCTGACTAAAAGCATGACAGTTAAGATTCCTACCTTCGTGGAGTTTAGGTAGTAGGGAAGGACAGAACAGCTTATCAATATTTGGTCAATAGTTTCCTCGAGGGCATTATTTTGTATATTTTTTCCCTCTCAATATGTACTAGGCACTTTGGTAGTTGCTCTGGGGTCAGCTTGGTGGACAAGACAGGCATTGAACAAGGTTGATTATAGAAGGTTTTAGAGTTTTTATTAGTTCTGACTGCAAAGGACATGGAAAGTTGCTACAGAAGTGTCTGGTGTCTGGTCTTGGAGGATGTCTAGTTCTCAGTAGTCAGAGGCTAGAGATTTATTTGAGGCCAAAGGCAAAACATAGCCAGAGATGGGCAGTATGGAATGGCAAGAATGTTTGTGGAGAGCAAGACTTTCTGAGGAGCTGGTTGAGCTGTATTTCTTTTTGTAACACTGAAAATTGTCCTGAGATATAATTATAGAGAGGGTCATTCCTAGGGGTAGCCATGCACTACACAGAGGCCTGCCTGAGGAGGGGCTGCTGCAGGCTTAAAGAGATTCAGTCTGAAAAAATTTGATGTTTTGTCAAGTTGTTTAAGTTTGGGATGGTAGGGTTAGCGTGCTACATGACAGAATTGAAACTTGTACACATTACTTGCACCAATTCATGGATTGCACTGTATAGAATCAGAGTCAAGCCTTTGGACTGTACTAAGCAAATTTATGAAGAATGTTTTACCATTCATGAAAAGTCATATTTGCCGAAAGTGTCTGATGACCTTTAACCTAAAGAGATTGTCTTTAAAAAACTTGGGATCTTACATTTGGCAGGTGTTGGGGGCCAGAGTGAGGTACTCCGCCCGTGACAAAGGTCATGAGGAAGGAGGCTCGACATACGAAAAGGCGGGATCGAGCCTCAGGAGTCCCCCTGGAACTCCTCGAGCATCTACCCCCATAACCAGAGCCTGCCTGCTTTACTACTTTGTGCTCACCTACACCTCTGACTTTACGGGGGGCTGTCCCCCACCACCTCTTTTGGAGAAGGAGTTAACTTAGAGCTCCAGTTTATAATAATTCCTGGGCGTGATAAGAGTGTTTTAACCTACAAACTCCTCTGAAGGTTCTCTGGCCTGCCTGACAGGCTTGTCCGGCCACATGTGATCGCTCACAGCCTCCCAACCGTGAGAGGCACAAGATGCTTTAAACCTTCTAAAAACAGGTTCCTTAGAAAAGTTAGAAAACTATTAGTATAAGTATAATGGGCTAATTAGAAATTGTGTTGGTGAAGGGTTTTTCATTTGTTGAGCCAATGTTTGTTGCTAAGTCTCCATATCCCCTGCCCTTACACACATTAATGAATATATAGAATTAACCTTTGATATTAATCACGTTAGACCTTAGGCTAAGTAAATTCTTTCCTTAACTAAAACCCACTACACCCTCACCCTGTAGGAATGTAACTTTATTTGGGTGGCGTCTGTTTTGAGAATAATCAGCCCTGGAGAAATAAGTGTCCTGGTTGACTGACCGCTGTCACAAGGAGAGGGTCGTAAATTGTCAGCAGGCCCCCCTGGCCAGAAGATGATGTAACACCCCTAAGACCTCTGTATACATTTGTGTGAAGCACCTGACTTTAATAAAAGTCAGGACTGCTGTCCCCACGTGACTTTTGGATAACATCTTAGTGTATAAAAACAGACTCTGGAAAATAAAGAATTGGGATCAGTTTCTCGAAATACTGGTCTCCCCATGTCGCTCTCTCTCTCACTCTGGCTGAGTCTCCATCTGGAGCGCGGAACCCACCATGCTTACTAATTATGCCTGGGCTTCTAAGATCCAACCGGGGAGGCCTCAGTGTCTCCTCTCCTTCGGGAGAACGGAAGGACACCTGCGGCCTACGTAAGTGGTGCAAACTTCTTGTCTTGAAGTTTTATTGGTCTCCCGCGTAAACCAAGCTACTCAGCCTCTTTTCTCCACTGAATTTTCCTACTGAGCTATCCTTATTCTATTACTCTTTATATCCTTAATTAACATTTAATTAAGCAATTGTTTCCTGATCTTCGCCTATGCCGTCTCTCCTTCGAATACCCTGGATCAGCCGGGGCTGGTCCCCGGCAGGCAGGAATATAAAATGAATTTATTTAAACAGATGAAATATGTTGTATGCCATTTTAGGCAGCTAAAATAAGGAAGTTTTTTGACCACTTCGTGCATATACACTTCCTATGTATGTACAGTAATAATAATAGCTAATATCTATTGAATTCTTCCTGTGTGCTAGGCACAAGTGTGAAAGTGTTAGTTGCTCAGTTGTGTCTGACTCTTTTGCAACTCCATGAACTGTAGCCCACCAGATTTTTCCATCCATGGGATTCTCCAGGCAAGAATGCTGGAATGGGCACACATTCCCTTCTCCAGGGCATCTTCCTGATTCAGGGATTGAGACCAGGTCTCCCACAGCACGAGTAGATTCTTTACCATATGAACCACTATACTTCTAAGTAATATATATATATGTATGTGTATATATATAAACTCAGATGACTATTCTAATAACTCTATAGAGACTATCATTATCCCCATTTGAAAGATGAAGAATTACAGAGAGGTTAAGAACTTGCCCCAGATAGCCTGGCTAGTAAAAGGAAAAGTTGGGTTTTCAACCCCGGCCTGGTTCCAGACTCTGTGATGTAAATACTGCCTCTGAGAGCAAATTAAAAACAAAACAAACCTAGAAAACCATAATCCTTGGCAGTGATATTGGAGTTAGGAAGTGGATTGGATTGCATTTGCATATTCGTCCAGCATTTGTAGAATACCAGTTACACTGTGCCAGGCCCTGTCCAGGTGCTGGGACAAACAGGTGCACAAAGCAGATGAAAGCCCTGCTCTCAGGAGGTTCATGTCCTAGGAGATTCACTCCTCTGTTTTTCTAAGGTTATTGATTCTTTTTTTTTTTTTTTGGTTATTGATTCTCTATTTGAGTGCTATTTGTGTTAAAGGCCAGTTTGTTTGTTTTTTCCTCAAGTTTTCCAGTATGTTGTGGACTGATATTTTAATAAAGTACAAAAAAAATTAATAACTAGAAAAGTAAAATTTAAAAGACCCCAAGTACATACAAATTACACAACTTGTTTTTTAAGTATTCAACTCAAAGAGAAAAAAATCGCTCAATCAATTTTCTGTATGTTTCTAAGGCTTACTCTCAACGATCTCATTATGAATCACGACAGTTCACCAACTGGCAGTTGTCTAAGGCCCACACTTGGAGTGGCTGCCATATGCTTTGTTTTGGCCAGCTATTTAATTACTACCCATCACAACATGTGATCTGAAAAATAAAGATGAATTGGATTGACAATATGATTGGCTCTTTTCTGTAATGGGCCAGATAGTAAAGCTTTGAGGCTCTGTAGACCAGACCGTCTCTGTCACAACGACCCAGCTCCACTGTTGTTGTGTGAGAGCTGCCATAGGTGATGCGTAATGAATGAGCAGGGCTATGTTCCAGCAGAACTTTATTTCTAGTCAATGAAATTTGGATTTTGTAAAATTTATTTGTATCACAAAATATAACTTTTCTTTTAATTTTTTTCAACTATTTCTATAAATTTAAAAAGCATTTTTAGCACGTGGGTCCTACCAAAACAGGCCCAAGGCTGGATTTGGCCCATGGGTTTTAGTTTTAAGACCCTGCCACAAAGACAACAGAAATATCTTGGAGTAGCTGATGTCCTTGAATTTTCTAAGAAATAAATGCAAATTAATATATTTTAATGCAATTTATAATGAATGTTAGTGATATCATCAATAAACATAAAACAAAACTGAAAAAGCATATTATTGCACATGGTTAATAATAGTACATCATGCGAAATGCTGGGCTGGATGAATCACAAGCTGGAATCAAGATTGCTGGGAGAAATATCAACAACCTCAGATATTCAGATGATACCATTCTAATGGGGCTTCCTAGGCAGCACTAGTGGTAAAGAATTTGCCCATCAATGCAGGAGACGCAAGAGACACGGGTTTGGTCCCTGGGTGGCAAGATCCTCTGGATGAGGAAATGGGAACCCACTCCAGTATTCTTGCCTGGAAAATCCCGTGGACAGTGGAGCCTGGTAGGCTACACACCATGGGGTTGCAGTCAGACATGACTGAGCACACACACCATACCATATCATACCACACTCCTCGAATGGCAGAAGTGCAGAGGAACTAAAGAGCTTCTTGATGAGGGTGAAAGAAGAGAGTGAAAAAGCTGGCTTAACATTCAATATTCAGAAAACTAAGATCATGGCATCCAGTCCCATCAATTCATGGCAAATAGAAGGGAAAAAAGTGGAAGCAGTGACAGATTCATTTTCTTGGGCTCCAAAATCACTGCAGACAGTGACTGCAGTCGTAAAATTAGAAGATGCTTGCTCCTTGGAAGAAAAGCTATGACAAACCTGGACAATGTATTAAAAAGCAGAGACATCACTCTTCCAGCAAAGGTCCATCTAGTCAAAGCTATGGTTTTTCCAGTAGTCATGTATGGATGTGAGAGTTGAACGTAAAGAAGACTGAGCACTGAAGAATTGATGCTTTTGAATTGTGATGTTGGGGAAGACTCTTAAGAATCCCTGGAATGCAAGAAGATGAAACCAGTCAATTCTTAAGGAAATCAACCCTGAATATTCACTGGAAGGACTGATGTTGAAGCTGAAGCTCCGATACTTTGGCCACCTAATACGAAGAACTGATTGATTTGAAAAGACCCTAATGCTGGGAAAGATTGAAGGCAGGAGGAGATGGGGGCGACAGAGGATGATATGGTTAGTTAGTATCACTGACTCAAGGGACATGAATTTGAGCAAACTTTGGGAGACAGTGGAGGACAGAGAAGCCTGGTGTGCTATAGTCCATGGAGTTGCAAAGAGTTGGATATGACTTAGTAACTAAACAACAATAACAACAAATGATAATTAAAAACTTAGAGATTAAAACCCTTTTAAATTATAGTGGGAATGTAAAATAGTGTAGCCAGTTTGGAAAACAGTCAGGCAATTCCTCAAAAAGTTAAGTACAAAGTTCAGTTCAGTTCAGTTCAGTCGCTCAGTTGTGTCTGACTCTTTGCGACCCCATGAATTGCAGCACGCCAGGCCTCCCTGTACATCACCAACTCCTGGAGTTCACTCAAACTCACATCCATCGAGTCGGTGATGCCATCCAACCATGTCATCCTCTGTCATCCCCTTCTCCTCCTGCCCCCAATCTCTCCCAGCATAAGAGTCTTTTCCAATGAGTCAACTCTTCGCATGAGGTGGACAAAGTACTGGAGTTTCAGCTTTAGCATCATTCCTTCCAAAGAACACCCAGGGCTGATCTCCTTCAGAATGGACTGGTTGGATCTCCTTGCAGTCCAAGGGACTCTCAAGAGTCTTCTCCAACACCACAGTTCAAAAGCATCAATTCTTCGGCACTTAGCTTTCTTCACAGTCTAACTCTCACATCCATACATGACCACTGGAAAAACCATAGCCTGGACTAGACGGACCTTTGTTGGCAAAGTAATGTCTCTGCTTTTAAAGTTATCATATAGCTAATAATTTCACCCCTATGTGTATGTGTGTATACATCCATGTATGTACATAAGCAACAGAATCAAAAACATATGTCTGTAAAAAACTTGTACATGAATGCTCATAGCCACATTATTCATAACAACCATAAAGTAGAAATTACCTAAATGTCAGTCAGCTGATAAATAAAATACGGTCTGTCCAATAATGGAATATTATTTAGCTATATAAAGGAATGAAGATGAAGTCCTGATACCTACTACCACATAGATAAACCTTGAAAACGTAAGTGAAAGAAGCCAGATGCAAAAAGTCACATGTTATATGATTTCATTTATATGAAATGTCCAGAATGTGTAATCCATGGAGAAAGAAAGCAGATTATTGGTCACCAAAGGCTGGAGACAAGGAGAGGGTAATGAGAGTGTTTTTTGGGAGTGATGAAAATATTCTGGAGCTTGATGGTAGTAATGGGTGAATAACCTTGTGAATACGCTAAAAAATAGTAAATCATATACCTTAAAAAATAAAATTTATGTACATGGTTTACAAATCAAAATATTAAAAAAGTGACATTTAAAAAAATTGTCAAAAGAATCAAATACTGTCAACAACATTTGACCTGGAAAATTTGACGTTGGTAAAATTAATAGTCATAGCAGGGATTTTATAACAGGCTATAATTGATAAAATTTTATATTGACAAAACACTGACCAATGAATCTTTGTTGGGAAATACATGCCGATAAAAATGATTCAGTGAAAATGATTTCAGCTGAACAAAGGTTAAAATAGAACAAAACTGGGTATAATTTAACTGATTGCCATAGAAAATTGACAATGAAATTAAGTTGGCTTAATGGTATTCACCCCCAAATTATTTCTTATTGAAAAATCAGTAAATACTGGTACTATTTAAACTAAAATACTTGTTTTATTTATTTTTTTATTTTATTTTATTTTAAAAATTTTATTTTTTAACTTTACAATATTGTATTGGTTTTGCCATATATCAAAATGAATCTGCCACAGGTATACATGTGTTCCCCATCCTGAACCCTCCTCCCTCCTCCCTCCCCATACCATCCCCCTGGGTCGTCCCAGTGCACCAGCCCCAAGCATCCAGTATCGTACAATGAACCTGGACTGGTGACTCGTTTCATATATGATATTATACATGTTTCAATGCCATTCTCCCAAATCATCCCACCCTCTCCCTCTCCCACAGAGTCCAAAAGACTGTTCTATACATCAGTGTCTCTTCTGCTATCTCGTATACAGGGTTATTGTTACCATCTTTCTAAATTCCATATATATGCGTTAGTATACTGTATTGGTGTTTTTCTTTCTGGCTTACTTCACTCTATAATAGGCTCCAGTTTCATCCACGTCATTAGAACTGATTCAAATGTATTCTTTTTAATGGCTGAGTAATACTCCATTGTGTATATGGACCACAGCTTACTTATCCATTCATCTGCTGATGGACATCTAGGTTGCTTCCATGTCCTGGCTATTATAAACAGTGCTGCGATGAACATTGGGGTACACGTGTCTCTTTCAATTCTGGTTTCCTCAGTGTGAATGCCCAGCAGTGGGATTGCTGAATCATAAGGCAGTTCTATTTCCAGTTTTTTAAGGAATCTCCACATTGTTCTCCATAGTAGCTGTACTAGTTTGCATTCCCACCAACAGTGTAAGAGGATTCCCTTTCTCCACACCCTCTCCAGCATTTATTGCTTGTAGACTTTTGGATCACAGCCATTCTGACTGGCGTGAAATGGTACCTCATAGTGGTTTTGATTTGCATTTCTCTGATAATGAGTGATGTTGAGCATCTTTTCATGTGTTTGTTAGCCATCTGTATGTCTTCTTTGGAGAAATGTCTATTTAGTTCTTTGACCCATTTTTTGATTGGGTCATTTATTTTTCTGGAATTGAACTGTAGGAGTTGCTTGTATATTTTTGAGATTAGTTGTTTGTCAGTTGCTTCATTTGCTATTATTTTCTCCCATTCTGAAGGCTGTCTTTTCACCTTGCTTATAGTTTCCTTTGTTGTGCAGAAGCTTTTAAGTTTAATTAGGTCTCATTTGTTTATTTTTGCTTTTATTTCCAATATTCTGGGAGGTGGGTCATAGAGGAAAAATACTTGTTTTAAAAATGCAGAATAAAGCATGCTTAATCAAGAATGGCAGATATATACATGCACTGGGCTTCTAGTATTGCTTTAATGTTTGTTAATCATTTGTTGTATTAGTTTGCTAGGGCTGCCATAACAAAATGCCACAAACTGGGCTGAAACAACAGAAATTTATTTTCTCACAGTTCTGGAACACGGAAGCTCAAGGTCAAAGTGTGGTCAGAGTTGGTTTCTTCTGAGACCCCTCTCCCCGGCTTGTAGTTGGCTGCCTTGTCCCTGTGTTGTCATGTGCATTTTCTCTTCTTACAAGGATCAGTTAGATTGAATTAGGACCCACCCTCAAGGCCTTCTTTTCACAGCTATTTGTAAGGCCTCCCCAGACAGCCATTTTGCTTTTTTGCATTTCTTTCTCTTGGGGATGGTCTTGATCCTTGTCTCCTGTACAATGTGACGAACCTCAGTCCATAGTTCATCAGGCACTCTATCTATCAGATCTAGTCCCTTAAATCTATTTCTCACTTCCACTGTATAATCATAAGAGATTTGATTTAGGTCATATCTGAATGGTCTAGTGGTTTTCCCTCCTTTCTTCAATTTAAGTCTGAATTTGGCAATAAGGGGTTCATGACCTGAGCCACAGTCAGCTCCCAGTCTTGTTTTTGCTGACTGTATAGAGCTTCTCCATCTTTGGCTGCAAAGAATATAATCAATCTGATTTTGGTGTTGACCATTTGGTGATGTCCATGTGTAGTCTCCTCTTGTGTTGTTGGACGAGGGTGTTTGCTATGACTCGTGTGTTCTCTTGGCAAAACTCTATTAGCCTTTGCCCTGCTTCATTCCGTACACCAAGGCCATATTTGCCTGTTACTCCAGGTGTTTCTTGACTTCCTACTTTTGCATTCCAGTTCCCTTTAATGAAAATGACATCTTTTTTGAGTGTTAGTTCTAAAAGGTCTTGGAGGTCTTCATAGAACAGTTCAACTTTAGCTTCTTCAGCATTACTGGTTGGGGCTTCTCCAGAATTACTGGAACAAAGCTAGTGGAGATGATGGAATTCCAGTGGAGCTATTTCAAATCCTGAAAGTTGATGCTGTCAAAAAGTGCTGCACTCAATAGGCCAGCAAATTTGAAAACTCAGCAGTGGCCACAGGACTGGAAAAGGTCAATTTTCATTCCAGTCCCAAAGAAAGGCAATGCCAAAGAATGCTCAAACTACCGCACAATTGCACTCATTCACACGCTAGTAAAGTAATGCTCAAAATTCTCCAAGCCAGGCTTCAGCAATACATAAACCATGAACTTCCAGATGTTCAAGCTGGATTTAGAAAAGGCAGAGGAACCAGAGATCAAATTGCCAACATCCGCTGGATCATGGAAAAAGCAAGAGAGTTCCAGAAAAACATCTGCTGCTTCTGCTAAGTCGCTTCAGTCGTGTCCGACTCTTTGTGACCCCATAGACGGCAGCCCACCAGGCTTCCCCGTCCCTGGGATTCTCCAGGCAAGAACACTGGAGTGGGTTGCCATTTCCTTCTCCAATGCATAAAAGTGAAAAGGGAAAGTGAAGTCGCTCAGTCATGTCCGACTCTTCGCGACCCCATGGACTGTGGCCTACCAGGCTCCTCTGTCCATGGGATTTTCCAGGCAAGAGTACCGGAGGGGGTTGCCATTGCCTTCTCCCAGAAAAACATCTATTTCTGCTTTATTAACTATGCCAAAGCCTTTGACTGTGTGGATCACAATAAATTGTGGAAAATTCTGAAAGAGATGGGAATACCAGACCACCTGACCTGCCTCTTGAGAAATCTGCATGCAGGTCAGGAAGCAACAGTTAGAACTGGACATGGAACAACAGACTGGTTCCAAATAGGAAAAGGAATACGTCAAGGCTGTATGTTGTCACCTTGCTTATTTAACTTATATGCAGAGTACATCATGAGAAACACTGGGCTGGAGGAAGCACAAGCTGGAATTAAGATTGCCAGGAGAAATATCAATAACCTCAGAGATGCAGATGACACCACCCTCATGGCAGAAAGTGAAGAACTAAAAAGTCTCTTGATGAAAGCGAAAGAGGAGAGTGAAAAAGTTGGCTTAAAGCTCAACATTCAGAAAACGAAGATCATGGCATCTGGTCCCATCACTTCATGGGAAATAAATGGGGAAACAGTGGAAACAGTGTCAGACTTTATTTTTCTGGGCTCCAAAATCACTGCAGATGGTGATTGCAGCCATGAAATTAAAAGATGCTTACTCCTTGGAAGGAAAGTTATGACCAACATAGACAGCACATTAAAAAGCAGAGATATTACTTTGCCAACAAAGGTTTGTCTAATCAAGGCTATGGTTTTTCCAGTGGTCATGTATGGATGTGAGAGTTGGACTGTGAAGAAAGCTGAGCGCCGAAGAATTGATGCTTTTGAAGTGTAATGTTGAAAGACTCTTGAGAGTCCCTTGGACTGCAAGGAGATCCAACCAGCCCATCCTAAAGGAGACCAGTCCTGGGTGTTCATTGGAAAGACTGATGCTGAGGCTGAGAATCCAATACTTTGGCCACCTCATGCGAAGAGTTGACTCATTGGAAAAGACTCTGATGCTGGGAGGGATTGGAGGCAGGAGGAGAGGGGGACGACAGAGGATGAGATGGCTGGATGGCATCACCAACTAAATGGACATGAGTTTGGGTGGACTCCGGGTGTTGGTGATGGACATGAAGGCCTGGCGTGCTGCGATTCATGGGGTCCCAAAGAGTTGGACATGACTGAGCAACTGAACTGAATTGAACTCAAGGCCTTATCTTATCTTTAATCACTGCTTCAAAGGCCCTCTCTAGATATAATTGCATTCTGAGGAACTAGGGGTTATGCTTCAACATATGAATCTCGAAGACACAATTTGGCTTACAACATCCATTTAGTAACAGCACATACTTTATGACTTGACAGGCTCAAAGTGTAAAAAATCGGAACACTCAGCTGTCATCTAGTGTAGTTCTTACCTTCTCTCTTTCAGAAAGAGGAATCAACTTAACATTACTCAGGCACATTTCTCTGACTTTCAACTTTCTATCCTATGACAGAGAGGAGTCTATGTTCAAGATGTACACAGTTCCCTCAATATTTGTTATCAGGAGTGACATATCGTGCTGTAATTGAGGGAGTGCTCTTGAGGAATCATGAAAAGCTTGTTTGCAGAGTTTATCCATGACAGAGGATTACTTGTGAAAATATAATGAAACAGACAACATATTTACACCCACAAAGCTGGACCACACCCAGATACTGTTTTGAAAAGTTCTTCACGATTTTATTCACCTTAGAGGAGTATCAAGAGGCTTCATTTGGCTTCAAAAGTCTCCTGGGTACCATCTAACAACAGATATTTGGGTTCAGAGATAGAAAGAGGAGAAGGAAAGCCTCACATATCATTCATGCTTAATCCTTGGAATCCCTTCTCTCAAATATGGAAGTCTAGGGGTTTCTTAGGTTGTTAGAGGGAGATGTCAGTAAGGCATCGGTTTTTTATGAAATCTTAGAGATTCTTTAGGGAATGTCTTAAAAGTGTCCTGTCTAGAAGTGATGCTGTTTTACTGTTTAGTTGCTAAGTTGCATCTGACTCTTTTGTGACGCTGCGGACTGTAGCCCGCCAGACTCTTCTGTCCATGGGATTTCCCAGGCAAGAATATTGGAGTGGGTTGCCATTTCCTTCTCCAAGGGATCTTCCCAGGAATCCAACCCAGGGTTCGAACCTACATCTCCTGCTTGTCAGGTGGCAATGAGCCACCACAGAAGCTTGGTCTAGAATTGATAAACAGCATTTATTCAATTCATTCATTTTTATATTTCTCCTTCCCTCAAAGATTATTAAGTGTCTACCATAGTCGAATACGTGCAAGGTATTTGATTATGATTACATGTAGACCACAGTTAAGAGACAGGCCATGAAAACATGTAATTGCCATTTAGTCTGATAAGGTCTGTGATAGAGAAAATTAGAATTGTAGCTGCATAAGGGAGAAGAGCACTCAACTCAGGCAGGGTGGTCAGGAGAGCTCTCTCTAGAGAAAGTGAGGGCAAAGTTGACACCTGAGAAGGACCAGGAGTCGGTCAGGTGAAGAGAAGGAAGGGGAGAAAAGTCTTAGTGGAGGAAATGCTAAGTATGTGCCTGCAGTCAAGAGATGCTGATGGAACCAAGACACTTTGGTTGAAGTGCAGACTGCAGATGGTGAGAGCATAAAGCTTGGAAGTGTGGGTGAGGAGGGAATGATAGATGGGGTATGGGGATGCAGGTCCTAAGGAACCTTGTGAAATATGGTAGAAAGAGGAGAGTATTCTGAAAGCTCCCTTACTTACTCCTGATCTGCTCCTGTGATTCTAAGGTGTTCTGATGGAGCTATATTGTGCCCTAGCCCTGGGCTTGGAGAAGGAAATGGCAACCCACTCCAGTGTTCTTGCCTGGAGAATCCCAGGGACGGGGAGCCTGGTGGGCTGCCATCTATGGGGTTGCTGGGCTTTAGAGCCAGACTGTCTAGTTTTGAAGCTCCACGGAGCTGCTCCCTAACCTCATCACATCATCTCTGTGTTTCAGCGCCCCGCCTCATCTGTAAAATGTGGTCATAATAGTACCCACTCAGAGAGCTATTGTAAGAATGGAATAAGATAGACACATAAACTGCTCTAGAATAAGGCCTACATTGTAATAAATTCTCACAGCGTTGCAGCTATTAGCAAAATCCTTAGTGTGAAGTCCATCTCACCAAATACTATCCCCTCTTTGTTCTAGAATGAAATTACATTGTTTGGCTATTGAAGAGTTCTTGCCCTTCACACCTTGAATCCTTGGTTTCAAAGTAATGGCAGGAATTTGTTCTAATTGCTCTATGACACATGCTTGGAATTATGGTCTTTCGACTGTTATTATGCCACAAACGCTTTGAGCCAGAAGCCTGGTACATTTATGAACATATGACTCATGGAGCAGTATACAAGTCCAGACTGCTGTAGGGAACTTCCTGTCGGTCAGTGGTTGCAGGAGCTGGGATGATCATAGCTAGAGTCATCTGCATGGCCGTTCATCCGTTGCCCAGGGAAGCTTAAGGAAGTCCGGCCATCTTTTGTGCCTTGTTAATCAAGAGACAAAGGTTTTAAATGAACTTTGGGATTTGTGACCTCTCAGCAGGAAATTGGGCTAATGACTTCTTTGTGTTCTGTTTAAATTTTTCTTTCCTGGGAGGCTAACAATAATTCCCTGATCTGGTGATTATTGTAAGGATTGGGCTTGTGCGATATGGTCTTAACAACGTAAGAACAGTAAATGAATTCACTTAGTCATTGATTTGATTAAGTATTTACTGTGCTTCATTAAGAATGGAAGATGAATATGGTGAGTACCCATGAGAGGGGAGTTTGATGTGTCAGCTGATAATTGAAGCAATATAGTAAATGCTAAAATAGAGTTTTATGTGCGGTGTTACAGGATCACAGAAGGAAAAATCCTAATCTTCCTCATGATTGTGATGGTTAATTTTATATGTCAACTTGGCCATGCCATGGTGACTAGACACATGGTCAAACATTATTCTGGGTCTTTCTGTGAGGGTATTTTTGGATGAGATTAATGTATAAATCAGTGGACTTTGAGTAAATGGGTTGCCCTCCATAGTGTGAATGGGTCTCATCCAGTCAGTTTAAGGCCTGAGTAGGCAAAAGTCTGACTTCCTCCAAACAAAAGGGAATTCTGCAGCAGGTGGCCTTCATGCTTGAATTGTAACATTTGCTCTTCCCTGAATCTCCAGCCTGCTGGCCTTCTCTGCAGATTTTAGGCTTGCCAGCTTTTATAACTGCATAAGCCAGTTCCTTAAAATAAATCTCTTTCTATCTATATACATCTTACTGGTTCTGTTTCTCTGAAGAATCCTAAATAATATAATGGTAAACAGGAAATGCTTTAGAGAATAGATGATATTTAAGCTGAGTCTTAAAGGATGAATCAGAGGAGTCCATTTAGGGTAAAGACAATCTAGGCAGAGTTAACTGCAAGTACAAAGGCATAGAGACTTGCAGCAGCATGGGGCTTTGGGAGAATTGTATACAACTCGGTTTTCTTGAACTTTGAATTTGAGAGGCATGAAGGGAGATATGGTGGAACTTAAAAATTGGAATCAGAGAAGGGGTGAAAAAGGGCTGAATAAGGTGGTGGTGGTGAGGAAGGAGCATAAAGATGGATTTGAGAGTTATTTGAGAGGTAGATTTGATAGGACTTCATTCATTAGACCCAGGTGGGGGTAATGAAAATAAAAAGGTGGAGTAAAGACATCTAGTTTCTGATTCAGGCTATTGGTTGGGTGGTGGCACTCTGACTCATATATTACAGACTTTATAATATGAGGCTAGATTATCCTGGACAACTTCCAAATGGTTTAATTAGCAAAGTGCTAAAAAGGTACTAAACCACCGCAACAAGAATAGCAAGCTAGTGAGCTTCCACGGAATGAGAGAATTAGAACATGCCTTCCAGATTCACAATTCTCATCAGTTTCACTATAAACTGAATGTAGGACATTCCCCACTCAAGGTGGAGCCTATGAATTCAAGGGGACAACATGAGCCTAAGGTAAAGACATTTCAATGCCAGCTTCTGTATTCTATGTATGAAATTGTCCCTCTTGCCTGTATAAAAAGTAGAGTATGGACTTAGTTCAGTTCAGTTCAGTCGCTCAGTCGTGTCCGACTCTTTGTGACCCCATGAACCACAGCACGCCAGGCCTCCCTGTCCATCACCAACTCCCGAAGTCCACCCAAACCCATTTCTACTGAGTCGGTGATGCCATCCAACCATCTCATCCTCTGTTGTCCCCTTCTCCTCCCGCCCTCAATCTTTCCCAGCATCAGGGTCTTTTCAAATGAGTCAGCTCTTTGCATCAGGTGGCCAAAGTATTGGAGTTTCAGCTCCAACATCAGTCCTTCCAATGAACACCCAGGACTTATCTCCTTTAGGATGGACTGGTTGGATCTCCTTGCAGTCCAAGGGACTCTCAAGAGTCTTCTCCAACACCACAGTTAAAAAGCATCAATTCTCTGGTGCTCAGCTTTCTTTATAGTCCAACTCTTACATCCATACATGACCACAGGAAAAACCATAGCCTTGACTAGACAGACCTTTGTTGACAAAGTAATGTCTCTGCTTTTTAATATGCTGTCTGGGTTAGTCATAACTTTCCTTCCAAGGAGTAAGCATCCTTTAATTTCATGGCTACAATCACCATCTGCAGTGATTTTGGAGCCCAGAAAAATAAAGTCTGACACTGTTTCCACTGTTTCCCCATCTGTTTGCCATGAAGTGATGGGACCAGATGCCATGATCTTAGTTTTCTGAATGTTGAGCTTTAAGCCAACCTTTTCACTCTCCTCTTTCACTTTCATCAAGAGGCTTTTTAGTTCCTCTTCACTTTCTGCCATAAGAGTGGTGTCATCTGCATCTCTGAGGTTATTGATATTTCTCCTAGCAATCTTTATTCCAGCTTGTGCTTCTTGCAGCCCAGCGTTTCTCATGATGTACTCTGCATAGAAGTTAAGAAAGCAGGGTGACAGTATACAGCCTTGACGTACTACTTTTCCTATTTGGAACCAGTCTGTTGTTCCATGTCCAGTTCTAACTGTTGCTTCCTGACCTGCATACAGGTGTCTCAAGAGGCAGGTCAGGTGGTCTGGTATTCCCATCTCTTTCAGAATTTTCCACAGTTTATTGTGATCCACACAGTCAAAGGCTTTGGCATAGTTAATAAAACAGAAATAGATGTTTTTCTGGAACTCTCTTGCTTTTTAGATGATCCAGCGGATGTTGGCAATTTGATCTCTGGTTCCTCTGCCTTTTCTAAAACCAGCTTGAACATCTGGAAGTTCATGGTTCACATACTGTTCAAGCCTGGCTTGGAGAATTTTGAGCATTACTTTACTAGCGTGTGAGATGAGGGCAATTGTGTGGTAGTTAAGTGGCCTAGAAATAGCTGTGGTAATTCCATCAGGATAACATGATAAGACTGATTTCCCTGTGATGCCCTTCCTTTCCTGTTCATTCCACTTAATAAATTCCTGTGTGTGACTCAAGGTCCAGCTTACACTAGCTCATACCTTCAGGAAATTGTCCCATGTGATGTCAGTCTGCAGTTAGCTCCCTTGCCCCCACATTCTTTTGCAGCACTTTGGAGTGGATTATAGACTGCCTTGAATATCTCACTTTCATATTCTGTGAATCCCCAGACCTCATCTTATTTACCTGCTGCATTATTCTTTCAGTTTCAAAATTCTAGTCTTGAATTTTATTTGCTGATCACTGTGCTTTTAAACAAGACAGCAAGAATTATATGCTACCCGCCCTTCTGACTATTTATTGAGTATTAACTATGTGGCAAGTATGTGATCCATCCCAATCACCATCCTTGGCTCCCTCTTGCCCTCAACTCACTCAGTTCCAACTATAGGGACTTATTCCCATCTCAGAGCCTTTCCATTTGTCTTCTGGCTACCCGGAGTGCCCTCCCCCAGAACCTCCCACTGTTTAGTTTCCTTAATGTCATGTCCTCAGAGAGACTTCTTCTGACCCAGCTCTCATGCATTTGCTCTCTATCTTGTTATCCTTCACTTTGCATAGAGCACACATGATTATCTAAACGCAACTTGTAACTTGCACACATGGCACAGTGCTTGGTTTTTCAGTAGGTGCTCTGCCTTTTGAATCAGTGAATCAGCTGTCAGGCAAATAGGCACCTGCCCTACTTAGTCTTTGCAGTGAAGACTAATAGTGAGCACCTACTTGTGGCCTACTTTTAAGGAACATACCGAGTTAAACAGTGCATGTAAAAGTATAGTAACTTATAATGGGGAGTTAATTGAGACTGTGGATTCAGAGAAAGACCTCCCTGAACCCAGTGAAGTTTAAGTTGAGACTGAAAGGGTTTCACAACCTCTTTTATACACTACTGAATATGTCCCAATTTTCTTCTTCTTTTTTTTTTCTTTCTGGCCATACCATGTGAATCTTAGTTCCCTGACCAGGAATTGAACCTGTGATCCCTGGAAGCATGGAGTTTTAACCACTGGACCACCAGGGAAGTCTCTGTCTCTATTGTCTTGTTCTTTATGCTGCTCAGAGCTCCTTCAGTTTTGACTTGCAGGACAAGACCTTGATTACTGATGGGGTAAAGAAGTAATTGACCTTTCTAGCTATTTTAAGATGGGCTTCCCAGCTGGCTCAGTGGTAAAGAATCCACCTGCCAGTGCAGGAGATATGGGTTCAATCTCTGGATAGGGAAGATCCCCTGAAGAAGCAAGTGGCAACCTACTCCAGTATTCTTGCCTGGGAAATCCCATGAACAGAGGAGCCTGCTGCTGCTGCTGCCGCTGCTAAGTCGCTTCAGTCGTGTTCGACTCTGTGCGACCCCATAGACAGCAGCCCATCAGGCTCTGCTGTCCCTGGGATTCTCCAGGCAAGAACACTGGAGTGGGTTGCCATTTCCTTCTCCATTGCGTGAAAGTGAAAAGTGAAAGTGAAGTTGCTCAGTCGAGTCTGACTCGTAGCAACCCCATGGACTGCATCCTACCAGGCTCCTCCATCCATGGGATTTTCTAGGCAAGAGTACTGGAGTGGCTTGCCATTGCCTTCTCCGACAGAGGAGCCTAGTGGGCTACAATCCATGGGGTCAAAAAAGAGTAGGACATGACTTAGCGACTAAAATAAGAACCAAAAACTTTAAGATAGATCATAAACAGTTCATTTTAGTACACAATGAATAATAATACTCCATTCCAGTCTATGTCATCATCATATTTATTAATGGAATTCAGCATTACAACTGTTCATGCATTTATTTAACTACCATAAACATTAAGCTGATGCCACCATTTACTTGATAAATCTCTTTATTCCATCTTTTCTTTTACACAGATGTAGTTAACCTTCACTCTGTCTGCAGTTGTTTATTCCATCACTAAAGCACTGGTGTGTTAGGACTTAATTGAAGAGGGTTTTTGTCCCCTACCTACTGCAACATTGCTAGTGAGGCACTCTCTGGTATGCATTTCTGGGTTGCTACACTGATGATATGTTTTGATAAAAAGAGTGCCTTTGGATATTATTACCTTGATCTTACTCTTGATATCAAAATTGTCACTGCTACATGGCTGATGGGAAAATGTTCCACTGCTGGGAGCACAGCCACAAAACACTTAATCACAGCTTTCCCTTTCCCTGTTCTATAACCCACCACAACTAACTCTCTCCCTATATATTTATTTCGTTGCTGCACAAATGGATGTTTGTTGATTCAGTGGCTAGTTAGGGCTTATTTCTACAGTCAACTACAAAGGTCTTTGTGTTTGGGAAATCAAAGTATAATTTCAGTTGGTTTCTTCATCTCTTTAGTAGGAAAATGGGTGTGTGATCAGAATGTCCAATATGTAATTAGACTGGAAGATGAGACTCCGTTATTCCAAAGCTTCAACCAGGCGCCAGAGGATGAGAACTGGAGAAGGAATGGGTATTGTTGGAACCCGGTCTTCTTTATATCTGTGTGACCGTGGACAAACCCTGCCTCTCTACACTGTAATCTTTTTTCCTGTGAAACCACAAGATTGAGTCTTGGGCTCCTTTTGGAAGGAAGCTGGAGGACTTATTGACAAGATGTTGAAATGTCTTGCTATGGAAAACTTCTATTTGGTAAGGTTGCTGGGGACTCATCAAGGGGAGGGTGAGTTAGTGGCCTCTGGTTGTCTCTTCTAGGTTTTGATGTCTTTGAAAGAAGCTGAAGAGAGAGAGAGAGAATAGAAAATTGTGCTTACTGTGTAAACAGTTAATAATACTATCAATTTCTACCTCATTGCCATATAATGGAGATAGGAATCTCATTATTCAGACACATGCAAATGTAACAATTCTAGTCTTTATATGCAGCCTCTTAATCACCATGCCACTCACACTGTGTAATTTGTTCTGAGAACTTGGGCACGTAAAACACATCACCCTAATCACCACCGGTCATGGCACCACTGAAGACAGAACCAGCCTAATAGGTATTTGAAAGGAGACGTGCTGAGGACTGCACTGCTGCAAGGCGAAAACAGGCTGCCAAACACAATGGCTCGGATTGGCTTTGGAGAGCAACTGGCTGGAAACTGATACAGCTGTTCCCCAAATGGTGGCAGGGTTTAAAGGTGGCTCCCAAAGACCTATCTTGAGATTGGATTAGTAAAATGGGAAATAAGGTCTCTCTGTGGTTTTAAAGAATGCTGTCAGATCTGGCCTTCAAGTACATCACTCACTTCCACTACACCAGAAATACAGACTCTTAGGAGTTTGTTTGGCTCAGGTATGTGCTGTCTATTATGGCAGCCGCTAGCCACATGTGACTGCTGAGCATTTGAAATGTGGCTAGAGCAAAGGAGATGAGCTGTATGGGTAAAATACATATGGAATTTCAAATACTTTGCAATAAAAAAAATGAATGCAAAGTAGCTCATTGATAATTTTATATTGATTACATGTTGAAATGATGCTATTTTGGATATATTGATTTAAATTAAATGTAGTATTCAAATTAATTCCTCTTGCTTCTTTTTACTTTTTAAATGTGAGTCCTTAGAAAACATAAAGTTACATGTGTGGCTCACATTTTAATTCTATTGGACAACACTTGCCTAGAGGAATCAGATGCTTGTTTACTCCAGCTGCTGTGATTCTGCCTTCTTTTTCTTTCTCCTTTTACAAACTCATATCCCTTTAAAGACTTTTCACATTGGCACGAGGAGCCTGCTTCCTCACTCCTACTGGGGAGCAGAGTTCCTTTCACCATTCTGCCTGGCGTCTCTCTACCTAACTCCTGGTGCAGACAGCTTGAATAAAACATGTTCCTCTGGCTGTGAAGAAAGCCCTGTTTTCAGGGACATCTGGGTCAGAATTTTAGACAGACATGGGAGTTTAAACCTGACATAGGTCTAACCTTCTGATGAGGTTTAGGTTTTGTCCCAGAGGACCTAAGCGGGTGAAAAACCACAGCACATCAAGGACAGTATGCAGTGTAAAGAGAAGCAGGGGTCCTGGACTGATGTTAGAAGACGTGGATTAAAATCTCTGGTTAGCCACTGGTTAGCTAGCTTTGATTTGGACAAATCATGGTATTTGAGCCTCCGTTTCTTGCTCTGTCAGCTGCCTATAAGGTGAACTCAACTACGCTTACTTCAGAGAAATGTTGTGTTGTGTTCATTGCTCAGTCATGTCTGACTCTTTGCAACCCCATGTAATGTAGTCCACCAGGCTCCTCTCTCCATGGGATTTCCTGGGCAAGGATACTGGAGTTGGTAGCCATTCTCTTCTCCAGGGGATTGCTGAATATCAAATGAGATCATGTATAAGAAAATATGTATGACTTGGGAAGCTCTGTTTATGGTGGCAAATTTATGGCCAGAGGTGCAGGTCCTGGGGACAGATGGTTTTGTTTGGAAAAAAAGAAAAATGCATTTTCTTTACCAGAATTGGAGTATCTGCAGTGGAGGGGACACTCTTCTGTTTCTCATAGACTTTACCATTCTTGTTATCTTAATTCAGTTGATTTGTGGCACCTGCCTGTCTGCTTAAGGTGGATGTGTTCAGGTACCTTGCAAGATGGGATGGGGCACACTTAGTAACACAACCATGCCTGTTGCTGGCTGGCACAGTTCCTGTCCCCAGCAGCTCACAACAAGTACGTAAGTTATAGCATAACTAAGTCTGGATGCATGGATGTTTACCAAGTAGCTGATCACTGCTCTAAGATCTAGGGATGAAAATTGAGAGGAACAAATAGCTGTGGGTATAACAAAAAGTCCAGGTGACTAACTGAAGGACATTTAAGAGGAGGTGGGGTATAGGAGGGGGGTATAGGAGGAAGATGGAGAAGGCAATGGCACCCCACTCCAGTCCTCTTGCCTGGAAAATCCCATGGATGGAGGAGCCTGGTGGGCTGCAGTCCATGGGGTCTCTAAGTGTCGGATACGACTGGGAGACTTCACTTTCACTTTTCACTTTCATGCATTGGAGAAGGAAATGGCAACCCACTCCAGTGTTCTTGCCTGGAGAATCCCAGGGACAGGGGAGCCTGGTGGGCTGCCGTCTATGGGGTCGCACAGAGTCGGACACAACTGAAGTGACTTAGCAAGCAGTAGCAGTATAGGAGGAAGAAGGGTAACATTTTTGAGCCGAGACTGGGCCATACATAAGACTGAGCACTTCTCATCACTAACCATCTCATCTACGCAAAGCAACCATCAGAGCTAGATATTGTTATCTTTGTTTGCAGATAAGGACAGGAAGTTCATGAAATCCTCCCAAGGTCACACACAATGGATAGAGCTAGGATTTGAATCCAGGTCTTTCTGAGTGGATTAAAACCCAGAAACACAGGGCTTAAGGCCATGGCGTGTCCACTGTGTTCCCCTCAACCCCTCCAGAATTAATGAAAGGATGATGCATAGCCAGGAGAAACATCAACAACCTCAGGTATATCTGAGGTTGTCATGCTGTCATGTTGTCAGATGACAACACCCTTATGGTAGAAAGTGAAGAAGAACTAAAGAACCTCTTGATGAAAGTGAAAGAGGAGAGTGAAAAAGTTGGCTTAAAGTTCAACATTCAGAAAACTAAGATCATGGCATCCGGTCCCATCACTTCATGGCAAATAGATGGGGAAACAGTGGAGACAGTGTCAGACTTTATTTTTCTGGGCTCCAAAATCACTGCAGATGGTGACTGCAGTCATGAAATTAAAAGACACTTACTCCTTGGAAGGAAAGTTATGACTAACCCAGACAGCATATTAAAAAGCAGACATTACTTTGTTACCTTACAAAGAGTTGACATTACTTTGTCAACAAAGGTCTGTCTAGTCAAGGCTATGGTTTTTCCAGTGGTCATGTATGGATGTGAGAGTTGGACTATAAAGAAAGCTGAGTGCCAAAGAATTGATGCTTTTGAACTGTGGTGTTGGAGAAGACTCTTGAGAGTCCCTTGGACTGCAAGGAGATCCAACCAGTCCATCCTAAAGGAGATCAGTCCTGGGTGTTCATTGGAAGGACTGATGTTGAAACTGAAACTCCAATACTTTGGCCACCTGATGTGAAGAGCTGACTCATTTGAAAAGACCCTGATGCTGGGAAAGATTGAGGGCAGGAGGAGAACGGGACGACGGAGGATGAGATGGTTGGATGGCATCACCGACTCGATGGACATGGGTTTGAGTTGACTCCGGGAGTTGGTGATGGACATGGAGGCCTGGTGTGCTGCAGTCCATGGGGTCACAAAGAGTCAGACACGACTGAGTGATTGAACTGAATGGATGCATAGCAATTATTTTCTTAATGTTTGTTGGGCCTCTTTCTTACCCACTACCCACCCCTTTCCAAGAGATTTGTATTTTTAAAGCCAAAATGATTTATTTATTGAAGTTACTATAGTATACTTTTGAAAGCATGTTGTTATTTAGTCACTAAGTTGTGTCTGACTGTAGCCTACCAGATTCCTTTCTCCTTGGGATTTCTCAGGAAAGAATACTGGAATGAACTGCCATTTCCTTAGGGGATCTTCCCAACCCAGGGATAGAATCTGTGTCTCCTTCATTGGCTGTCAGATTCTTTACCCCTGAGCCACCAGAGAAGCCCTTTGAAAGTGTACAAAACTGCATAATAATGCATGATTTTTCAACAAAGACACTAGATATATTTAATGACAAGATAAAGGTATGTCTAATGACTTTTGTTCTGTTCTAAAGTGAAGTCAATCAGTCATGACCGACTCTTTGTGACCACATGGACTGTAGCCCACCAGGCTCCTCCATTCATGGGATTCTCCAGGCAAGAAGACTGGAGTGGGTTGCCATTTCCTTCTCCAGTGGATCTTCCTGACCCAGGGATTGAACATAGGTCTCCTGCATTGCAGGCAGGCTCTTTACCATCTGAGCTACAAGGGAAGCTCAAGTTCTAAAGTCATCATGAATTCAAAAGTTGCACATCTAGGAAATGTACTAAGGGAGCTCTCTTCCATGGTCTGTATATTTTAATACACTCATGTGAGCATCTCTTCTGTTTTGGTGATTGGCTAGGATCCAGGGATGTTTGGAAGATGGCACTAGGAGCCCATCAGCATCATTAACTCTTCTAAGAGGAGAGGGAGCACAGATGTCAAAAGAGGCATCCTGATCTTGTTCACCTCCTAAGTGAAAGTGAAGTCGCTCAGTCATGTCTGACTCTTTGCGACCCCGTGGACTATAGCCCTCCAGGCTCCTCTGTCCATGGGATTCTCCAGGCAAGAATACTGGAGTGGGTTGTCATTTCCTTCTCCAGGAGGTCTTCCCAACCCAAGGATTGAACCCAGGTCTCCTGCACTGCAGGCAGATGCTTTAATCTCTGAGCCACCAGGGAAGTTCACCTCCTAAAGTGAATTCACTCAGTCATGTCCGACTCTTTGCGACCCAGTGGACTGTAGCCTGCCAGGCTCCTCTGTCCATGGGATTTTCTAGGGAAGAGTACTGGAGTGGTTGCCATTTCCTTCTCCAGAGGATCTTCCTGACCCAGGGATGGAACCCAGGTCTCCCGCATTGAAAGCAAGACGCTTTACCATCTGAGCCACCAGGGAAGTTCACCTCCCGTAGAGTTCAGTTCAGTTCAGTCACTCAGTCGTGTCCAACTCTTTGCGACCCCGGGAATTGCAGCATGCCAGGCCTCCCTGTCCATCACCAACTCCCGGAGTTCACCCAGACTCACGTCCATCGAGTCAGTGATGCCATCCAGCCATCTCATCCTCAGTCGTTCCCTTCTCCTCCGGCCCCCAATCCCTCCCAGCATCAGAGTTTTTTCCAGTGAGTCAACTCTTCGCATGAGGTGGCCAAAGTACTGGAGTTTCAGCTTTAGCATCATTCCTTCTAAAGAAATCCCAGGGCTGATCTCCTTCAGAATGGACTGGTTGGATCTCCTTGCAGTCCAAGGGACTCTCAAGAGTCTTCTCCAACACCACAGTTCAAAAGCATCAATTCTTCAGCACTCAGCCTTCTTCACAGGCCAGCTCTCACATCCATACATGACCACTGGAAAAACCATAGCCTTGACTAGATGAACCTTGTTGGCAAAGTAATGTCTCTGCTTTTGAATATGCTATCTAGGTTGGTCATAACTTTCCTTCCAAGGAGTAAGCGTCTTTTAATTTCATGACTGCAATCACCATCTGCAGTGATTTTGGAGCCCCCCAAAATAAAGTCTGACACTGTTTCCACTGTATTCCCATCTATTTCCCATGAAGTGATGGGACCAGATGCCATGATCTTCGTTTTCTGAATGTTGAGCTTTAAGCCAACTTTTTCACTCTCCTCTTTCACTTTCATCAAGAGGCTTTTTAGTTCCTCTTCACTTTCTGCCATAAGGGTGGTGTCATCTGCATATCTAAGTTTATTGATATTTATCCTGGCAATCTTGATTCCAGCTTGCGTTTCTTCCAGCCCAGCATTTCTCATGATGTACTCTGCATATAAGTTGAATAAGCAGGGTGACAATATACAGCCTTGACGTACTCCTTTTCCTATTTGGAACCAGTCTGTTGTTCCATGTCCAGTTCTAACTGTTGCTTCCTAACCTGCATATAGGTTTCTGAAGAGGCAGGTCAGGTGGTCTGGTATTCCCATCTCTTTCAGAATTTTCCACAGTTTATTGTGATCCACACAGTCAAAGGCTTTGGCATAGTCAATAAAGCGGAAATAGATGTTTTTCTGGAACTCTCTTGCTTTTTCCATGATCCAGCAGATGTTGGCAATTTGATCTCTGGTTCCTCTGCCTTTTCTAAAACCAGCTTGAACATCAGGAAGTTCACGGTTCACATATTGCTGAAGCCTGGCTTGGAGAATTTTGAGCATTACTTTACTAGCGTGTGAGATGAGTGCAGTTGTGTGGTAGTTTGAACATTCTTTGGCATTGCCTTTCTTTGGGATTGGAATGAAAACGGACCTTTTCCAGTCCTGTGGCCACTGCTGAGTTTTCCAAATTTGCTGGCATATTGAGTGCAGCACTTTTACAGCGTCATCTTTCAGGATTTGAAAGAGCTCAACTGGAATTCCATCACCTCCAATAGCTTTGTTTGTAGTGATGCTTTCTAAGGCCCGCTTGACTTCACATTCCAGGATGTCTGGCTCTAGGTCAGTGATCACACCATCATGATTATCTGGGTCGTGAAGATCTTTTTTGTACAGTTCTTCTGTGTATTCTTGCCATCTCTTCTTAATATCTTCTGCTTCTGTTAAGTCCATACCATTTCTGTCCTTTATCAAGCCCATCTTTGCATGAAATGTTCCCTTGGTATCTCTACTTTTCTTGAAGAGATCTCTAGTCTTTCCCATTCTGTTGTTTTCCTCTATTTCTTTGCATTGATCGCTGAAGAAGGCTTTCTTATCTCTTCTTGCTATTCTTTGGAACTCTGCATTCAGATGTTTATATCTTTCCTTTTCTCCTTTGCTTTTCACTTCTCTTCTTTTCACAGCTATTTGTAAGGCCTCCCCAGACAGCCATTTTGCTTTTTTGCATTTCTTTTCCATGGGGATGGTCTTGATCCCTGTCTCCTGTACAGTGTCACAAACCTCAGTCCATAGTTCATCAGGCACTCTATCTATCAGATCTAGGCCCTTAAATGTATTTCTCACTTCCACTGTATAATCATAAGGGATTTGATTTAGGTCATACCTGAGTGGTCTAGTGGTTTTCCCTCCTTTCTTCAATTTAAGTCTGAATTTGGCAATAAGGAGTTCATGGTCTGAGCCACAGTCAGCTCCTGGTCTTGTTTTTGCTGACTGTATAGAGCTTCTCCATCTTTGGCTGCAAAGAATATAATCAATCTGATTTCGGTGTTGACCATCTGATGATGTGCATGTATAGAGTCTTCTCTTGTGTTGTTGGAAGAGGGTGTTTGCTATGACCAGTGCGTTCTCTTGGCAAAACTCTATTAGTCTTTGCCCTGCTTCATTCTGTATTCCAAGGCCAAATTTGCCTGTTACTCCAGGTGTTTCTTGACTTCCTACTTTTGCATTCCAGTCCCCTATAATGAAAAGGACATCTTTTTTGGGTGTTAGTTCTAAAAGGTCTTGTAGGTCTTCATAGAACCGTTCAACTTCAGCTTCTTCAGCATTGCTGGTTGGGGCATAGACTTGGATTACTGTGATATTGAATGGTTTGCCTTGGAAACGAACAGAGATCATTCTGTCGTTTTTGAGATTGCATCCAGGTACTGCATTTTGGACTCTTTTGTTGACCATGATGGCTACTCCATTTCTTCTGAGGGATTCCTGCCCGCAGTAGTAGATATAATGGTCATCTGAGTTAAATTCACCCATTCCAGGAGACTCTAAAGGCAATGTCTATCCCTAGCATCCTGTCTTCTTTTTCCTTCCTCCTGGAGGGTGTATTTATGGACAGTCAAGTTTGTTGTCTGGGGAATCTGACCAGCCTGCAGGGCACTCTGGTCCCAGCAGTGACTAGGGCTGTTTGATTATAAAACCTCTGGTTCTTGTCTGTAGTAGTGTTTAGCATTGATTCCTTAGTGATAAGGAACTGCGCCCCACCTCAAACCGGTGAGGCTTTCTGTGGCTATCCCAACCAAAAGGTCTCCTCCCCACCCCTTTGCTCCAAACTCCCTTGGGATTGGCTCTTCAAGTGGGCAGAGGTCAAAGAGAGTTGCAACTGAGCAAGCCAAGGGCGATGGCCTTGGTTATGGGCCTTGTGTGCATCATGAGACAGTGGCCTTCATCAGCTTGTGTTTGACTTCCCTCTGCTACAAGTTGGGGTAAAGGTCACCATGGGCTCATTCAGAGCCCAGGCTCTGGAATCTGACACACCCAAGTTTCATTCTTTACACTGCTATTTTCTGGCTGGATCACCTGGCAGAGATTGACTTAAAATGTAAATCATCTACACAAAAATGTATAATAACAACGAGGATGTTATGATATTTTAATAATAACAGCAAGCACATCTATTGCTTTTACTAAGTGTTATGCACTACTCTGTCTTGTATATATTAACTTAATTGATCCTACAGCAACCCTATGAGGTATGTACAATTATTATCCCCATTTTACTGATTAGGAAACTGAGACAGTGAGAAGTGAAGAAATGTCTCAACATTCTATAGGTGGTAATTACATACCTGAGATATCCAAGTAGTGCGAGTCCAAAGTCCATTCCTAAGCACTGGGTTATGCACAAATATTAAACACATGCAAATTTGGAACACAGTAGATGTTCCATAAATTCTGTCTATTAATCCAATTATTATTATCTTTAATGGTCCTGGTTTGCACGGCTTCCATGAGGCACCTTAGAAGTGGAGTGAGACGAGGCATTTTTGTAAAATGATGACTTCTTTTTTTTTCATCATTTTGAGCTTAGGTGAGGGTATTGGGTCTGAATTCTGTTCCTCTGCTTTTTTTTTTTTTTTGGATCAAACAATTTTGTTGAGGGGCTTCAGGGGAGGGTCGATGGCCTGGGAGGACAATAAGATCTGATGTCCTAGCCTGACTGGGATCTCCCCAGTTTCACAGTGGCCAAAAAGCAGAAGCAAATATTTCAGAGAGGTGAGGTGACAGGCTTGATTATTCCTTTTGAATCTTTTTTTTTTTTTTGGTGGCACAGCATGACATTTAGGATCTTAGTTTCCCAACCAGGGATTGAACCTGTGTCCCCTGCAGTGGAAGCATGGAGTCTTAACCACAGGACCACCAGGGAAGTCCTAGTTCCTCTGTCTTTTAACTTATTATATGTTAATATTTTTATCACATTTTGCAGTTTACATATTACATTGTACTCTGATGAACACTAACATCTTTTCATGGGCATAAGCTAAAGTGAGTTAATATGTGTAAAGTATTTAGACAAGGGCTTGGTACTGAGTATGTGCTATATAAGGAGAGGGTATATAGAGGGTCATTTCAAAGACCTGAATATGATTTCACCCGAAGCTCTGCTTTGATCTATCTTTCCTTGTGGGGATGCTTCTGTCCCCAGATCCTATTAGGACAGATAGAGACCATGTGCCATAGTTGTCTATTGTGTTGCCAGCTGCCAGTACAGGAGCTCCTTGAGGACAGAGATCTAGCTGGATTTACCCCTCATGGCCAAGGCCCACCACATGGACTGGTGCACAGAAACAAATATGAGCTTGGCAAGAAACCTTTCTTTGTACCGAACTCCAGTAAGGAACAAGGCAAAAAGAAATAAGAGGAACACATCTTCATTTCCCAAACTTGCCATTCTACCTTTTAGGGTCTATATTTAAAAGATTATTTCATGACACAAGGAGTTAATAACTCCCTTCAGGTGACCCAGCGGTGAAGCCAACATCACTTTATGCAAATTGTCAGACATGGGAATTATGTCACAGAAGACAGGGGCTGCAGGTACAGAAAGAAGACTGGCTTTTTGCTCATACTGTTTCTGTAACTATGAAGTTTCTCTGTACACAATTTCTTTGTATGCATATATATTTCTGTATTATATAATATTTACTGAGATTCAACTAGGGGTCAGATGTTTTAAAAGCCTTATATATATTAACTCATTTAATTCTCATGATAGCCCCATGAGCTCGATACATTTATGATCCTCATTTCAAGGACTCTGGGGCATAGAGAGGCTCGGCTCGGCTCCCAAGGACACACAGCTGGTATGTGGTGGAGGTAGGATTTGAACCCCAAAATCTGGTTCTGTTATCTTACTCATCACATGTAACATCTGATTCCTTATTTTGATGTAGTCCTTCCATCTAATATGTAACTAATATAGAAAATGCTATGTTAGTTATGTCAAATTAACACATTACAGAGATTTTAGAAGGGTTATCAATGGCCCTACCCACCCCAGAGAGAGCTCCCCAAGGGTTACCTCTCCTGGTGGTCAGCAACTGCTTTGCCCCTGTAAAAACTCTTTAATGACAAAGGGCTGACGGACATGTGAGTTCCTAACAGAAAGTGACAAACTCTGCTACTTTAGTTAAGTGTCATTTACTATAGAGGTAACACACTTCCAAATGGTCCATCAGAACCCCCTTCATCTGCTGCTCCCATATCTGCCCCAAGGACCTGGCCTGGGAAGTGAATCACTTGTAAGCCTAACATTTCCAGTCCCCCATGGACTTGGTCTGGGCTTCCCTGGTGGTTCAGATGGTAAAGAATTCACCTGCAATACAGGAGACCTGGGTTTGATCCCCAGGTTGGGAAGATCCCCTGGAGAAGGGCATGGCAACCCACTCCAGTATTCTTGTCTAGAGAATCTCCATGGACAGAGGAGCCTGGTGGGCTACAGTCCATGGGGTCACAAAGAGTCAGACATGACTGAGTGACTAAGCACATGGTCTTAGTCAAGGGATGCTATAGCAAAATACTATAGACTGAGTGACTTAATGAACTAACATTTCTCATGGTTCAAGAAGTTGGGAAATTCAAAATGAGGGTACCAGCAGATGTAATCTTGGTGAGGGCTCCCCTCCTGGCTTGGAGATGGCTGCCTGCTCACTGGGTGCTCACAGAACCTCTTTTTTGTACTCTCAAAAATACAGAGAGCTCCTCTTCTTATGAAGGCACTAATCCCGTCATGACCTCATCTAAACATAAGACTATTTCTTCAAATACCATCACATCACATCTCTGGGGGTTACAGCTTCAACATATGAATTTTGGGGCAACATACGCACATAATGCTTTTCCTCTTTCCTGCAGACAATAGGTCCCAGAGCTACTGATTTCAGTGCAAAGTGAGGCACCAGGTAAATACTTATAATAAATACTTGTTGAACTGAAAGAAGATGAATGATGCCCTGGTATTTAAAAGTTTCTAAGGACTAAGACTCTCCTTTTTGCCTGGAAGAGGGACTGCAGCATATACTAAAACTGCCAAAGCACCCAGAAGTTGAAAGAGTGATGGGAGCTGGAGTCACTTAGGCAAGTGTCTGATAAAACAACTTCGCTCTAGGATAAAGAGAGAAAAAGAATGGGTGTCAGAGTGGGGAAGCCCCTCGTTTGTGTCTTGGTGCTGCCATGGAGAGGCTGTGCAACCTGGGCAGGTCAGGTGGCCCTCTTCCTCACTCTTCTGTAAAGGAGGATGATACTGACTTCATGGAAGTGCTGGGAGGAGGTGCTGGAGCAGCGTTTATAAGTCAGCAACACACCTCCTGGCTTGGAGAGGTGCCAGAAAAGGTTTCCCCTTCTTAAATTAATGCTTTGTCTGTGCCAAGTGAAGCCTTCGATGGGACGTGGGTAATCTAGAGAGCAGATATGGGAGAGCTATGTGTACATGAATCACAGGCTCGTAGAAGCTAATGTTAGTACATGACCTAAAAGAGATATGTCATGGGAACCAAATAAACTGTTTATATCTCGGAGGCCACCCATGACATCTGAGGTTACCTATTAGCCTTACCATGAGCTCTTGGGTATCACAGGTAGGGAGGGAGAGAGGGAAATGGAGAACATTACAGGTGAAATTTACATGTAGCTCTTTTGTAGCCCTTAAAACCCCTATCCCCCAGAAACTTTAAAAGGACTGGAGTGGTAGATTTAAAAAAAAAAATAGCTTACTGAAAAGGGCAGACTAGATACTCTATATGCAAGGAATGGGGCTGGTAATATTAAGCAAGCACCTGGAAGCAAAGGGACCTTGCTTCACTAAATTGGAGCTAAACGTACCCACCTGGTTAGCTTTGTGTGTAATAAGTAAGCTTTCAGGTCCTCTGTGTCCCCAGGTGCCCACTGGTCATCTACCTGTGAGGTCAGGCTGCCTTTCTCTGCCACCAGCTTTCTTTCCTTGGCCCACCCCAATTCTCATCACAAAGCCCAGGTTTTGAGCCAGGTTACTGAGACCTACAGGGTGACAGAAGTTTAGAGAAGGCTGCTGATTCCCCTTCTTCAAGAGTAATGTCCAAGAACATGAGCTTTAGCATCAGAATCATCCAGGTTTGTGTCCAGGCTCCATTGCTTGTTGGTTGTATGACCTTGGGTACATTTCTTAACCTCTGCATCTGTAAGATGGGCATAATCATACCTATTTCACATGGTTGAGTGAATTAAGTGCTATAAATGAAACACCTACAACCATGCCTGGAAAATGAACACTCAGAAGAGAATAGCTATTATCAATCTTAGTAGTGGCATTTTTACAGACTGGGAAAAACCCATTGTCCTTCATTCTATTTCCTCTCTGATCCTGATGGTTGTGGACTAGTGGAGAGAGCAAGACCAACAGAGGCCTCTGCTGCCAGCTGACATGCAACCTTGAGCAAGCCCGTCTCCACTCTGAGCCAGACTTCCCTCCTCTCTTAAATAAGGACAACAGTGCACCCCCTCACTGGACTACCTGAGTGCTGGGAGGCACGCAAGGGACACCGCCACCAAAGTTCAGCGAGTCTACACGGAGACGGGAGAGGTAGGATGATGCCATCTATGATGCCCTGAAGCCCCACACACTCCTCCATGTGTGGCCCACAGCACACCCTGTTAAAAACATAAAATTTCAGGTCCCAACACAGATCTTGTAAAACCAGAAACTCTGGGGGTGGAGTGTGTGATCTCCATCCAGCCAGCATTCCAGGTGATCCTGTTGCACCTTCATGTGTGGGAAGCACTGTGTTAAGGTCATCCGGAGAAGGGCAGAGATGAATTACCCACAGGAAACTGTTTAACTTTGGAAGATATTTAGAAATAGTAAAACGATCTCCGCCCCCCACCCACCTTCTTATGTAGAAGGATATTCAGATATATTTGAAGTTTAGCCACTGTTATGGGCTGAATTGTGTCCCACTAGAATTCATATGTTGAAGTTCTAACCTCAGGACCTCAGGATGTGACTGTATTTAAAGAGGTAATTAAGGTAAAAGGAGGTCACATGCACGCGTGTGTGCTCACTTGTGTCTGATTCTTTGTGACCTCAAGAACAGTAGCCCACCAGGCTTTCTGTCCATGGGATTTCCCAGGCAAGAATACTGGAGTGGGTTGCCAGTTCCTCCTCCAGGGAAACTTTCCGAACTAGAGACTGAACCTGCGTCTCCTGCACTGCAGGTGGATTCTTTGCCACTGAGCCACCTGGGAAGCCCCCTACTCTGAGGTCATGTGGCTGGGTCCTAATTCAATATGACTGGTGTCCTTGTAAGAAGATGAACTTTGGCTGTAGACAGGTAGAGAGGGAAGACCATGTGAAGACATATGGGAACGCAGCTATCTATAAACCAGAGAGGCTTCAGAAGAAACCAGTTCTGCCCACACCTTGATCTTGGAATGTCTAGACTCCAGAATTGTGAGATAACACATTTCTGTAGGTAAAGCCACCCAGTCTGTGGTATCTGTTATGGCAGCCCATAGCCAAGGTGGAGCCCTGAGCAGAGTGAGCTCTGCATAGTTGAGGCTGGAAGCTGCGGGCAAGGAGGTAAGTACAGGTTTGAGAGCTTGATACCCCCAAGGGGAAAGCCATTTTTAGATGCCTCTGTTGATGGAAGCAAAATAGATGAGATGCTTGCTCTCTTTAGAAAGAATTTTTCACTTTGTAAGTGACATACTTGTCACAAGAGATAGATGAGAAGTGATAAAGAAAAACCACTAGAATCAGAGTGAAAGTCAGCAGAAAAGTACTAAGTTTTTCACAAACAACCCCGTCACAGAATGCATTTACCTCAGGAAGGCAGACCCCCTGGGCTATGTGCAAGGGATTAGGTAGAGCCTCTGGAAGAAGTTAGTTGGAAGGGCCAGGAGAGCCTGGCCATTTTCAGCCCAGACCAGAGGGCAAGAACACTGCACTTGTATTTGAGGGACAAAGGTGTGCAGGACCTTGATGACTTGCTTATTTGCTAAGTGGGTTTACTTCCCCTATCTTTTGAGTTTCACCTGCATTAAATTAAACCCCCCCCCCTGCCCCGCCCCGAATATTTAGACCTAGAAGCGTGGCCAGATTCTACAGGGGTTCGATAACCCTGAAGGGGTGAAGCCAAGGGATTCGAGAGAACATCTAAAACAGGTTTGTCCATCTAGCGACCTTCTCTAGGGTGTGAGCACAGGTGTCACATGAGACAGGAGTACACACAAAACTTGTTTTCACAGGGCTTTCTCTGAGGTCACTATTCCAGGGTTGACATTTTATCTGCCAACATTTGAAAACTGCTTCGAAGAAACAAGCTTTTCCTCTGAAACCCCCACCCTCTAAGCTCATACTATATGTTTTTTAAAAACTTTATTTTAAATGATCACACTGTCATGGGGCAGAAGGCTGACTTTCCTTATTTAAATGAAGGATCACTTTTTTTTTTTTAATATTCAATAGGAGAAGCAGAAATTCTTTCAGGTCGTAATGATTCCTTTCTTTTCTTCCACTAAATAAACCTTTCAGGGGGTTTCCAGCATATGCAAACCACGATGACTACACAATCAAAATAACAATTTGACCTTTGAGCTCTGCTCCAGGGACATCCCCACTGATAGACCATAGCTTCTCATAAAGATTTCCATGTAAAACTTCCCTTTCTCTGTCCATTCTGTTTCTTAGCATTCATGAGAAAACCAATATGCCGAAGTCGCATGGAGTAAATCTAGTAGGCTTGCTTTCATGAAATGCATTTCCTTTTGCTTCATTTGGTGTTTGGGAAGGTACTGTCCATGCTGGGCATGGGCAGAGAGAAGAGTGGGTAATCGGCATGAGCTTTACTGCTGGGTTGCTGTACATTTGTTGCCAAGAAACTGGGATCAGTCTTGTACTGAGTGTAGGATGCTGCATTGTCTTGGCAGTGACATGAAGGCTTGGCTCTGGGTAAAAATTCCATGATGCATCAATTTTTTTCTTTCTTCTTAAAAGCACAATCTTTCTTTAGGAAGTGGTCTTTCTTTAAAAAATATAGAGCCGTCTGCTGGGTCCACAGTGACTTTTCCCAGTCAGAGTTGAATGAGTATGCGATTTACACTTGTAGTAGGCACTGCAGTGCACTGCTCAGACACCCCACTTCAGGACCCCAGCTGGCAGTTGTGCTTGACTGACAGCTAGCACCTGTGTCCTTCTGGTCTCCAAACCCTCGTGAAGAGAAGCACCTCGTTTAAGGTTAGGCCCCTTTCCTGGGAGCAGCCAGAATCCAGGATGGGCTGATGTGGGGGTTAGGAAGGTCCAGTCCCCGTTCTTTATTTGGGGACGTCTCTGCAGGGTGATCCCAGCTCCAGAGTTCCCTGTGAAATTAACAGACACCTCTGGTGTGACTGCACTGCAGCTCAGCTTCTCTCTCTGCCTCAGTCTGCAGCCTTTGCTTCCACACAGGTGTCGATGCCAAGATCATTCCCTAATGAACCACCTGCAGGCAAGTCTCCATCTCTGAATTGGTTTCCCAGGGAACCCACACTGCAGCAAAAGCTTTTCCCTTCAACAGGATTGGTGTTTTATTTCTCATGTAGTTTATTGTTAAGGGATAAATTTATATTTTCATTCTAAAAATTAGTAGGTATTGCTTTTCAAAGACTTCATTTAGAAATTTTTCTGGGCATGCAGTATACAAAAGAATTGAAAATGTTTTGAACTCTGTTGGAACAAAACAGCAGTGCTGAGAGCTCTATTGGTTAACCCTGAAATTTTGGTCATCAGGTTTAAACTGATCGTTAACCACAGAGCATGGCCATGTGGTGGAGGAAAAAGTCTGAGGCCAGGGGTCTGCATGAAAAAGGTCAAAGGGTCAATCTCTGTATTTGTGGGTTTGTTTTCCATTTTTTCCTTGTCTCAACCTGTACTCTAACCTGACCAGTCCTACCAAAAGTGTTGTCTTGACCTGTCCTTGGAATGGATGAGAGAGTGTAGATAACCACTGCAAATCTGTCACCATGTTGGAAAGACAGTCCCTGGCACCTGCCCTGCCATGTATGGAGAGCAGAATATATATCAAGAAGAAGCCAACTTGGGATTTTTCCCCAAAAGGAAAGAGTAGGTAGGTTTCCACAATTTGTTTTTCTCAAATTTAGAATAAACACAATTTTCCTATATTGAGTAGCTTGTTTTACCAACAAGGAGAACCAATGAGTAAGGTAGAAGGGAAATAGGATAAAAATGTTTTTAGCTTAAATATCTTGTTAGGTTGAGCTTGATGACTGTAAATTTATCAGAAACATTGCAGTTTTGGAAATGAGTGGGATGGGGAATTAGTGAAAATTCAATGTAAGTACTGAAAAGTAATGGAAATTTGTATCTATTTCATTATTATATTATAAAACATATGCACACATAATACATATATGTTTTATAATATAACATAATAATACATATACATACATATGTAAATGTGTACATTCACATACATGTGTATGTTTGTATATATTTTTATACCTGTTTATATGACTTATACATACTGACAAAGTTTGGAAGCAATGTTGTGCTAAAAGTAAAAAAATTTATTAGAATGGTAGAATTTGAATAATTAGAACATTTTTATTAGTATTTTTATCGTTTGACCAAATTAGTGTTTAAAAATAAGTTTCATGGAAAGAATGAAACAGAATTTAGTAAGATAAAAATGGAAAATTATAGAACAGGCAGATCTTGACATTCGAAATAAGAACCTGGTCCAGAGAAATACTTGGGTGGAATGAAAACTGATGACAAATTCTATTATTGTGCCTGTAATTCTATTTTGTCTGTGTTGGGCATTAGCCTGGATTCAAATGCTTTGGGCAGTTATGGTGAGCTGGTGGCCTGGTAACCTGCAGACATCTATTTGCATGAACTGATTTGCTTGGGTTGAAAGGTTCTGCTCAGTGAAGGAGGAAGGAAAAAGAAGGATAATTTTGTGCCAGTCTCTGATAATGACCCCAGCTTGGCCCCAGGGACTCCTGGAACAGATGGGGCTCTTTAAATGAGGGGTGGATAGTGTATATGTGTGTCTCTGTGTGGGGTGTGTTGGGGGCCAGCAAAGATGGAAGGAAAGACACTGTGGCATGAAAAGGTTGAGGCAGGTGAGCTAAATTGTGAACACCTGTGAGCCGCCCTGTCCCTGATGCTCAGCCAGTCCTCGAGGAGAATTTAACCAGGGTCAGAAAGCCTGAAAGAGCAGATGCCAGTTGAGACAATGAAATTTGAGCAACTGCTGTTATAAGTTAACATTTACCAGCGCAGTAGACTGTGCCCAGGGATCTTCCCTGGTGGCTCAGTGGTAAAGAATCTGCCTGCAATACGGGAGACTTGGGTTCCATCCTTGGGTTGGGAAGATCCCCTGGAGAAGGGAATAGTAATTCACTCCAGTATTCTTGCCTGGAGAATTCCATGGACAGAGGTCACAGTCCATGGGGTTGGACATGACTAAACAAGAAACACAACAAACAACTGTGCCCAGGACTACACTCTTCACAGTCTTGCTAAGTCGCTTCAGTCGTGTCCGACTCTGTGCGACCCCACTGACGGCAGCCCACCAGGCTCCCCTGACTCTGGGATTCTCCAGGCAAGAACACTGGAGTGGGTTGCCATTTCCTCTCCAATGCATGAAAGTGAAAAGTGAAAGTGAAGATGCTCAGTCGTGTCCGACTCTTTGCAACCCCATGGACTGCAGCCCACCAGGCTCCTCCATCCATGGGATTTTCCAGGCAAGAGTACTGGAGTGGGGTGCCATTGCCTTCACAGTCTTAGCTCCATTAATATCTCCAGCAATCCCATAACAGACATATTTCTACCTTTTTCTAACAAATGGTAGAAACTGGGACTTGAAGAGATTAAATAACTTGCTCAAAAAGTGGCTGAGCTACAAATTGTTTCTCAATTTTGGGTAACTCTATTGGCTTTGATTTCTTAATGGCAAGCATTCAAGTTGGTAAAAACTTGAGATCTGAAGAAAAATTTGGGTTTCTGTCATGGCTTTGCTGTTACCTGTCTGTGTAGTCTTGGACATGTTACACAACACCTTTGAACCTGCCAGAGTTGGAAGGATCAGAGATTATAGACACAAAGAAAAATACTTAGTTAATGATACTATTATCTTTCAAGGTGAAAACTTAATGACTATTAATTCATTGATGAATATGCTGCTGTATGCTTTTCAGCCAAAAGATAAAAGTAAATGCTGACCATAGGCTATTATATTTAATAGATTATACAACCAAATCTTTTTTCTATATTCATTTATTGTTAATATGATGGTTAATTTTATGTGTCAACCTGATTGGGCCAGTGAGATCCAAGATAGTTGGTCAAATATTATTCTGTGTGTTTCTGTGAGAGTGTTTCTGGATGAGATTAACTTTTAAATTGGTAGATTGAGTAAAACAGTTTGTCCTTTTTAGCCTAGGTGGGCCTCATCCAGTCAGGTGAAGGTGTAATTAGTACAAAAGTCTGGCCCTCCTCTAGGTAAGAGAAAATTTTTCTTTTGCCTGCCCACCTTAGTTCTGGGACACTGGATTTTTCATGCCTTCAGACTTGAACTGAACCATCAGCTCTTCATGGGTCTTGAGCCTGCCAGTCTTCAGACCTGGACTGGAATTATACCATCAGCTTCTGGTCTCAGTTTGCCAACTTAGCCTATGCTGCTAAGTCGCTTCAGTCATGTCTGACTCTGTGCAACCCTATAGACGGCAGCCCACGAGGCTCCCCCGTCCCTGGGATTCTCCAGGCAAGAACACTGGAGTGGGTTGCCATTTCCTTCTCCAATGCATGAAAGGGAAAAGTGAAAGTGAAGTTGCTCAGTCGTGTCCAACTCTTCGCGACCCCATGGACTGCAGCCTACCAGGCTCCTCCATCCATGGGATTTTCCAGGCAAGAGTACTGGAGTGGGGTGCCATTGCCTTCTCCGAATTTAGCCTATAGATCTTGGAAATTGCCTGAGCCAGTTCCTTATAACGACTCTCCTTCTCTGCATGTACACACACACACACACACACACACACACACACACACACACACACACACACACACACACACACACACACTCACACACCTTATAGATTCTGTTTCTCTGCAGCGCCCTGAGTGTATATTCACTCACTGTTGATCTAATGGTGTCTGGATCTCAGGTACTGGGCTCCAAGCCAAAGACAGAGAGAGAATAAGAAAGTCTGATTTCCTACCCTCATATAGTTTACAGTTTTCTAGACTAGACTAGAGGGAAAGGCAGACCTTAGACATTATTGTAAATAATGAATTAAAATGCAGTAAGTGCCACAGAGAATATATACCAGGGGCTATAAGTTCATAAGGCAGAGCCCTCCTCTACTTTGGGCTGCTTTGAGGCAGTAACATGTGTGCTGAATAAACTGAGATTTGAGTAGGGAGTGGGCTTGATTGGAAAGTGTCCTGGGCAGGGGACTCAGTGTGGGTACTTCATTCTTTCCCAGTATGTCCCAGAGCTGAAAGAATACAGCTGTGGTGGAGCGAAGAGACCAAGTTAAGCTAGTAAATAACCTATATATTCTCTCTTCTGTTTTTTTTAAGAGATTGTATAGAATTGGTGTTAATTCTTCTCTAAATGTTAGGTTGAGTTCTCCAGTGAAACCATTTGGGCAAGAAGATTAAAATTATGAATTCAATTTTATCAGTAGTTACAGTGCTACTCAAATTATTGATTTTATATTGATTAAGTTGTGGTAGTTTGTACTTTTTGTAGAATTGGTCTGTTTTGCTTAGGTTGTCAAATTTATGTGTGTAGAGGTGGTTGTAACCCTTATTAACCTTTTGACATCTGTAGTGTCTATAGTAATTGTAGTAATGTCCAAGTAAAAATCCTGTTTTATTCCTGATATTTGTAACTGTTTTCTTTTTTTGTCAGTCTTGCTAGAGGTTTGTCAGTTGATCTTTTAAGAGAACCACATTTTTGTTCCAGGGATTTTTTTTTTTCTATTTTCTGTTTTCAATGTCATTGATTTCTGTTCTCTTAAAAATTATTTTCTTCTTTCTGCTTTCTTTGTGTTTATTTTGCTTTTACTTTTATTAATTTCTTGAGGTGAGAGTTTATATCATTGATTGAGACTTTTCCTTTTTCCTAATGTTAGTATTAGTGTTACAGAATCTCCCCTAGACACTGAATTAGCTGTATGGTATGTTGTGTTTTTATTTGCATTCAATTCAATGTTTTTGTTTTTAAATTTCCTTTGAAAGTGGAGGAATCAATCTGCCAGACTTCAGACTATACTACAAAGCTACAGTTATCAAGACAGTATGGTATTGGCACAAAGACAGAAATATAGGTCAATGGAACAAAATAGAAAGTCCAGAGATAAATCAATGCACCTATGGATACCTTGTCTTTGACAAAGGAGGCAAAAATATACAATAGAGAAAAGACAATCTCTTTTAACAAGTGGTTCTGGGAAAACTGGTCAATCATCTGTAAAAGAATCAAACTAGAACACTTTCATGCATTGGAGAAGGAAATGGCAACCCACTCCAGTGTTCTTGCCTGGAGAATCCCAGGGACGGGGAGCCTGATGGGCTGCCGTTTATGGGGGCGCACAGAGTCAGACATGACTGAAGCAACTTGGCAGCAGCAGAACACTTTCTAACACCATACACAAAAATAAACTCAAAATGGATTAAAGATCTAAATGTAAGACCAGAAACTGTAAAACTTTTAGAAGAAAATATAGGCAGAAAATTCTCTGACATAAATCACAGCAATATCCTCTATGACCCACCTCCCAGAATAATGGAAATAAAAACAAAAATTAAAAAATGGACCTAGTTAAACTTGAAAGCTTTTGCACAATGAAGGAAGCTATACACAAGCTGAAAAGGTAGCCTTTAGAATGGGAGAAAATAATAGCAAATGAAACAACTGACAAAGAATTAATCTCCAAATATACAAGCAGCTCATGCAACTCAATACCAGAAAAATAAACAATACAATCAAAAAGTGGGCCAAAGAACTAAACAGACATTTTTCCAAAGACATACAGATGGCTAACAAACACATGAAAAGATGTTCAACATCATTCATTATCAAAGAAATGCAAATCAAAATCACAATGAAGTGTCATCTCACACTGGTCAGAATGGCTTCCATCAAAAAGTCTACAGACGATAAATGCTGGAGAGGGTGTGGAGAAAAGAGAACCCTCATACACTGTTGGTGGGAATGCAAACTAGTAAAGCCACTATGGCAAACAGTGTGGAGATTCCTTAAAAAACTGGAAATATATAGAACTGCCACATGACCCAGCAATCCCACTGTTGGGCATGCACAGCAAGGAAATAAGAATTGAAAGAGACACGTGTATCCCAATGTTCACTGCAGCACTGTTTACAGTAGCTAGGACATGGAACCAACCTAGATGTCCATCGGCAGATGAACGGACAAGGAAGTTGTGGTATGTATACACAATGGAATATTACTCAGCTATAAAATAGAACACATTTGAGTCAGATCTAATGTGGTAGATGAAACTGAAGCCTATTATACAGAGTGAAGTAAATCAGAGAAACACCAATACAATAAATTAGTGCATATATATGGAATTTAGAAAGATGATAATGACAGCCCTACATGCAAGATAGCAAAAGAGACACAGATGTAAAGAACAGACTTTTGGACTATGTGGGAGAAGGTGAGGATGGGATGATTTGAGAGAATAACATTGAAGCATGTGTATTCAGTTCAGTTCAGTTCAGTCGCTCAGTCGTGTCCAACTCTTTGCGACCCCATGAATTGCAGCACGCCAGGCCTCCCTGTCTATCACCAACTCCCAGAGTTCACTCAGACTCACATCCATCGAGTCGGTGATGCCATCCAGCCGTCTCATCCTCTGTCATCCCCTTTTCTTCCTGCCCCCAATCCCTCCCAGCATCAGGGTCTTTTCCAATGAGTCAACTTTTCACATAAGATGGCAAAAGTACTGGAGTTTCAGCTTTAGCATCAGTCCTTCCGAAGAAATCCCAGGGCTCATCTCCTTTAGAATGGACTGGTTGGATCTCCTTGCAGTCCAAGGGACTCTCAGGAGTCTTCTCCAACACCACAGTTCAAAAGCATCAATTCTTCGGCGCTCAGCCTTCTTCACAGTCCAACTCTCACATCCATACATGACCACTGGAAAAACCATAGCCTTGACTAGACGGACCTTTATTGGCAAAGTAATGTCTCTGCTTTTGAATATGCTATCTAGGTTGGTCATAACTTTCCTTCCAAGGAGTAAGCGTCTTTTAATTTCATGACTGCAGTCACCATCTGCAGTGATTTTGGAGCCCCCCAAAATAAAGTCTGACACTGTTTCCACTGTATTCCCATCTATTTCCCATGAAGTGATGGGACCAGATGTCATGATCTTCGTTTTTTGAATGTTGAGCTTTAAGCCAACCTTTCACTCTCCTCTTTCACTTTCATCAAGAGGCTTTTAGTTCCTCTTCACTTTCTGCCATAAGGGTGGTGTCATCTGCATATCTGAGGTTATTGATGTTTCTCCCAGCAATCTTGATTCCAGCTTGTGCTTCTTCCAGCCCAGCGTTTCTCATGATGTACTCTGCATATAAGTTAAATAAGCAGGGTGACAGTATACAGCCTTGACATACTCCTTTTCCTATTTGGAACCAGTCTGTTGTTCCATGTCCAGTTCTAACTGTTGCTTCCTGACCTGCATACAGGTGTCTCAAGAGGCAGGTCAGGTGGTCTGGTATTCCCATCTCTTTCAGAATTTCCCACAGTTTATTGTGATCCACACTGTCAAAGGCTTTGGCATAGTCAATAAAGCAGAAATAAATGTTTTTCTGGAACTCTCTTGCTTTTTCCATGATCCAGCGGATGCTGGCAATTTGGTCTCTGGTTCCTCTGCCTGTTCTAAAACCAGCTTGAACATCTGGAAGTTCATGGTTCACGTATTGCTGAAGCCTGGCTTGGAGAATTTTGAGCATTACTTTACTAGCGTGTGAGATGAGTGAAATTGTGCGGTAGTTTGAGCATTCTTTGGCATTGCCTTTCTTTGGGGTTGGAATGAAAACGGACCTTTTCCAGTCCTGTGGCCACTGCTGAGTTTTCCAAATTTGCTGGCATATTGAGTGCAGCACTTTTACAGCATCATCTTTCGGGATTTGAAATAGCTCAACTGGAATTCCATCACCTCCACTAGCTTTGTTCATAGCGATGCTTTCTAAGGCCCACTTGACTTCACATTCCAGGATGTCTGGCTCTAGGTGAGTGATCATACCGTCGTGTTTATCTTGGTCGTGAAGGTCTTTTTTGTACAGTTCTTCTGTGTATTCTTGCCATCTCTTCTTAATATCTTATTCTTTTGTTAGGTCCATACCATTTCTGTCCTTTATTGAGCCCATCTTTGCATGAAATGTTCCCTTGGTGTCTTGAATTTTCTTGAAGAGATCTCTAGTCTTTCCCATTCTGTTGTTTTCCTCTATTTCTTTGTGTTGATCACTGAGGAAGGCTTTCTTGTCTCTCCTTGTTATTCTTTGGAACTCTGCATTCAGATGCTTATATCTTTCCTTTTCTCCTTTGCTTTTCGCTTCTCTCCTTTTCACAGCTATTTGTAAGGCCTCCCCAGACAGCCATTTTGCTTTTTTGCATTTCTTTTCCATGGAGATGGTCTTGGTCCCTGTCTCCTGTACAATGTCACGAACAGGTGACCAGCAAATATGCCAGCAAATTTGGAAAACTCAGCAGTGGCCATAGGACTGGAAAAAGTCAGTTTTCATTCCAATCCCAAAGAAAGGCAATGCCAAAGAATGCTCAAACTACCACACAATTGCACTCATCTCACACACTAGCAAAATAATGCTCAAAATCCTCCAAGCCAGGCTTCAACAGTATGTGACCCATGAACTTCTGGATGTTCAAGCTGGATTTAGAAAAGGCAGAGGAACCAGAGATCAAATTGCCAACATCTGCTGGATCATCAAAAAAGCAAGAGAGTTCCAGAAAAACATCAGCTTCTGCTTTATTGACTAAGCCAAAGCCTTTGACTGTGTGGACCACAACAAACTGTGGAAAATCCTTAAAGAGATAGAAATACCAGACCACCTTACCTGCCTCCTGTGAAAACTATATGCAGGTCAAGAAGCAACAGTTAGAAGTGGACATGAAACAACAGACTGGTTCCAAATAGGCAAAGGAGTACGTCAAGGCTATATATTTTCACACTGCTTATTTAACTTATATGCAGGGTACATCATGTGAAATGCTGGGCTGTATGAAGCACAAGCTGGGATCAAGATTGCCAGGAGAAATATCAATAACCTCAGATATGCAGATGACACCACCCTTATGGCAGAAAGCAAAGAAGAACTAAAGAGCCTCTTTTTGCTGAGGGTGAGAAAGAGGAGAGTGAAAAATTTGGCTTAAAACTCAACATTCAGAAAACTAAGATCATGGCATCTGGTCTTATCACTTCATGGAAAATAGATGGGGAAACAGTGGAAACTGTGAGAGACTTTATTTTCTTAGGCTCCAAAATCACTGCAGATGATGACTGCAACCATGAAATTAAAAGACACTTGCTCCTTGGAAGAAAAGCTATGACCATCCTAGGCAGCATATTAAAAAGCAGACATTACTTTGCTGACAAAGGTCAATCTAGTCAAAGCTATGATTTCTCCAGTAGTCATGTATGGATGTGAGATTTGGACAATAAAGAAAGCTGAGCACCGAAGAATTGATGCTTTTGAACTGTGGTGTTGGAGAAGAGTCTTGAGAGTCTCTTGGACTGCAAGAAGATCCAACCAGTCCATCCTAATGGAGATCAGTCCTGAATGTTCATCGGAAGGACTGATATTGAAGCTGAAACTCCAATACTTTGGCTACCTGATGAGAACTGACTCATTGGAAAAGACCCTGATGCTGAGCAAGATTGAAGGCAGGAGAAGGGGACAACAGAGGATGAATTGGTTGAATGGCGTCAGAGACTCGATGGACATGAGTTTGAGTATGTGATGGGAGTTGGTGATGAACAGGTAACCCTGGCGTGCTGTGGTCCATGGGGTCGCAAAGAGTTATATATGACTGAGTGACTGAACTGAACTGAGCTGAAAATAGGTGACCAGTTCAAGTTCGATGCATGAAGCAGGGAACTCAAAGTCAGTACTCTGGGACAACACAGAGGGATAGGGTGGGGAAGGAAGAAGGAGGGGGGTTTGGGGTGGGGGGACATATGTACACCTGATTCTGATTCATGTCAATGTATGGCAAAAACCACCACAATGTTGTAAAATAACTAGCCTTCAATTAAAATAAATAAATTAATGTAAAATTTAAAAAAAGAAAAAATAGCAAAGGAAATTGATATTAATAATTCTTTTAAAAAATACATTTATGTAGACTTCTACAGAAAAGATCCTTGATTTTCAGTGTTTTAAAACATGAAAGAAGAACTTTGCAATGCAGGTTTTTATAGATGTTGAAGGATTTCTAGAGGCTTATTGGTTTTGGTCATGATTTCACACCGTGATTGCTCATCATCATGGCTGTCTATACCTGCCTTACTTTGGACATTTCACTCTGAAAAGTAAGCAGTTAGTTTTGCCAGTTAAAAAAAATTTTTTTTTCCTTTGAGACTTTCTTATTACTAAGTATTTAGAAATGTGTTGTTTAGTTTCCAAGGGTTTAGAGATATTCCTGTTATCTTTCTGTTGTTGGTTTCTAGGTTGATTGAATTGTGGTTAGAAAACACACTCTGCATAATTTTATTTATTTAAAAAAATTTGAGGTTGATTTTATTGCCCAGAACATGGTCTATTTTTGTTTATGTTCCATGGGTGACTGAAAATAATGTGAGAACTTCCTTTATTCTTTTAAAGTATATCTGATGGTGACAAATTCTCTTAGCTTTCCTTAATTCTGTTGTTCAGTCATTCAGTCATGTCTGACTCTTTCAGACCCCATGGACCGCAGCATGCCAGGCTTTTCTGTCCTTCACCATCTCCTAGAGCCTGCTCAAACTAATGTCCATTGAGTTGGTGATGCCATCCAACCATCTCGTCCTCTGTCTTTCCCTTCTCCTCCTGCCTTCAATCTTTCCCAGCAGCAGGGTCTTTTCCAGAGTCAGCTCTTCTCATCAGGTGGCCAAAGTATTGGAGCTTCAGCTTCAACATCAGTCCTTCCAGTGAATATTCAGGACTGATTTCTTTTAGGATGGACTGGTTTGATCTCCTTGCAGTCCAAGAGACTCTCAAGAGCCTTGTCCAACTCCACAGTTAAAAAGTATCAATTCTTTGGCACTCAGCCTTCTGTATGGTCCAACTCTCACATCCATACATAACTACTGGAAAAACCATAGCTTTGACTATGCAGACCTTTGTTGGCAAAGTAATGTCTCTGCTTTTTAATATGCTGTCTAGGTTTGTCATAGTTTTTTTCTTCCCCCAAGGAGCCAGTGTCTTTTAATTTCATGACTGCAGTCACCATCTGCAGTGATTTTGGAGCCCAAGAAAATAAAGTTTGAGAATGGCTAAATTTTTTTATTTCTGAAGGATATTTTCATTGCGTACAGAATTCTGGCTTGACAGTTAATTCCCTTCAGTATTTGAAAAACACTGGACCACTTCCTTTTAACCTCCATGATTTCTAATAAAAAATCTACTGTCATTAGAATTCTTTAACCCCTATGGTTAAGGTGGTGTTTTTTCCTTTCATTTTTTAATATATATATATATTTTTTTGTCTTTCAGAAGTTCGACTCTGATGTATCTTGGCACAGATTTCTTTGGGTTTATCCTGTTGGGTTCACTGAGTTTCTTGAATCTGTAGGTTTGTATTTATTGCCAAATTCGAGAAATTCAGCCATTATTTATTTAATTCTTTCTCAGTTTCACCCCTTTTTTTTCTTGTGAGACTCCAATGGCATGAATGTTATATATTTTTTTTAATAGTCCACAGGTCTCTGTTGCTCCATTCATTTTTTTTTTTTCCAGTGTATTTTCTTTCTGTTTTTCAGATTGAGTAGTTTCTGTTATTCTATCCTAAGTTCACTGTTTCTTTCCTTTGGCCCCTCTATTCTGTTGTTGAGCCCATTCACTGAGTTTTTCGTTTCACTTATTGTATTTTTCAATTTAATATTTCCATTTCATTCTTCCTTAAATTTTCTATTTCTTTGATGAAGGTTTCTATTTTTTTCATTTATTTCAAATACATTCATAATTGCTCACTGAAGCATTTTTAAAATCAGGCCTGTTTAAAAATATTTGTCAGATTAAGTCTATTATCTGTCATTTTGGTATTAGCATCTGTTGATTGTCTTTTTAAATTCAAATTGAGATTTTCCTGGACTTTACTTTGATAAATGATTTTTGACTAAAACCTAGACATTTTGGGTATTACGATATTCTGGGTCTTATTTAAACCTTCTGATTTAGGTGACGTACTCTAACACCACTTTGATTGGAGGAAGGGGGTCATCTCTTTATTAAGCCCTGGTGAAGTTAGAAGTAGAGGTTTCCCACTCACCTTCCACTGACACTTAAGGACAAGAGGGGTTCTTACTGCTGGATGTGGGTGGGAATTCCAGCTCTCCGTGTGACTTCTACTGATGCCACAGGGGTTGGAGTGGCCTTGTTACTGCTTGACAGTGGTCAAAGCCTTGCCTCTCCACTAGGCCTCCTCCAATACCATCCTAGTAGGGGGAAGTGGTGCCCCATTACTACAGGTGGAAGTCCGGACTCCCTGCTTTATCTTTACCAGCATGAATGGATACGTTCAAAGCTTTTTCTGTGGTGTTGGCTGGAGCAGAGTGGCTATTGTTGAAAGTTTTCTTTCTTGCTAGACTTCTCCTTTCCTGGTCCTTTGGCTAGAGACAGCAGGACTTGTTTGTTTGTTTTGTGTTATTGTTGCTTAGAAGTTTTCTCTGTACCCCTTGGCATTCTGTGTGTCCAGCTCTAAGTCTGGGATATAGAAAATAATAAGGAAAGCCAGAGAATTTGCCATCATGTTGTTTCTTGGGTCCCAGCACCCTTAGTGGTTTGCATTCTTTCCACCTTTCAGAGTCTTATGTTTGATTTATTTATAAGAGCTAGGGTTTTAGTTGTGCTTATGAGTAGGAATAGGGAAAAGTAATTCTCCACTTTTTTGGAAGCCAAAGTCCTTAATAGTCAGACTATAGTCTTTATAGTCCTTATAGTCAGACTATTTAGTCTTTTTAATCCTGTCCCTCCAAAAGTGGGTATAAATAGCCATCAAAATTGAATCTGAATGAAGATTGCTGATTTTGAGTTCTTTGAGACACCGTGTGGCAGTATTTTTTAGGAGTAAACCTCATGCCCTGGATTTTCCAGAAAAGTCTGGGTTTCAAGTAATTTCATTGTTTTAAAATAAAAGCATTTCATCAACTGCAGATATGATTTTTTATGAAAATAAATTCACAAATACGAGGAAAACCTCCTGTATCTGACTTCAGGTCCCATTTGTATATTGAACATAAGATTATCTTGTCATGAGATAATAGTTAAGCCACCGGTGACCAATATTTATTTTGATGTACTCTTTGATTTTGCTAGTGGTAAAGAACCTGCCTGTCAATGCAGGAGACATAAGAGACTCAGGTTCAGTCCTTAGGTTGGGAAGAGCCCCTGGAGGAGGAAATGGAAACCCACTCCAGTTTTCTTGCCTAGAGAATCCCATGGACAGAAGAGCCTGGAGGGCTATAGTCCATGGGGTTGCAAAGAGTTGGATACAACTGAAGCAACTTAGGAGAAGGCAATGGCACACCACTCCAGTACTCTTGCCTGGAAAATCCCATGGATGGAGGAGCCTGGGAGGCTGCAGTCCATGGGGTTGCTAGGAGTCAGACACGACTGAGTGACTTCACTTTTTCTTTTCCCTTTCATGCATTGGAGAAGGAAATGGCAACCCACTCCAGTGTTCTTGCCTGGAGAATCCCAGGGATGGGGGAGCCTGGTGGGCTGCCGTCTATGGGGTCACACAGAGTCAGACACGACTGAAGTGACTTAGCAGCAGTAGAAGCAACTTAGCACAGCACAGCACTCTTTTGCTAAGTATTTGGATGATAGTTAGAGAGTAATGACAATGACAACAATAATAAAAGTGAACATTTACAGAATATTTTACTATAAGCCAGGCACTGTGATAAGCTTTTTGTTCATTGTCTCATATAAAACCCACTACTGGCCTATTCAGAAGATAATAATACTTCTTCCAGTTTGCAGATGAGTAAACAGAGGCTTAATGAGGTCAAGTATCTTACTTAAGGTCATACATCCAGCAAATGGAGGGAGCTAATTCTGTCTGACATCCTTGCTCTTGCTGTAGACCAGCACAGATAGAAACAATGAGAGGCATACATATAATTTAAGATGCTCTAGTAGCTACACTGAAAAAGTGAAAAGAAACATGTAAAATTATTTTTAATAATATATTCATTTCAACCCACTATAGCCAAAATATTATCCTTTCAACGTACAGTTGATTATTAATGAGACATTTTACTTTCTTTTTTTATATTGTCTTGAAAATTCAGTGTATATCTAGCACTTACAGACATCAGTTTGGAGACCAAATTTACATTGAAAATATCTGATATACATTTAGATTTCAGAAAATTTATAGTTGGAAAAAGTAGATTCATATAACGAAGTTGTTCCAGACATACTCAGGGGACTTCCCTGGTGATCCAGTGGTTAAGACTCTATACTCCCAATGCAGGGGGCCTGGTTTAATCCTTGGTCAGGGAACAAGATCCTACATGCCTCAACTAAGACCTGATGCCGCCAAATAAATAAAAAAATATTAAAACAGAAACAAGCATACTCAGAAATTCATCAATAACTAATTTTGTATAAATATTAAAATTAATATTTAAATAAGTTAAGATCAAATGCAATTAAAAACTGAGTTTCTTAGTCAGTGTAGCCATACTTCAAGTGCTTAACAGTCATGAGTGACCTTTATAATCACTCTATTACCCTGCCTGAATTCAGTTTTCTATTGAAGGCTGAATCTCAAGGAGAACAAAACCTAAGCCATAGCCAGAAAGAGGGAGAAAATTCATGGAAGTAAAGGAAAGGATCAGCCAAGGGTCAAGAGAAAAAACTTTCCTTTTGGCTGCTGTTGAAATTACAGTAAGTTCTAAAGTCTTTGGTAACCAGGAGAGGAAGTAAAAGTGTTTCCTCCATTTCTGAGAACGTGTCACATGTGCATTCTATTAAACCTGACTTTTCAAAGAGAGCTGCTGTGTCTTGCCCTGTGAAGGATTAAAACCAAATGAAAATGGCGTTCAGCTCCAACACAGTAGTTCTCAGTCGAACACATCCACAAAGTCCTGAGCTGTGTCCCTATAGTGGTTAGTCACACAGTAACGTATACCAGTCAAATTTGAATGCTCCACCACAAATACCAGAATGGAAAAATTCTCAGACTTTTTCTTATTATAGTTGTTCATGGAGGTTTCGTGGTTATGAAACTTGTCTAAATGGCAGAAATATCTTGGTGCCAAGCAGTAGTTTCTGACCTATTTAAAGTTAAACCCATTTCACAATAATATATATTTTCACAAAACTTCTTAGGAATTAAAAAAAAATGTATTATTTTTGCAAAGTAACTAGAAAGCAAAGAAGTTATCTTTTTAAAAAAAATCAATATGAGTGGTATATTACTAAAGATTATATAAAATGAAATATATTTTAATATGTCCTGTAATAGTACTATAATACATATAGGGAACAGTTTAACTATTCACTATTTAGCAAATAGACATATGCTGTTTAATTTACTCTTAGTAAATAATAAAAAACCATGGCTTGACAAATGAATATAAAAATATCATTATGTCTTGCTCGCTTTGGAGACTGGATGTGTATTAAAATGCAGATTGAAATTTAACTGTATTAAATCACCAAGAATAACGACATTCACAATCTCATGGTTGAAATTCTTGCATTTTGTGTGTAAAATTATCACTTTCATGTGATTATTTTTTGAGTTCTGTTTCTATAAGAAGAGATGGGGGAGGAATCCTTCACTGTATGGCAAATACATGTCTACATATTTGCAGAGATTGAGAGAGGGGAATTTAGAGCTAGATGGTCTGGGTTTGAGTATGACTCTGACACTTACCAGTTTGGGAACTTTGGGAACTTATTTAAATTCTCTATGCCTTATTTTTGTTCTCTAAAAAATGGCCTTAATCATTATACAGACCTCACAGGGGCTGTTGTGAAGATTAAATGAGTACATGTGTATAGGGGGCTTAGAACAATCATGGCCCACAGGAAGATCTCAGTAAATGTTCAGTTCAGTTCAGTTCAGTCGCTCAGTCATGTCCAATTCTTTGTGACCCAATGAATTGAAGCACACCAGGCCTCCCTGTCCATTACCAACTCCCGGAGTTCACTCAGACTCACGTCCATTGAGTCAGTGATGCCATCCAGCCATCTCATCCGCTGTCATCCCCTTCTCCTCCTGCCCCCAATCCCTCCCAGCATCAGAGTCTTTTCCAATGAGTCAACTCTTCGCATATTAGCTATCATTTATTTCCCCCTGGGTGTTTCACTCAATGTGTCCGAAGCCAAACTTATTAGTTTCCATTCTACACTTGTTCTTCATGCACTTTCCATATAAATTGGTCAAGTACTTTGTCACCCTAAAAGTCTATGATTTAGTTTTTCTTCTGCTTAGACTCCTTATCTAATCACTAGCCAAGTGCTGTCTGTTTAAATTCTGATTTCTCCAAGTCATTTGCTCTCTTCTCCTCCCTAGGACCATAGACTCTAACTGTTTGTGTGTGTGTGTCATTTCTTGTCTCCCTAAATTAATTTTCCATATAGCAGAGCATCTATTAATAACTATAACCTAAGTCTGAGTAAAGTCCTTTCTCATCGGTGAGTCTCCATTGCTTACAAGCATGGAAGAAATCCAAGTTCCTTAGCATGGAATGAATTTAAGGTCCTATGTGATCTGTTCCTGCCTACTTCTCATTTGTTTATTCAACAATATTTATTGAGTACTTGCTACATATTAGCCTAAAATCTTGCCTCTCTGCTGCTGCTGCTCCTGATACTTTTATTGAATATCATGCTGCTTACTGTTTCTTGAACTTATATGCTGTTTCTTGTCTCTCTGGGATGGCTTACATATTATTCTCTGCCTGGAATGCCCTTCCCTAGAGTTACTGAATGTCAGTGCCAGGGTTCAGACTCATGCTTCCCAGCTCTTCACCCAGTTCTCCCTGTCTGCCACACTACAGTTCAGGACCACGCAGCTGTCCTATATTAACTGGGAGGTGGATAGTAGACTCTCAACAGATGCTTCCTGAAACAGTGAGTGTCGTCCACAATGGTAACCAGATGAGTGAATAACCAGGGTACTTTTACCAGTTCTAATGGAAGCTATTGCATATCATGTTCTCACTTCTCTTTCTGTTAGTGAGTTTTAGCTTAAATCTCAGAAAGCTCTAAAACTTATGTGGTCTTCATTGTGAAAGACAGGAGGAGAGATGCCATGTCTGATATTGATCTAATACACAGGTCTGGACCATGGGGCTAAGATCCCTGATGTAAACTCTAACTTTCGATCCATATTTGATTGAAATTGGAAAGGATAAGAACAAGCTTCTGGATGGTCAACTCCCTATCTTCTCTTTCCTTGAGGCTGCTTAGCTTACGCACACTTTAGCTTAGGCTGCTGCTGCTAAATCGCTTCAGTCGTGTCCGACTCTGTGTGACCCCATAGACAGCAGCCCACCAGGCTCCCCGGTCCCTGGGATTCTCCAGGCAAGAACACTGAAGTGGGTTGCCATTTCCTCCTCCAATGCATGAAAGTGAAAAGTGAAAGTGAAGTCACTCAGTCGTGTGACTGAGTGTGAGTGAAGTCACTCACTCAGACTCTTTGCGACCCCATGGACTGCAGCCTACCAGGCTTCTCTGTCCATGGGATTTTCCAGGCAAGAGTACTGGAATGGGGTGCCATTGCCTTCTTAGGCTAGTTCATATGTTTATGAACATAGTGTTTGTATGTTTGATCTAATCAGCAAGCCTTCATTCAGTGTCCTGTTTTGAACCAAGATTTTTCTAGAAGTACCTATAGGCCCCAAGTTTATAATCTTTTTCTTTATCCCCTAAAGATTTCACCCATAGGATGTAGTTTGTTTCTTTTTTCTCTTGGGTCCCATCTTTGTATTGCACTGAATTCTGGCCACTTATTGTCTTATCCCTACTCCTGCCCTTCCATCCTTCAGGCTGATTTACAAGTCTAAAGAGGCATCTAACTCTCTCCCTCCTCCTCCCTTCATAGCTGAGTATAGGAACTATCTCTAGAGAACCCAGGCACAGACGGTGTATGTTTGGGGGGTGATGGTGGTAAGAGTATTGGAATAGAATTTAGAGGCTTTATTTAGAAGTTAATTTGACCAAATCTTAAGATGGAGCATGCTGGGACCACAGAGAGAAACAGGAATGAACAGGGCATAGAATAAATTCCGTAAGCATTTTTAAAATCCCCTAAGGATTAGTTTGGATATGAGACTAGGGAAAAAAATCAGACCAGTCCTGGCTTATAAGAAGAATATATCATGTATGCCATCCAGCTGCTTTGCAAAGATTTTGCTTGGGAAACAATGCTGGATGTAAGAGGCAGTGAATTGCAATTTGCAGGGTATCACTGTCTTTTCTAGAACAATTACTCTATTGTCTCTTGCCTCATCCTCAAAAGCCACCTGTGACACTGACAGAGCGAAGTTGAAAGTACAAAAAGTTTCATTATTTTAATTCTTTTGTTTCTGAAAATGATTATTTTACATCTGGATTCTTCCTAGTTTATAGAGGAAAAGGAGATTCTAAGAAAAGCTTTGAGCTGTTTTGGCTTTTCCCCCAAAGCTGTCTTAGCTGAAGTGGAAAGATAATAGCGCTGGTGCCGAGTGGCGTTGAGAGACTCTGGATTATCATTAGCTCCAACTCCTTCCCTGTCTCCTCCCACTCCCCTCTCCCTGTGTTCCTCTCTCTTCCGCATCTTGATTCCTTCTCCAGGGCCTGAGTTTTGACCCTAGGTGTCTTGAAGCCACTCGTGGGAATAGGGACACAAGCATAAAAACTCTCTTCCTGGGCTGTCTAAGAAGAGGTGGCAAGAATACACAGAAGAACTATACAAAAAAGATCTTAATGACCCAGATAACCATGATGGTGTGATTACTCACCGAGAGCCAGACATCTTGGAATGTGAACTCAACATAGCCTTAGAAAGCATCACTATGAACAAAGCAACTAGTGGAACTGATGAAATGCCAACTGAATTATTTCAAATGCTAAAAGATGATGCTTTTAAAGTCCTGCACAAAATATGCCAGCAAATTTGGAAAAGTCAGCAGTGGCCATAGGACTGGAAAACGTGTTTTCATTCCAGTCCCAAAGAAGTCAATGCCAAAGAATGTTCAAACTACCACACAATTGCACTCATTTCACAAGCTAGCAAAGTAATGCTAAAAATTCTCCAAGCTAGGCTTCAACAGTACATGAACTGAGAATTTCCAGATGTTCAACCTGGATTTAGAAAAGGCAGAGGCATCAGAAATCAAATGCCAACATCCATTGGATCATAGAAAAAGCAAGAGAGTTCCATAAAAACATCTACATCTGCTACATTGACTATGCTAAAGCCTTTGACTGTGTGGATCACAACAAACTGTGGAAAATTCTGAAAGAGATGGGAATACCAGACCACCATACCTGCCTCCTGTGAAACCTGTATACAGATCAAGAAGCAACAATTAGAACCAGGCATAGAACAGCTGTTGCTGCTGCCGCTAAGTCGCTTCAGTTGTGTCGACTCTGTGCGACTCCATAGACGGCAGCCCACCAGGCTTCCCCGTTCCCTGGGATTCTCCAGGCAAGAACACCGGAGTGGGTTGCCATTTCCCTCTCCAATGCATGAAAGTGAAAAGTGAAAGTGAAGTCACTCAGTCGTGTCTGACCCTTAGCGACCCCATGGACTGCAGCCTACCAGGCTCCTCCATCCATGGGATTTTCCAGGCAAGAGTACTGGAGTGGGGTGCCATTGCCTTCTCCGACATAGAACAGCGGACTGATCCAAATTGGGAAAGGAGTACGTCAAGGCTATATATTGTCACACTGCTTATTTAACTGATATGCAGACAACATCATGTGAAATGCCAGGCTGGAGAAGCACAGGCTGGAATCAAGAATGCTGGGAGAAATGTCAATAATCTCAGACATGCAGATGACATCACTTTTATGGCAGAAAGTGAGAAGGAACTAAAGAGCCTCTTAATGAAGGTGAAAGGGGAGAGTGAAAAAACTGTCTTAAAACTCAACATTCAAAAAATGAAGATTGTGGCATCTGGTCCCATCACTTCATTGCCAATAGATGGGGAAATAATGGAAGCAGTGACAGACTTTATTTTCTCAGGCTCCAAAATCACTGCAGATGGTGACTGCAGCCATGAAATTAAAAGACACTTGCTCCTTGGAAGAAAAGCTATGACAAACCTAGACAAGGTATTAAAAAGCAAAGACATTACTTTGCTGACAAAGGTCTGTATAGTCAAAGCTGTGGTTTTTCTACTAATCACATATGGATGTGAGAGTTGGACCATAAAGAAGGCTGAGTGCCGAAAATTGATGCTTTCGAACTGTGGTGTTGGAGAATACTCTTGAGAGTCCCTCGAACTGCAAGCAGATCAAACCAGTCAATCCCAAAGGAAATCAGTCCTGAATATTCATTGGCAGGACTGATGCTGAAGCTGAAGCTCCAAAACTTTGGCCACCTGATGCGAAGAAGTGACTCATTTGAAAAGCCCCTGAAACTGGGAAAGATTGAGGGCAGGAGGAGAAGGGGACGACAGAGGATGAGATGCTTGGATGGCATCACTGACTCAATGGACATGGGTTTGAGTTGACTCTGGGAGTTGGTGATGGACAGAGAAGCCTGGCATGCTGTAGTCCATGGGGTTACAAAGAATTGGACACAACTGAGTGACTGAACAACAGCAGGCTGTCTAAGGTTGTTAAAGCCCCAGCCTGAATCCCTACTGGATCCCTAGACCACCTTCCTGGCATCTTGGGACCTTAGTAGTTCTCTGCTTAGGCTGGCCCAGCCTTTCTCAAGCTTCAGTCATTTCAAATCCTCTTCACAATTTTGATATATCCAAATTTGGAAAACTCAGCAGTGGCCACAAGACTGGAAAAGGTCAGTTTTCATTCCAGTCCCAAAGAAAGGCAATGCCAAAGAATGCTCACACTACCACACAATTGCACTCATCTCACACGCTAGTAAAGTAATGCTCAAAATTCTCCAAGCCAGGCTTCAACAGTATGTGAACCGTGAACTTCCAGATGTTCAAGCTGGATTTAGAAAAGGCAGAGGAACCAGAGATCAAATTGCCAACATCCGCTGGATCATCAAAAAAGCAAGAGAGTTCCAGAAAAACATCTATTTCTGCTTTATTGACTATGCCAAAGCCTTTGACAGTGTGGATCACAATAAACTGTGGAAAATCCTGAAAGATATGGGAATACCAGACCACCTGACCTGCCCCTTGAGAAACCTGTATGCAGGTCAGGAAGCAACAGTTAGAACTGGACATGGAACAACAGACTGGTTCCAAATAGGAAAAGGAGTTCGTCAAGGCTGTATATTGTCACCCTGCTTATTTAACTTATATGCAGAGTACATCATGAGAAATGCTGGGCTGGAAGAAGCACAAGCTGGAATCAAGATTGCTGAGAGAAATATCAATAACCTCAGATATGCAGATGCTGCTGCTGCTGCTGCTAAGTCGCTTCAGTCATGTCGACTCTGTGCGACCCCATAGACGGCAGCCCACCAGGCCCCCCAATGCATGGGATTCTCCAGGCAAGAACTGTGGAGTGGGTTGCCATTTCCTTCTCCAATGCATGAAAGTGAAAAGTGAAAGTGAAGTCGCTCAGTCATGTCTGACTCTTCGTGACCACATGGACTGCAGCTTACCAGGCTCCTCCGTCCATGGGATTTTCCAGGCAAGAGTACTGGAGTGGGGTGCCATTGCCTTCTCTGATAAAGAAAACTGAACACTGAAGAATTAATGCTTTTGAATTGTAGTGGAGAAGACTCTTGAGAGTCCCTTGGACTGCAAGGAGATCCAACCATCCATCCTAAAGGAGATCAGTCCTGGGTGTTCATTGGAAGGCCTGATGTTGAAGCTGAAACTCCAATACTTTGGCCACCTGATGTGAAGAACTGACTCATTTGAAAAGACCCTGATGCTGGGAAAGATTGAGGGCAGGAGGAGAATGGGACGACGGAGGATGAGATGGTTTGATGGCATGAGTTTGAGTAAACTCCGGGAGTTGGTGATGGACAGAGAAGCCTGGTGTGCTGCCGTCCATGGGGTCACAAAGAGTCAGACACGATTGAGCGACTGAACCGAACTGAACTGAAGTAGTATTCATACTATCAATTCCTTCATAGTTTAAATTTGACTCATTTTAAAAAGTTTAAATAAACTTATGTCTAAAAGAAATATAATTCATCACTATAGTGGAAAACCACTATCATTAACATAAGTGGAAGATAACTACTAGAGTTGACTGTGTCCCGCCACAAATTCATAGGTTGAAATCCTAAAGCCGAATGGGTTGGTATTATGAGGTGCAGCTTTGGGGAGGTGATCAGGTCATGAGGGTGGCGCTATCACGATTGGGATTAATGTCTGAGCGCTCTCGTGTCCCTTGCCACCATGTGAGGGTTCAGTGAGCACCCTGCAACTCAGAAGAAGGCCCTCACTTGACCATGCTGGCGCCTTGATCTCAGACTCCAGCCTCCAGAAAGTTTGTTAGAAATAAATTTCTGTCATTTATAAGTTAACTAGTCCATCATATTTTGTAATAACAGCCTGAAAGGACTAAGACGGTAACCTTACCAATGAATGCAATCAGAGCATGGTAACTAATGTCTAGTCATATGGCGTCTAGTATTATTTCTCAGGTTACCTGTGTTTAAGTGCTGCATTTTGGAAAATCCCATGTGGGGACTCTCCAGTTTGCTCTCTGATCACTGAGATGGATCTAAGGTGACTTTCTCTCACCACTACAAGGACCTTGGCTCCCTGTCCATTCTGTGGAGGACCTTCACCAATACTATTTCCTGGACAATGTCTACATTTCTAACATCCATCTCTTAAGAGTTTTCCTTAGAATCAGTGAGACAATGTCCGTAAAGGGCCTTGCACATGTCTAATAATAGGATACCCTCAGGAAATGTTCATTCCTTGATCTAGTGCTCCCACTGGGTCAAGGAATAAAATTTGAATGACAGGCCTTCTTGCCTTTGCGTTTAGCAATCTGCTAAACTGGGTTATTTGATCCTAAGAATGGCCACCCTCCCTTCCCATTTTTTTGACTTTCCTAGAGTGTCCCACGGAGAGGGCAATGGCACCCCACTCCAGTACTCTTGCCTGGAAAATCCCATGGACGGAGGAGCCTGGTGGGCTACAGTCCATGGGGTTGCTAAGAGTTGGACACAACTGAGCGACGTCACTTTCACTTTTCACTTTCATGCATTGGAGAAGGAAATGGCAACCCACTCCAGTGTTCTTGCCTGGAGAATCCCAGGGACGGTGGAGCCTGGTGGGCTGCCATCTATGGGGTCACACAGAGCCGGACACAACTGAAATGACGCAGCAGCAGCAGCAGCAGAGTACCCCAATCACCAATAGTAGAACTAGAGTTCAAACCTATGTCTGCACAGTACCAGAGTCTGTACATTTAATAATTAAGTTGCACTGATTAAAAAAAAAAATCAACCCTATCGAGATCTGTTTTACATACGATAGAGTGTAACCACTCAAACGTACACTTTAATACGTTTTGACCACTTTATATGCCTGTATAATCACCAAACATAATTTAGGTTTCAACCCCCAAAGTTCCCGTGAGCCTCTTCCTGTAAATTACCCTTTTCAGCATCCCCAAGTTTCTGTGTTGTTATTATTGTCCATTCCTTTTCATTGCTGAGTAGTGTGTCCATACAGAGGGACAGTTTTTTCTTACCCATTGCCTGCTAATGGAACATTTATCTTCACAGTATCTCAGTCCTGTCCTTTTCTCTTCATCTCTGCTAATCAATATAGCCTAAAGAACCAGGATCTCTGGTCAGGACGACTATTATCACCTCTTAAGTTCATTTCCCAGCCTCCTCCTTACCCACCTCCAACTTATTCTTCGGTCTGTGGGCAGAGTGATCTTTAGAGGTGCCATTCTGATCAAGAATCATCAACTTACCCTAAAACTCTTCATCCCAGCATAAAGATCAAAATCTGCACTTTTGTGTGGCAAGGTCTGCTATGGCCAGCTCCTTCCTACTCGTCCTACGTGTCTCATGACTGTTTTGCCAGTGCTTGTCCTCTAGCATCTCTGATCTTCTGTAGATCCCTCCCATGTGTGAGCAGCTCACCGTCTGAAAGCCTCAAGGCTTTTGGAATGCAGTTTCCCTCATCTGAAATGCACCCCCCGCTCCCCCACATCCTCTCGGTCACTCTCTGCTCTGCCAGTTGTTGCAGGCTAGTCTCCACCCAACTTTCACTCAAATCTCATTTAGGGAATACTTTTTAACCCTCCTTGTCAGCTCATTAGTTTTCTCAAAGAATTGTTTGCTTTTTCCCTTCAGGGCATGTTTCTCTGTTTGCAATTTTACCTTCTCTGCTGGGATTGCAGTATGACTAGTTTTTGTTTCACTGTACTCAGAGATCTGGCTGGGCAGAGTCCATGTCTTTTACATCCTATTGGCCCACAGCACATTGCTCAGTGCTTGGCACATAATAGACACCCAGTAAATACTGTGTGGATCACAATAAACTGTGGAAAATTCTGAAAGAGAGGGAATACCAGACCACCTGATCTGCCTCTTGAGAAATCTGTACGCAGGTCAGGAAGCAACAGTTAGAACTGGTCATGGAACAACAGACTGGTTCCAAATAGGAAAAGGAGTACATCAAGGCTGTATATTATCACCCTGCTTATTTAACTTCTATGCAGAGTACATCATGAGAAATACTGGGCTGGAAGAAGCACAAGCTGGAATCAAGATTGCCGGGAGAAACATCAATAACCTCAGATATGCAGATGACACCACCCTTATGGCAGAAAGTGAAGAGAAACTAAAAAGCCTCTTGATGAAAGTGAAAGTGGAGAGTGAAAAAGTTGGCTTAAAGCTCAACATTCAGAAAATGAAGATCATGGCATCCGGTCCCATCACTTCATGGGAAATAGATGGGGAAACAGTGGAAACAGTGTCAGACCTTATTTTTTGGGCTCCCAAATCACTGCAGATGGTGACTGCAGCCATGAAATTAAAAGATGCTTACTCCTTGGAAGGTAAGTTATGACCAACCTAGATAGCATATTCAAAAGCAGAGACATTACTTTGCCAACAAAGGTTCGTCTAGTCAAGGCTATGGTTTTTCCAGTGGTCATGTATGGATGTGAGAGTTGGACTGTGAAGAAGGCTGAGTGCCAAAGAATTGATGCTTTTGAACTGTGGTGTTGGAGAAGACTCTTGAGAGTCCCTTGGACTGCAAGGAGATCCAACCAGTCCATTCTGAAGGAGATCAGCCCTGGGACTTCTTTGGAAGGAATGATGCTGAAGCTGAAACTCCAGTACTTTGGCCACCTCATGCGAAGAGTTGACTCATTGGAAAAGACTGATGCTTGGGGGGATTGGGGGCAGGAGGAGAAAGGGACGACAGAGGATGAGATCTCACTCAATGGACGTGAGTCTGAGTGAACTCTGGGAGTTGGTGATGGACAGGGAGGCCTGGCGTGCTGCGGTTCATGGGGTCGAAAAGAGTCGGACATGACTGAGCGACTGAACTGAACTGAACTGAACTGAAATAGAAGTTAAAAGAGTGAATGAATGAATTGACCCTTCGTGTTCTCCAGGAACACTTCTTATTGCTATAAGGAGACAAACTTGTTGCCTCAGAAAGGGGATTACATTATTGGAGAATTATTTTATGTTAGACGGGTGATTATCTTACTGTTGGTATTTAGGAAAAATAAGGATGTATCTACCTATGAGCTTTGAATTTTGAAAAGGAGATTTTCTTCTAAGAGAGCTAAAGTGTGAAACAAACATCAAAGAAATCAGATTACACATCTAGGTAAATTACCTGAAAGGATGGGATGGCTTCTAGGCCCTTAAAACTTGTAACAGCATTGTTGTTATTCACAGAGCTAAAGAGTCCTTCAGAAATGGGTTAATTAGCCTCAGACAAAGGGGAACCCTGTCAGGGAAAGGTTATCTCCAGAGGCACGGACTGGCCCCACCTGACCTCAGTAGGAACTCTTCAATTCATATTCCTCTGGAGCTGGCTGGGTCTGCCTTCTTTCTGGTTTTATACTCAGTGAGCAGCCTTCTAGTTACAACCTGGTTTCCCATGCAAATTGGTTCACAGGAAGTGAGCATTGCCATCAACTAGTCTAGTCTCTGGAGAAGGCAATGGCACCCCACTCCAGTACTCTTGCCTGGAAAATTCCACGGATGGAGGAGCCTGGTGGGCTACAGTCCATGGGGTTGCTAAGAGTCAGACACGACTGAGCGACTTCCCTTTCACTTTTCACTTTCATGCATTGGAGAAGGAAATGGCAACCCACTCCAGTGTTCTTGCCTGGAGAATCCCAGGGACGGGGGAGCCTTGTGGGCTGCCATCTATGGGGTCGCACAGAGTTGGACACGACTGAAGCGACTTAGCAGTAGCAGCAGCAGGAACAGTCTAGTCTCTGGCCTGCTTGGTGTGCTGTATCTCTTTGACCGTTTGAGATTCTGGTTTTGTACAAGGATCTTGGCCACGAGCTTGGTTAGGGGAGTCTGTCCCTAAGAGTTGGCTGTGTTCTATGCTCAGTGTTCAGTTTTGAGATGCCTGGCTGGTAGGCCAGAGCCTGGACAGTGAAGAATTCACCGTGAAAATGTCCTGCTGTGTGTGTGTTGGGGGACAGTTTGGGTTTCCCATTTTACAGATCTGTAAGCTGATTGTTACTGAAGAATATAGGTCTTCATTCAATGTGTATAAATTATTGATGTGGCCTGGATTTGTGACCAAGTATGCAAGAGAAAGGAAAAGATAGTAACTGACAGCTATTTCAATGTTTTCTATTGGAAATCTATAGTTGGAGCTCTGTGTTAAGTTTGGGCAAATCATACTTTTGAATACTAAAGGAAGAATTCACAGTGACCTCTCTGTCTGTTATAGAAGGAGAAGTGACTGTCATGTATGAAATACTTATAAGTAACAGATATCACAGATTCATTCACTAGACTTGAACTGCTACGTCTTTAGCAAATAGACTTTTTGTGTCTGTTTCCTAAATGTATAAAATGGCAGTTGAGTATCTACTTTGTACCAAAATTGTTCTACATGCTTCATATTAGATCATTGATTTTCATAAGCAGCCTATGAGGAAGACACCATTGTATGGTGATCAGACAGAAGAGGAATTTGCCCAGCTAACAAATGGGAGAGACAGTTTCTAAAACCAAGCAGTGTGGTTCCAGAACCTATTCTTCTAAACACTTGACCACCCCTTATAATTAAGTGAGTTAATACACATAAAGCACTTTGACTAGTATCTGACTCACTTTAAGCTTCAATAACTGTTAGCTATGACTGTTTTCAATTTGTTTTTGTTGCCCAGTTTCTAGTCTAGGAAGAACTGGAATTGAAACTTTCTGTATCCAATTCCCACCCCCATTTCCCTTATCCTTTGCGGGTGTTATCCCCTAAGGAGAACCAAAGTCAAAAACCTACTTTGGCTTGAATCACTCAATTTGAAACTGCCTGCATAACAAGATCACATGTTTTAAAACCTCCCATTCTTTCTTGATGATTTTACCTTACTTGTATGATTCGAAGTCTTTCCTCTCTGTACACTCTGGGAATTGCTCTACTGCTTTTAACCACATGAAAAGGTACCTGTTGCTAGCCTGTAGGGACTGTGTATTTTGAATTCTTGTGACAGCTTTGCCCAAATTTTAAGAATATTTACACACAATACATTTATTATCAACACCTAAGAAAATGGAAAAATTAAATGTGTTAGGAAAGGCAAGGTTTATAAGACTATTTACAGTCCTGGGAATCATATTCACTGCTAGTTGGAAGTCAGAAGTTTATAAGAGCACGGGAGATTCTTTTTTAAAATTATGTCCATGTTCTAAAAGCCAAAGAGAGGAATACGATTCTTCAGCTTAGAGCTGACAACTAAGATAGTTGTATCTATAACAATAAGCCAGGCACAGAATTAAATTTCCTCCAAAGGAATTATTGTCCTGAGCTCTTTAAAGTACAAACCATTTCCCATGGAAAATAGGATTAGCACTTACAACCAGATTGAAAACCAGCTTTCAATTTTGTTGACCAGATATGTGAGGGTTTTCTGTGTATCATGCAAAATGATTTTCAGAGCATTGGTAGCACTGGAAATATAGAAATCTGCTTATCAATAATGATTTTTTTCTTCATCAATTAGTTGATTATCTAGGAACATTAGTAGCTACCCACCTTGTTTCAGTCTTGTTACCTGAACAATATCATTCTTTTTCATAGAAGTTTTATGTTTTACCAGGAAAAGTGAATTATTTTGACATTACTCTAATAAGGCATTTCTGTAAAATATTACTCTGTGTGCCTGAGGGTCACTTGAATTTTTTTGGTATTTTTTGGTGGGTTCTTAGGGATTTCTAACAAATCAGAATTAAAAAACCTTGGCTTTGGCATAGACTTGAATATCTAGAAATTTACTGTTAAAAATCACGAATGGAATGAAAAATTCAATACGAAATTCTATCCTAAGGTCCATGCCTAAAAAGAGCAGCCAATGGTTTTAGATGGTAAAGCTCATTTCTCTCTTCCCTCTGCTAATTGCTTTTGGTTTTTTATATTTGAAAATGCAATCAAGGTATCTGCTACCCTTCTAAAGATGTTAACAACACTTCAGTGTGAAGAATAATGGAGAATTTTATTTTAACACCTAAACAAAGTGAAGGAAACATTCCCTTTGCCCTCAGCCAACAAATGTTTTGCAGCTTCCTTTATTTACTTTCAGTAGATTATTCCAGTCCCTAGATTCCAAAGCAAACATTGGTTTGAGAATGAGAGCCAGGCTGGAAGTATCAGGCAATGATTTAAAACTTTCCATGGACTCTAGAGCCCTTTAGAAAAGCTTCCATTTGTTTATCTTAAAATCTCAGAGGAAGAACTGCTTTCACAGATTCATGATAAAAGAAGGAAAAGATCTATGAATTGTGATTCAAGTGTGTGTGTGTGTGTGTGTTCATTGGGAAACACACAGAAAAAAGAAAGTGTGGGCTTGGGACCTGGATTTGAGTCCCAGTGATATCACTCATTAGCCTATCTGAACCTTAATTCTCATCTGTTAAATATTTGCACTGTACATTTCTAAAACGTGAAATTTAAATCAACTATAAAAAGTCAGAATGGTGCCAGCATGTGTGCTAAGTCTCTTTAGTTGTGTCCGACTCTGTGTAATGCTATGGACTGTAAGCTGCCAGGCTCCTCTGTCCATGGGATTCTCCAGCCAAGAATACTGGAGCCAAGCACTTGTATAAATTACAAGTTGGGATAGCATTTGCCTGTTCTGAATACCTTTGTAGAATGATAAGAGGGTGCTGTGCAGAGATGTGGGTGACACCTGTTTTATGCTTTTACTGGAATCATAGGTTGTTTAAAGCCTTTGGTTTCTGAAAAATGGTCCTAGCAATGAAAACACAATGCATAAAAGATAGATCATGCCTTGATATTCCTGGCCAAGATAGAAGTAAAAGTATTAAAATGAGATGTATTTTAAATACAAGAAAATGCACAGATCTTAAATGAACAATTCCGTGAATTTTGACAAATGAATATGCTCATTTGGCAATATATCATTGCCAAATCAAGATATAGAACATTTCTCTTACCAGAAAGTTTTTTTGTGTCCTTTCTGGTTCATACTCTTTGCAGAGGCAACTATTCTTCTGATTTCTAACACTACAGATTAGCTCTGCCTTTTCTGAACTTTCTATACATGTAATAATAGAACATGTACTTTCTGTTTCAGTTTCTTTCACTCAGCTGAAAATTTTGAGATGTGTTCATGTTGTTTTGTATATCAGAAATCTGCTCTTTTTTATTGCTCAGTATTTCATGCATGTGTGGTCAGTTGCTTCAATCGTGTCCAACTCTTTGTGACCCTTTGGACTGTAGCCTGCCAGGCTCCTCTGTCCCTGGAATTTCCCAGGCAAGAATACTGGAGTGGTCTGCCATGCCCTCCTCTAGGGGATCTTCCCAACCCAGGGATCAAACCCGAGTCTCCTGCTTGGCAGGCAGATTCTTCACCCACTGAGCCACCTGGGAAGACTCGACAAGTATTATCCCATTATATATCATGCTTTTTTTGTCCTTTAAGAGAAAGGACATTTGGGCCTGCCACTTCCAGTTTGGATCTATTATGAATACATCTGCTGTGAACATTCTTGTATAACTCTATATGGTGACAAGTGTTTTCATTTCTCTTGGGTAAACACCAGTTTCCCATCGGCAACATATGAATGTTCTGATTGCTCCATATCTTCATCAACACTTGATAGTGTCAGTCTTTCTAAATTTAATCATACTGGATATGAAAATCTTTACCACTTGATTTAGGTGAAATGATCTGCAGCAGTTGTTTTAAACCTGAGTGTCTTGACACAGTGTTATTTCTGGATGGTTTATAAGGGATCATGAAGAATTTATTTTTTAGAAAACAGTTGTAATAGTTTAAGCACCTAAGCTTATAAATAGTTTTGCTTATACACTGAAGAAGATTCCAGGTCAAGGAGATGTGTGTGTGTTCTGAAAGGGATAAATGAGATATAGTTAATGCTATAGAAATTATATGTTACAGACTCTTAAGTATGCTTTAAATCTAGCAATGGAAAGTTCTATATGTACCCTTAATACATGTAACAATTATAAATTACTATAAGATGGATAAGAAATGTATAAAAACTCAATGGCTAGGAAGTAAAAAATTTGCGCAACCTAAAAACGCAGTGGATATTCTGTATTCAAGTAGCTCTGTCTACCTGTCCATTCATGCATCTGTCTATTCATTCAACAAATATTTATGGAGCGCCAACATATGCCAGTAATTGCTAAGTTCTGGGAATAAAAACATGCCAAAAATGCAAGGAATTTTCTAGTCTAGTGGGGCTGACACATACATGGGTGATTATACAATGGTGGTCAGCACCTAAAGAGATCAAATTTAAGGTTATAATTCTTATAGCTATCACAGAGAACCCAAGGATAAACTAGTGACACTCTTTATTAATTTGTTCAACCACATTTGTTAAGCTCCCACTAGATGTTGGAGAATTTGTTGGTCACTGAAGAAGAACAAAAATGAGAAACAATTTCTGTCCAGTGGTTTTCAAGTGTTAGCATACACAAGAAAAAAAAAAAAGAGAGGAAGCTTGTTAAAGTGCAGAATTTTCTGATTTAGTAGATTGGGTGACTAGGAATCTGAAGTTCTAAAAGAAAATATTGCTGTCTGTGATGTGTGGGCAGTGCCTTTGAAAAACATCCTATGGTTTATTGGAGAAGAATGGCATAAATCATTATATAATATTGTGAATAAGCAATACTGGAGATATGCACAAGGAGGGTAAATCCACTTCTACCTCCACGAAAACAAAATCTCTTGTTGTCATTGTGTATGTCTGGAGGTGACTGAGTAACCTTAATGCTACATGTACATGATATCTGTAAGCAAGTGATGGCTGCCCTGCTGAATTCAGACTCAAGATGGCAACATCAACTATTACCTGAATTTCCGTACTGCCCCATAAATTTTGGACTGGGCAGTCCCCATAACTGTGTGAGCCAATTCCTCAAAATAAAGCTTTCTAAATATATATTAAAAAAAATTGATCCAGCGACACTGACTCTGCTTCTCGCTTCTCTATGGTAACAGTTGACTGGGGCTGATCCGCAGCTGCTCCACTTCCGCAGGGTATTCGTGTTTCTTGTCCCTCAGCTGGCACAGTTGCTCATGTATTTAATCTGCTTGACCTCTGAAAGCACTTGTGTTTTTGACCCCCAATCTAGAGAGACATAAAATTAAATCTTGTTGGTATTTCAGGGGCCAGGACAGATAAGGAGCTTTGGAGGTTCTAGCATTGGAAAGAATAGGGTGCCTATCTTCCATTCCCTATTTTCTCCTTTCCTCTATGTGATTAAAAATAAAAAAAAAATTTCAAGCTGCACCAAAGTGTAGGCCAGTCCAATAACTAAAGTTCAGATTTTTTTTTTACCCCCCTCAAGGTGATTTCCTGGGTGCCTTTTGTATAATAGTGAATTTTTTCCAAAGAAATGTTTTGGATGTTAGTGTGTTGTTGATGTCAGGCTGTGGACTTGGGCTGTCTCTAGAGACACTGGGCTGCCTCCAACCTGCAGCATTTCCTTTTGCCCAAGTTTCTCTGCACTCACACTACATCCCCATGTGTGCTCAGTCGTGTCCGATTCTTTGCATCCCCATGGACTGAGCCCACCAGGCTCCTCTGTCCATGGGATTTTCCAGGCAAGAATACTGGAGTGGGTTGCCATTTCCTCCTCCAGGGGATCTTCCCAACTCAGGGATCGAACTCATGTCTCCTGTGTCTTCTGCACTGGCAAATGAATTCCTTACCACTGAGCCACCAGGGCTTTCCCTATGTCTCCAGTCTGGAGTGTAACCCCAACCCCAGCCTCTATGATGGCAGCTGGGACAATCCCTAACTAACTGTTTGGAGGTCTTCTCATCTTGGGTCCCAGAGGCCAGCCTGCCCCTCTGCAGCACTGGAGTCCAGGTTTATGGCTGTAGAAATCAGTACATTTCCCTTGGGCAGAGGGGGCCAGGGCTCTGGATATTGTCTATTAGCTCAGGAGCTGAGATGGATAGGGGTGCAGTTGGGAGACAGAGTAACTCTGGTTGTGAGAGTGTCTCCAGGAGGCTTTCAATTTGGGTCATGCTTTGGGCTAGAGCCTTTGCACATATTATCTTATTGAATCTTCTTTATAATCCCACTCTCCAGATGAGGAAGCTGGTGCTGATGACCTCTCAGCAAATGGCCGAGTCTAGCTTTGAACCCAGATCTGTGTGACTTTGCTTTGGTCTCCGTGCTTTGTTTAGGGCACAGAACACAGGCAGTCACTCTTGCCCTGTGGAGACTGAATAGATCACAAGGAAGACTGCATGTGAGTAGGTTGTTCTTTCTAGCTTAGCACAATAGCTTTAGGGACCTGAGTCCTTTGGACTGTGATAAGGAAGAGGACATTTAAGGGCACCAGATAAGATTTCTGGGCTCTTCTTTCCTGCTCTGTCCTCTGAATTCTATGTGAGAAGCATTATCAGACTAAGTCTCCTTTCTGTTTTCATTTCAACCTGGATTCTTGTGGAAGGAAGCAAAAATACACAGTACTCTTTTTCTTGTTTCACTGTGAAAGGACATTTATAAAATTGTAAGCTGTAGGAGAGCAGACCCCAAGAACCAATCTGATAGTTGTTAGCATGGAAGTATGTTTGGGTACCTTTACTATCTGAAAGAATCCTCATGGAGTTGATTTTACAGTTGTGATAGACACAGGGCCCCAAATGAAGACTTTCTGAGCAGAGGAAAAAAGACAAAAGAGGTATACATGTGGATTGGGTGGCACTCTCCTAGGCTCGTGTTGGGAACTCCTTGGATATGGGTTGTCTGTTTACCTGTGTGTATTCTCTCTGAACTATAAATTCTCAAAGTTGAGGACTACTGTCTGCTTAATCTCTGTATCCCCTTCACTCAGCACAATGTCTGGTATACACTAGGTGGCCATGGATGATTGCTGCACAAATGGATGTGTGAACAGAGGGATGAAAAGCAGAAAAAAAGGTGATAAACCACACAGTATTTAGCGGGTGTCTAGGTAGGCAGCTCTGGTGACAGTGGGCTCTGCAGTCAGACTACTACGGTTTCTACCCCGGCCTCACCTTCCTGCACTGCACAGCCTTGAACAACGTGCTCCGCCTCTGCAGTGTCCTGTTCTCATCTGTGAGATGCTGATAAGATGGATTGTGATGGTATTTATCTTACAAGATTATTATGGGGGTTAATGAATTATATGTGTCCTGGATTGGGCATGGCACTCTACCCCTATGATATTCAATCTAGATTTTTAAATAAAACTGTGAGGCTTGTATTGAGCTAAAGATCTTTTTCCTCTGGTTTTATTGAGATATAATTGATGTTCAGCACTGTATAGATTTAAGGTGTACAGCATAATGATTTAGCTTCACACATAATGAAATGATGACCACAATACATTTAGAGACCGTCCATCGTTTCACATAGATACGAAGTAAAATAAATACTAAAAAAACTTTTCCCTTTGTGAGAACTTAAAATTTACTCTGACAAATTTCATATAAAACATAAATCAGTATTAGTTATACTAATCGTGTTATACATTACATCCTTAATTGTTTTATAACCGGAAGTTTGTACCTTTTGACCACCTTTATCTGATCCTTGCTTATTCAGGCATCACAGTTTCTTTTCCCAGTTCTCTAAAGAAGAGCTTTTGAACTGCTGTTACAATGCTTGTACATACCCCAATTTTATGTTTGCAGGTGTATCTGTTGCAGGAAGGGGGACCCCTTCCAGGGCCCGAAACTGGGCTCTTGTCTAACACTCGGAAATGAATTGTCCGAGGAGACACATCTGCTGACAAAGCAAGAGATTTTATTGGGAAACGGCACCCGGGTGGAGAGCAGTAGGGTAAGAGAACCCAGGAGAACTGCTCTGTCACGTGGCTCACAGTCTCGGGTTTTATGGTGATAGGATTACTTTCCGGGTTGTCTTTGGCCAATCATTCTAATTCAGAGTCTTTCCTGGTGGCGCACACATCGCTCAGCCAAGATGGATGCTAGCGAGAGGGATTCTGGGAAGTGGACGGACACGCAGTGCCTCCTTTCAACCTTTCCGGAACTCTTCCGGTTGGTGGTGGCTTATTAGTTCCGTATTCCTTATCAGGATCTCCTGTCATAAAACAACTCATGCAAATGGTTACTATGGTGCCTGGCCAGGGTGGGCGGTTTCTGTGTGCTTCCCCTAACATATCCATGAGACAACCTACAGATCCCCTGGGAATGGGATGCTGGACCAAAGGTAGACATATTCATAATTTTGTTAGACACTGCCTAACCTACATGTTATGTCTGTTGAACTCTTGCAAGTGGCTATGAGCCTGTTTGTGTCCCCACAGCCTCTCAACACAATATCTTGTCATACTTTTGCCTGTCTGTGAGATGAAATACTTTCTCAGTGGAGCTTTAATTTGAGCTTTAATTTAATTCCTCTTCTTATAAGAAGAGCAACTTTCTGTGAGATTAGGAGTTGTTTGTTTTTCTTTATTTTGTCAATCATGTGTTAATGTCATTTGCCTGTTTTATTCTGGTGGCTCAGACGGTCAGGAATCTGCCTGCAATGCGGGAGCCTCAGGTTCGATCCCTGGGTCTAGAAGATCTCCTGGAGAAGGGAATGGCTGCCCACTCCAGTATTCTTGCCTGGAGAATTCCATGGACTGTAGAGTCCATGGGGTCGCAAAGAGTCGGACTGAGTGACTTTCACTTTCACTTTCTACCTGGGAAGCCCTCTGGGTATCTCTATCTCTGTTTGTATCTATGGAGAAGGCAATGGCACCCCACTCCAGTACTCCTGCCTGGAAAATCCCATGGATGGAGGAGCCTGGAAGGCTGCAGTCCATGGGGTCGCTGAGGGTCGGACACGACTGAGTGACTTCACTTTGACTTTTCACTTTCATGCATTGGAGAAGGAAATGGCAACCCACTCCAGTGTTCTTGCCTGGAGAATTCCAGGGATGGGGGAGCCTGGTGGGCTGCCGTCTATGGGGTCACACAAAGTCGGACACGACTGAAGTGACTTAGTAGCAGCAGCAGCAGCAGTTATCTATGTATCTGTCTCTCTCTTTCTCCCTATCTTTCTGTATGTAGATATAAATAAGAAAGAAGCACAGGATAAAGCCCAAGCATTATGCTAAAAGGGTGTGGAAGATGTCAAGGATTCAGTGAGGTGGGTAAATCCCTCATCCAAGTATCCATAGATTAGAGGTCTGGGTATACACTTTCTAGGCTGCCATGGAGATGGAGAGAAATCAAGGCTGCAGAAACCCAGAGACTTCTGTTACTTAGTGCTGCTCTCTGGCCCTCATCTTCTGTGCCCTTCAGCACCAGTGACTTTGTGAGTGCTAAATGCATGTTCCCTGAGTGCAGTAACTGAAGAAGAGTCTGACGTAAGAGCCCTGTTTAGGTGTGAGAAGGCTGGGCAGAGGTGTGGGGCAAGGTTATCCTCACCCAGTGGACCATGGCAGCATACTGTTCTTTCTCAATTCCTTCCCTCGCTGGCAGGGAGTGTTAGAACATTCTTTGACTCTTCTTTGACAGCTTTCAAGGAGCTGACCCATCAGACTTGGTTCCAGTTCTCTTTCTTTCCTTCTCACCCTTGTTCCATTACCCTTACCACCAATTTCTGTCTCTCTCTTCTGTGGCCAACGTCCTTGCCTCATTTCCCAGGCCAGTATGCTAGAGATAATCTTTCTATATTATTTGTTTGAGATTTGTCCTGCCTTCTTCCTCCCTGCCTGCATGTGCGTGCGTGCGCGTGCGCGCGCACACACACACACACACACACACACACTTTCTCTCTCTCTCTCTGTCTTTTTCTTCTTCTTCTCCCCAAACTTACAAAGACAGATACTATATTAGTTCCCTACTGCTACTGGTAGCTCAGCTGGTAAAGTATCCGCCCACAATGCAGGAGACCTTGTTTTGATTCCTGGGTTGGGAAGATCCCTTGGAGAAGGGATAGGCTACTCACTCTAGTATTCTTGGGCTTCTCTGGTGGCTCACATGGTAAAGAATCTGTCTACAATGTGGGAGACCTGGGTTTGATCCCAGGGTGGGGGAGATCCCCTGGAGAAGGGAACTGCTACCCACTCCAGTATTCTTGCCTAGAGAATCCCTATGGACAAAGGAGTCTGGCAGGCTACAGTCCATGGGGTTACAAAGAGTTGGACATGACTGAGCAACTAAGCACAGTGCTGCTGTAACAAAATATCACAAACTTGGTGGTTTGAAGCAATAGGAATTTTTCTCTCACATTCTGGAGGCCAGAAGTCTCAAATCAAGATGTTGGCAAGACCATGTTCTCTCGAAGGCTCTAGGGGAGGACATTTCCTTGCCCTTTACTCGCTTCCAGTGATTATTGACAATTTTTGGTGTTCCTTAGCTTGTGGCAGGAATTTCAAGCCTCTAATTTCAGCTTCCATCTTCACATGGCCGTCTTCCCTCTGTGTGTGTCTATATCCAAATTCTCCCTATTCTTCTTTTTAAAATATTTATTTATTTTGTTGCTCTGGGTCTTATTTGCAGCATGTGAGATCTAGTTCCCTGACTAGGGATCAGACCCAGGCCCTCTGTGCTGGGAGCTCAGTCTTAGCCATTGGACCACCAGTGAAGTCTCCACATTTCCCTCTTCTTATCAGGACACTAGCTGTTGGATTAGGGCCCATCCTAATCCAGTATGTCCACATTTTAACTTGATTCCATCTGCAGACCCTCATTTTTTTTTTTTAATTTTATTTTATTTTTAAACTTTACATAATTGTATTAGTTTTGCCAAATATCAAAATGAATCCGCCACAGGCATACATGTGTTCCCCATCCTGAACCCTCCTCCCTCCTCCCTCCCCACACCATCCCTCTGGGTCGTCCCAGTGCACCAGCCCCAAACATCCAGTATCGCACATCGAACCTGGACTGGCAACTCGTTTCTTACATGATATTCTACATGTTTCAGTGTCCCTCTCCCAAATCTTCCCACCCTCTCCCTCTCCCACAGAGTCCATAAGACTGTTCTATACATCAGTGTCTCTTTTGCTGTCTCGTATACCAGGTTATTGTTACCATCTTTCTAAATTCCATATATATGCGTTAGTATACTGTATTTCTGTTTTTCCTTCTGGCTTACTTCACTCTGTATAATAGGCTCCAGTTTCATCCACCTCATTAGAACTGATTCAAATGTATTCTTTTTAATGGCTGAGTAATACTCCATTGTGTATATGTACCACAGCTTTCTTATCCATTCATCTGCTGATGGACATCTAGGTTGCTTCCATGTCCTGGCTATTATAAACAGTGCTGCGATGAACATTGGGGTACACGTGTCTCTTTCCCTTCTGGTTTCCTCAGTGTGTATGCCCAGCAGTGGGATTGCTGAATCATAAGGCAGTTCTATTTCCAGTTTTTTAAGGAATCTCCACACTGTTCTCCATAGTGGCTGTACTAGTTTGCATTCCCACCAACAGTGTAAGAGGGTTCCCTTTTCTCCACACCCTCTCCAGCACTTATTATTTGTAGACTTTTGAATCGCAGCCATTCTGACTGGTGTGAAATGGTACCTCATAGTGGTTTTGATTTGCATTTCTCTGATAATGAGTGATGTTGAGCATCTTTTCATGTGTTTGTTAGCCATCTGTATGTCTTCTTTGGAGAAATGTCTATTTAGTTCTTTGGCCCATTTTTTGATTGGGTCATTTATTTTTCTGGAGTTGAGCTGTAGGAGTTGCTTGTATATTTTTGAGATGAGTTGTTTGTCAGTTGCTTCATTTGCTATTATTTTCTCCCATTCTGAAGGCTGTCTTTTCACCTTGCTAATAGTTTCCTTTGATGTGCAGAAGCTTTTAAGGTTAATTAGGTCCCATTTGTTTATTTTTGCTTTTATTTCCAATATTCTGGGAGGTGAGACCCTCATTTTTGGATAAGACCACATTCATTGGTACTGGGGGTTAGAACTTCAGCATACGTTTTTTGGAGATACAACTCAATGGAGAACAGATCTGGCTTGACATTTTTCAAGTACAATTCCCGTTGAAAGCAGTTTGTTACCCTTGGTTAAGAACACACTTTGGTGCAGACTTGAGTTTAAGTCCTGCCTCTGCCCCTTAGGGCATGACCTTGACTTGAGTTCTATAAGCTTCAGCTTCCATTACTATAAAATGGGGAAAATGGACCCACCTACTCTATGGTTGCTACATGTTGAATACTGATACACATCCATCTTGGAAAACAATTGTTCTAATTGTCATGAGGCAGACTATACCCATTGCTCCTTCACTTGCCCTTGGCTGGCTGGCACATGGACTGAGAGCAGAGCCAGACGTCGGACTTGTGTGTCCCAATGGAGTGCTCCATATACTTGAGGCTACTCACTGTCAGCACGCTAAGCCCTCTGGACCAGAAGATGTCAAGACAACTCAAATTTATCCATGAGACAAGTTGAGTTTTCCATGTCCTTCCCTGTCCCGTCCTGTCTGGTTGTCAAGTGTAAAGTGGCATAGCATAAATGTTAAGAAAGCAAACTTTGGGGAATGAGTTGGGGGGAGGGGTGTGAGCTTAGATCACTCCTGTGGGGTGCTCTTCATACACAGCTCTCCTCCCCCTCCACCTTTTGTGTGTCCTGGAGGCAGGTGAATTCCCTGCAGGGGAGCATAGAACTCCCCTGCCTTGGCTTTCTGTTCATTCCTTGTTCTTTGATGCTGGTGTGGTTCTGAAGGAGCGGCTAGTAAGACAAACCACCATTTGTTGTTGAAAAAAAATGAAAAGAAGGGGAAAAAATCCAGTCTTTTATTTCTGTGTCCCTCTAAATTGCCAAAGGTCTTATTGCTGAGAGAGGGAACAAGTGGGGTTTTATCTGCCAGGCAGCCACATGAACATCAAAGGTCTCAGGGGACTGGGGGGTGGGTGGGTGGGGGGATAATGTGAGTAGAGACAAAACCAGGCTGGGCTCCAGCAAGGAAAGCCGGGTGCTTCCAGGGAGTTGGGCTCTTTTGATGGTGGCTGTGTCAGCAGGAGGAGGAGGAGTTCACAGCTTTAGCATGAAAAGATGCTATGGAAAAACCCCGACCGACTTTTTTGGCCAAGCCAATATTATCCTGCTCTCTGCCTTCCCCTTTGCTTGATGTTCTCTCTATGTGTGTCTCTGTCTCTTTGTTCAAATTTATTGTATTTTATGGGAACACAGGCATGTTGAGCTTATCCTAACTATCTCATCTTAGCTCAATTTCATCTGTGAAGACCCTCCCTATTTCCAAATAAGGTCACATTCACAGGTACTGGGGGTTAAGACGTCAACATATGTTTATGGGGAGGATATGATTCAACAGGTCAACAGCTGTTTCCAAGGAAAAGTCAAAACAGCTAAAGGAATGTGGAGATGAACTGCAAATGGAGACAACATTTTTTTCCACGGGCCTTGTTGGTGGTGGGGGAGGGGGAGTGGCTATCAATTACATACCTATGAATTACCTACAACTATACAATGTTATACAATTATGCAGCTTATACATTACAGTACAGTGAACAGGAGTAGGATCTCTTAACCTGCTATAGATGGTGCATAGTAGTGAAATATATAATATTTTCCCACACTGCTATTAGTCGATTTTTTTATTCCATGGATCAAGCAGTCCTGATCTTGTGTGTATGATTCCCTTTCTTGGCAACCGTGCAGCCACCTCCATCTCCTAGTCCTGTTTCCTGGTGGTGCTAATGGCTGCTTGAGAATGGCAGCACCCTCTAAGGAGTATGGAGTCACAGTTGTCCTCTACTCATTTCCTGCTTGGCCACTTCAGGAAGGCGGGAGACCAGGTCACTCAGGTACACCACTGCAACCACATGGGCCGCAACATCCAGGAGAACACGAGCCATTTTCTGCATTGTATTTACAATCTCCATTCCTCAAAAGTGCATAGGGCATAATATCCTGGTGTATTTGCTGGGCCGATTGAAATTCTTCCCATGGCTGCATGGGTGTGAGAGAAAAGAGCTGACAGAGACAGAAACAGGTATTCAGAGTGACTCCACATTAGAAAATGAAACACAAATGAGAACTTCTTCAGCAAGTAATTTACGGAATTGTAGATATAGGCGCTTAAGAGAGGAATCTCTTTCTTCTTGATAAAAATAACGTTGGGAAAAGATAAATTCAGGAATTCTCTGTCCCATGATTCATACACTCAGACATTCTTTGGCATTCTTACTATATAGTTTCCTTCTTTTTACTGTATTGCCTTTTTTTTTTTTCCAGAAAGAGAAAAATCTTACTGGAGAAAACCAGGCCAAGCTCAACAAGGCCAAGCAGCTTTCCCAAAAGAAATGATTCCATCTGTAATGAGGCCAGTTTCATGGGCTTCAGCTCACAGTCTGTAGGAAAGCTGCAAATCTCCTCTCATCTTTTTTGCCCCGCTTTCTAATTTTCTCCCACTTATTTAAGCTCTCACTAGTTTCCTAAGCATCACTCTTCCCAGAAGTTCCTCAGGCAGATGTCCTGCCCTGGTCAAAAGTCTGAATTTTGAATTCCATGTCAGCACCTCTTCAGGCTTCTTCAGGCAGTGTGGGTGGCCCTTGTCATTCTTCTGTTTTGTTGGTGAACTCACCTCACGCATCTGAGGAGGAAACATGAGAGGGACAGGGCTCTTCACATTTTGTCTCTAAGTGCAAGGCCAACTTTCTGTCAGGCCTCTCAATTTCTTAGTGTGTGTGCCTGTTGGCCTGGCCAACTCATCACCTGAAGCCCAGGGCACTCCTGTCTCTCTGAGGAGCTAGACACTCTTTCTAGACTTTGCCAACTCCCCTCACCTACCCCTTCTTTTCAGATTTCTCCCATTTATTAAATGGTGATAGCATAACAGGCAGTTCACTAAGCGCTTTAGTCTATTATTTTATCTCATCCTCAAAGAAGCTACTGTACAGTAGAAGCACAATAATGATTACCAATTTATGTCCGGAAAGCAGATTGAGGGTGGTTAGAAGACCAGCCTGTGATCATAAGGCTAAGTTAGAGTCAGGATTTGAATGTAGGCCTAACCGATAGGAAAGCCAGAATAACACAATTTATTCACTTGATTTTGTGCCATAGGGGAGAAATCTTTATTATGAGATTCTAGGGAAAAAGGGCTGAAATCAGTTTATTTTGTCAGCTACAAAACTGTGAAGGATACTTGAGTCACTGAAAGTGATGAAGGAGGGGGACTCAGGTTAAGTTAAGACGAGTTATTGGCATTCTCGCAGTGTGGTCCTTCACTCCTTTCTTTGGATTGCTTCTTTCATGGACTTCTCTCAAAAGCTGAGACTATCCTGGGGCCACATTAATCTCTGAAAGCAAAAAATTACATGACTTTCTGGGGGATCAGACTGTTACTGAACTCTGGTAGGGATGGTGTTGTGTTCAGACAAATATGAGATTTAGAAAATGTAAAAAAGTGTGAAGTTTTATCTTTGCGGTTCCCCATCTTCCATTTTTGTATCCTTTTCCTCTTTAAAATAAACCCACTGACAAAGATTCTTTGCTTGACCAAACTTTGGTTAGGCTCCTTAACCTTCTCCTAAGCCTATCTGTGTGTTTCCTTGTAAAATCTAGTTTTAGCAAGAATCCTGATAAGTCAGTTTAACCAAACCCCACACCCTCAAATATCTGATCACCCTTGATATTTGATCAGGTTCCTCATCCTCCAGCATCCCCCAGGTGAGGTCTGATCACCTTGGCCTGTCTTCAGCAAGAATCCTGTTAGGTGGGTTTAGCCAGAACCTCTCTTACTTCTGATATTTTCTCCTAGTAATTTTCCATTTGAAACCCCCCACCCTGCTTCCTGGCTATAAATTCCCACTTGCCCACTGTGTTCAAAGTTGAGCCCAATCTCTCTCACGTGTTGCAAAATCCTATTGCAATGGTCCTTATACCTATTATGACGGTCCTGAATCAACTCTGCCTTATCGTTCACAAGTATCATTGAATTGTTTTTCTTTAACTGTTATGGTGGACTTGGGAACAGATTCATCATTTGACCCCAGACCTCCCATCTAGGACCCTAAGAGCGGATCTTTGTTGCTTCGTCTTCAGTCCTGATGGATTGATCAGAAATCCTTTAATGAGTCTGACTCCTGAACCAATGCTCCAGACAGATGTCTGTTGGCGCTGGTAAAGACAGATTTTGATTCTTAAGATTAGGAAGATACTCCTGAAGTTGAGTTAGAGGCCATACAGAAGTGCTGGGTTGGAGTCTGAGGTGTCTGTTTATAAGAAGCTGAGTTAGAGCCCCAGGCTTCCTTGTTTGGAAGGTGCCTGCTGAACTGGCAGTCTCTTCTGGCTGGCTTTATTTCCCTGATACCCTGGACTGGACGTCTTTCTTCTTGGCTCTCTGTGAGACCTCTCTGTTCTCTCTACTGGGTTCTGGACAAGGCAATGGCAACCCACTCCAGTACTCTTGCCTGGAGAATCCCATGGACGCAGGAGCCTGGTAGGGTGCAGTCCGTGGGATCGCTAAGAGTCGGACACGACTGAGCGACTTCATTTTCACTTTCTCCCATGAGTATGTCTCAGTCAATTGAAACCCCAGTCTTGAACCTCTGCTGACCACATGCTCCACCAACTCTGTTTGCTTCTTTTCTCGTTGGCATGATTCTGCTGAAGAGAACCTGGAACTTGATAGGTTTCTTTGGAAAACTTGAGATCTGCCCAGACTGGCTCCTCTAAGACCTGTGCCCTTCCATTGTGTCTGCTGCTTTTACTATGTTCATTGTTCCCTCCCATTCCTTTAAATCTTTTTTTAAGTCCTTTCAAGCCCGACTCCTCCATCCCTCTGTCCATCCACCCTGCCAAACTTTGCCTTTTCCACTTCAGCCCCTCAGCTTCCTTGAATTTAGGTTCCCTATACTCCATCAGGGACTTTCAGGAGACTCAGGGACCTCCCAAAGCACCCGAGGCTAAAAAGAGAAAAGAAGTTCATTTAGAAACAGACCTGATTCAAATGTATTCTTTGAATACATTTCATATGATTCTTTGAATCAGTTCTAATGAGGTGGATGAAACTGGAGCCTATTATACAGAGTGAAGTAAGCCAGAAGGAAAAACACCATTACAGTATACTAACGCATATATATGGAATTTAGAAAGATGGTAACAATAACCGTTTGTACGAGACAGCAAAAGAGACACTGATGTATAGAACAGTCTTATGGACTCTGTGGGAGAGGGAGAGGGTGGGAAGATTTGGGAGAATGGCATTGAAACATGTAAAATATCATGTATGAAATGAGATGCCAGTCCAGGTTCGATGCACGATACTGGATGCTTGGGGCTAGACCACTGGGACGACCCAGAGGGATGGTATGGGGAGAGAGGAGGGAGGAGGGTTCAGGATGGGGAACACATGTATACCTGTGGTGGATTCATTTTGATATTTGGCAAAACTAATACAATTATGTAAAGTTTAAAAATAAAATAAAAAAAAAAAAAAAAGAAAAGAAACAGACCTGGATGTTTTGTCCACTCAGACGTGCATTGGAGACATCAGATAGCAACTAGTTATCTTCTTGATCACTGGCCTAAAATTTAGTTCTTAGTCTCCGACAGATTACATATCAGGGCAAGAGAAAATCTAAAAGTTTCCTTCACAGATACTGGTAGACCCGTAACTTTAACTTGTCCCATTTTCTGGAAATATAATTCAGACAAAAATATAAAGTGGAGATAAACCAGTGAGTTTGTAATATTATGTTTTACTGACTCAACTAAAATTTAGAATGAAAGTTATAAGATCTCAGCACCTGTCTGAATATTCATATATATTTGTATATGTGTACATGTGATATTTGTTATTTCTGGATATTGTTACCAAATTAATTTATAAAGTATTTCAAATGAATTTCTTTGAATTGACTTAGAGACAAATTTATATAAATTAAGTTTTCCTAAAATTCTCAGAAATATAGAAAGTAGTCCAATTTTTTTTTTAAGTTTAGATGATCTGGGATATTTTTTTGGTAAATAAAAATAGTCTTAAAATTGTTGGAAGAACAAAACATATATGTCTTCCGAAGTTTCAGCCTTAAATATAGTGGGGTTATATAATTTTTTCCTACCTAGGTTTATGAGTCAAACAAGCTTATATTATCTCTACTAGATATTCAAGACTATAAAACTATAAATCCAACCTCAGAACAAAATGTGCAGTAAAAAGGAATTGCTTGATGCATGTCAAGCATGACAATAAAATAGAAAAAAAGGGAAAGAGTCATGTTTAACTTTAAGTTTTCTACTTCTGTGATTTTTTTTTTTTGATACTTTCCTGAATTGTCAACAAGAAAAAAAAGATGATGGTTAGCTTTGCTTGCTGTCTCATGAAATTTTCATAATAAAGTCAAGCATAAGTATATTATGCTTTAACAAGTATATTAAATAAATATAAATGGCATAAAAGTTTATAAGTAAACTTTTCAACAATAATTATGCCTTATAATATATCTGCTTAAAAATAGTTGCAAAAATATTTTTGATGACTTGAAACCTTAAAGCTATAAGTTAAATGATGGAATTCATTGAATATCTAGATCATTTCCAAATAAGATAAAATATTGAGACATTAATTGCTAAACATGAGTTTAAATCTATCAACTTTTAGCTTCTTGTTTTTATACAGTATAAAGAAGCTAACTATGCTTGCCTCTGTTAATAAACATCAGATATTGTGATATGAAAAGACATCCTTCTAGAAAATTGTGAATTTATAGATTCTTGAATTTGCTACAGAATGATAATATATGGCAGATAATTCACAATTGCCTGCTTCCTAGTATTCACTGAAAATTAGGGTTGCTAATGGTTAAAAATTGTACATTTGTAAATAATGTACAAATGAATCTATTAGAAATAATAAGGGGAAAAAATTTCTATGTGCTATAAAGTAAGATGTGTTTTTGATGAGGGAAGATATGAAGCATGTGTTTCTTCCCTGGTGGCTCAGATAGTAAAGCGTCTGCCTGCAATGCAGGAGACCCAGGTTTGATCCCTGGGTCGGGATTATCCCCTGGAGAAGGAAATGGCAACCCACTCCAGTATTCTTGCCTGGAAAATCCCATGGTCGGAGGAGCCTGATAGGTTACGATCCATGGGGTTGCAAAGAGCCAGACACAACTAAGCCACTTCACTTTTTTTAAGGGAGAAAAGGAGTAACTGTCCTAAAGTAGAATGGATGATTTTTCAGAATTAGAAATAAGAAAGAGTAGGACAAAAACTGAATAAATATTTAAGATTTTATTTTAGAATATTTATGGAAAAGGAATCTTATAAAATGAATTTTTTCTCATGTGGCCAAAGCTGGCCAAGATTGGTGGTGGTTTAGTCACCAGGTCGTGTCCAACCCTTGCAACTCCTTGGACTGTACCCTACCAGGCTCCTCTGTCCATAGGATTCTCCAGGCAAGAATGCTACAGTGGGTTGCCATTTCCTTCTCCAGGGTATCTTCCTGACCCAGGGATCAAACCCGGGTCTCCTGCATGGCAGGAAGACTCTTTATCGACTGAGCTACAAGAGAAGCCCAAGACTGGATGGATTTATTTACATAGGTTTTTAAAATAAACCTTAGTATTAATAGTACATTAATGCAAAACTAGAACTTGATTTTCTCTCTCTCTGCTGCACTGACAAAGTTTTCTTAGATTATTGGTCTGTTCTTAACACTAAACTGTAAAATAAAGATTTTTGTTACATTTAAAGTAATCTGCCTGGGAAATCAAGATTTTGTATCTTAAAATAATTTCCTGTGCTTCATGTTGTCTGCATCAGGTCTTTGATGAAAAGAAAACCAAGAAAACCTAAGAAAACCAAATCTTCTCAATAGTAAAAGAGTTAAGTTTTTTTTCTTTTTTACAATTATGTAACTTTCTATATTTGCCTTTGAAATCTTTTAATTGTCACTTTGGCTAAATGGATAACTAAGTATTGTTTCACAGTGACCTGTGATCCTATTTAGTCAAATGTCCACACCTGTTGTCATTTTTGACAACTTCTTAATATCAACTTCTAAACAGAGACTTTTTGATGTCAAACTAACTGAGATTTCCCGGCAGCATTCCTAGAAAATCTCAAAGGATTGTCTCTCACCTTGTAAAAGAAAGATGTAATGCTAATTAGGTTTATTTGATACTTTAAATTACATGGGAAACACCATCAGAGAAGAAGTCATGATAAATCATCCTAGGTTGTATGTGTCTATATATTACTTGATCCTGGAGGAAGGCATGGCAACTGGCTCCCGTATTCTTGCCTTGAGAATACCATGGACAGAGGAGCCTGGCAGGCTACAGTCCACAGGGTTGCATAGAGCTGGACACAACTGAAGAGACAACATGCATGCTCTCACATTACTTGATATAAAAATTCCAGAGGTCATGTGAAGTTCTTAAAAATTTGCAGAACTCTTGTTTCCGGTTATTATGTTAAAATGTATGCCACAGGAGTAACTGTTTCCCTTATCAAATGAACTCTCATAAGAATTTTAACCCTGGCCATTTTAAGTTTTTTGTCATTGCTGGGCTGTTACTGTTTTGTTGTTGTTTATTTGCTAAGTCATATCTGACTCTTTTGCAAACCCATGGACTGCAGTCTGCCAGACTCCTCTGTTCATGGGATTTCCCAGGCAAGAATACTGGAGTAGATTGCCATTCCCTTCTCCAGGTATCTTCCTGACCCAGGGATCTAACCCCAGTCTCCTGCGTTGAGACGGTCTCCCTCATTGCAGGTGGTCTCCTGTGTTGCAGTTGGATTCTTCACCGACTAAGCCACCAGGGCCTTGAGAAACTTTTGAAAGTCCAATCTGGGATTCCTTTCGAAAAGTTTCAGCCAAGCAAACTCAGAAAAAGGATCTATGCAAGTTTGTGCTGCACTTGTGCAAATAGTCAGGTGAAGTTTAATGACACCAGATGTTCTTTGCAAATAAATTAGTTTCACTTTGAGTATCTTTGATAGAAATGGGCATTACTATAGGAAAATTTTTGTTTTGGTGGAAAACTATAGTGCACTCTTGTGGGTTCTGTCTTGCACAGTTTGCTGCTGCTGCTGCTAAGTCGCTTCAGTCGTGCCCGACTCTGTGCGACCCCAGAGACGGCAGCCCACCAGGCTCTGCCATCCCTGGGATTCTCCAGGCAAGAGCACTGGAGTGGGTTGCCATTTCCTTCTCCAATGCATGAGAGTGAAAAGTGAAAGTGAAGTCGTTCAGTCACGTTTGACTCTTAGCGACCCCAGTCCTTACTAAATCCTGAATTCTTCTAGTTTCTTCCAATATCTGGCTACGATTCTCCAAACAAATGTTTCCAATTTTTCTCCCCTCTGATTTGAAACTAAAACTGCCCTTTTCCTGAAAGCCTGTGAGCTGAAGCTGGATGACTTGATGTAAACTTAAAAAAAAAAAAATGAAAGGGTCTTCCCTGGCACAAGTCCAATGGTTAAGACTCTGTGCTTTCACTGCAGGGGGAATGGGTTCAATGCCTGTTCAGTCAACTAGGATCTCACATGCTGCAAAGCCAAAGAGAAAAGAAAGTGCACTGGAACACTTGGTGCCATTACCCAAGGCATTCAAACTGCAAACCAGAAAAATTCATCAGAGGGCCATTGCCATCTTCACTACATCTGATAAAGATGCTTCAAGCTCAAGCCTGAAAATCTTGAAAATTTCTGATTGGCTATCATCAGAAATTAATTTTTTAGCTGCTAATTTTTTATTTTCTTTTATTTTCACAAAGCTCCCTTTATTAAATGTCTGATTGCTAGCAGCATCCAGCAAATACTTTCTACTACAAAGTACCAAGAGGTGATTCAGCTGGTCCCTAATGAGCAAAAGGCAACTGAAAGAGAAAATGGACTTATATTATTCAGAGGAAAGAAGAAAGTCTCTTCTTTCTTTGAACAAAAGGGATATTGACAAAGATTGCTTACTTGAACAAACTTTAATCAGTCTCCTGAAGCTTCCCCAGGCTTATCTGTGAAATTCCTTGTAAAATCTAGTTTTATCAAGAACCCTGATAAGTCAGTTCAGCCATAGCCCCACACCTTTGATATCTGATCACCTTTGATACTTGTGAAGTTGTCACAGCTTCAGTTTTTCATGTATTCATATATTCATGCAGTTATTTGATTGTTGATTGACTCCTTGACTCAATACCAAGTTCCATGAGGGCAGCAGTGATATCAGCTCTTTGTATCTGCAGCACATGGCACCTTACCTCATGTATGGTGGGCAGCCCATACATGATTGTTGAATGAATGGACTAAGGGCCTTCGATGACTTTAGGCATTCCCTTTCCACTCCCTTCATCCCCATGCCATTCTTTATCCTTCCACAGAAACCTATAAATGTAAAATCTGTTAGAGCAAACAAAAAACGTTCAGTAGTCTTTTCTTTCCTATTGCCTCAACATATTCCCTTCTCAGTGTTCTGTATCAACACTGTTTCAATGAAGCACATACGTGTGCCTCTCTGGTGGGGAGCCCTTACCAAGTTTATCATAACATTCCCTGGAACTCACTTTGAATAACACAAGCATAATCACACAGTGACCAAACTTGTGGAACCAAGGTTGCTATTCAAGGTTCACAGCAGTAGAACACTGTCCTCCTCAAAAGCTGATTAGCATGACTTGGACCATTGAATTAGGACTCCCTGGCTCCTAAGCAAAGATTAAGTTGGACTGTTTCTGTTTTTGCTTTGGAAAAAGAGGTTTCCAGTTTTTTCAGATAAGATCTTCGTCATTTACATGGGCTATTACCTCTTTTCCTCCACCCTGCAGGCTACGATGGTAACATATGGTCATTGCTGGGTCCACCTACCCTGGGAGGTCTTTCTAAAAGCTGAAAGACAACACTCTTGGCCTCAGACCAAATGTGAAGTGGAAATGGCCCAGCTTCTTGGCAGCTTCTCTGTCCCACTGACAGCAGCCCAGTTTGTGGAGGCATCTGGTATCAGGAATATCTTGAGCTCAGGTCCTGGGAAAATTTTTCTCTGCTGTTTTTGTGGGGAAAAAAAGCTTTAAAGCCTGTGTGTGTGTTATATGTCAAATATTTTAAAAACCTTAGAACTAAACAAAATGGGCTTCAGGTCATTTATGACTGAGACTTTTTGTAACTCTTAAGGTTGAGGAACAGAGATGAAGTTACATCAAGTTTTTTATAACTGCAGTTATTTTGGAGATGTGAGGGTGGGAAAGCAGATTGTAATTTAAATTGTGTGCTAGACATTTTCCATCCAGCTTAATGCTAAGATTTAGGAGTCAGTGTTTGGTATTTTTAGCCCAAATTGACTTCAGGCTTCTTCCAAGGAACATGCAAAAGAAAAGAACAGTGAGAGTAACAGCGATTAAGTGTGTTGGCTCAGGTGTTGGTCAAAATCTCAAGTCATTAGCTGCATGACTTCTGGGCAATGACTTCTCTGAGCCTAGCTGCAAACTAGAAAGAGTAATTCTTATTTTTCAACTTGTAAGGAGTATTTGCAATAATACATATAAAGTACTTAGTGCAGTTTTAGACACACATTCAGTTCAGTTCAGTTCAGTCGCTCAGTCGTGTCCGACTCTTGTGACCCCATGAATCGCAGCACGCCAGGCCTCCCTGTCCATCACCAACTCCAGGAGTTCACTCAGACTCACGTCCATCGAGTCAGTGATGCCATCCAGCCATCTCATCCTCTGTCGTCCCCTTCTCCTCTTGCCCCCAATCCCTCCCAGCATCAGAGTCTTTTCCAATGAGTCAACTCTTTGCATGAGGTGGCCAAAGTACTGGAGTTTCAGCTTTAGCATCAGTCCTTCCAAAGAAATCCCAGGGCTGATCTCCTTCCAAATGCACTGGTTGGATCTCCTTGCAGTCCAAGGGACTCTCAAGAGTCTTCTCCAACACCACAGTTCAAAAGCATCAGTTCTTCAGCACTCAACAATCTTCACAGTCCAACTGTCACATCCATACATGACCACTGGAAAAACCATAGCCTTGACTAGATGAACCTTTCTTGACAAAGTAATATCTCTGCTTTTGCATATGCTATCTAGCTTGGTCATATCTTTTCTTCCAATGAGTAAGTATCTTTTAATTTCATGGCTGCTCATTATCTGCAGTGATTTTGGAGCCCCCAAAAATAAATCTGACATTGATTCCACTGTTTCACCATCTATTTCTCATGAAGTGATGGGACCAGATGCCATGATCTTTGTTTTGTTAATGTTGAGCTTTAAGCCAATTTTTTCACTCTCCTCTTTCACCTTATCAAGAGGCTTTTTAGTTCCTCTTCACTTTCTGCCATAAGGGTGGTGTCATCTGCATATCTGAGGTTATTGATATTTCTCCCGGCAATCTTAATTCCAGCTTGTGCTTCTTCCAGCCCAGCGTTTCTCATGATGTACTCTGCATGTAAGTTAAATAAGCAGGGTGACAATATACGGCCTTGACATACTTCTTTTCCTATTTGGAACCAGTCTGTTGTTCCATGTGCAGTTCTAACTGTTGCTTTCTGACCTGCATATAGGTTTCTCAAGAGGCAGGTCAGGTGGTCTGGTATTCCCATCTCTTTCAGAATTTTCCACAGTTCATTGTGATCCACACAGTCAAAAGCTTTGGCATAGTCAATAAAGCAGAAATAGATGTTTTTCTGGAACTCTCTTGCTTTTTCCATGATCCAGCGGATGTTGGCAATTTGATCTCTGGTTCCTCTGCCTTTTCTAAAACCAGCTTGAACATCAGGAAGTTCACGGTTCACGTATTGCTGAAGCCTGGCTTGGAGAATTTTGAGCATTACTTTACTAGCATGTGAGATGAGTGCAATTGTACGGTAGTTTGAGCATTCTTTGGCATTGCCTTTCTTTGGGATTGGAATGAAAACGGACCTTTTCCAGTCCTGTGGCCACAGCTGACTTTTCCAAACTTGCTGGCATATTGAGTGCAGCACTTTCACAGCATCATCTTTTAGGATTGAAATAGCTCAACTGGAATTCCATCACCTCCACTAGCTTTGTTCGTAGTGATGCTTTCTAAGGCCCACTTGACTTCACATTCCAGAATATCTGGCCCTTAAGTGCCCAATAATTGGTGGCTTTATTAAAATTATATCTGTAATACATCCAAACTGAGCTTGACTCTTTTAGGCAGCTCCCTTAAGATGGCAAGAGGAAACTAAGTTGTAGCTTCTAGATGGTCTTCAGGGTACAGGGACTCAAGAAGCAGAAGGAGCCCATTCTGCAGCAGCTATCTCTAATCTCTCATTATTAATAGTCATCATATTTGGATGACACTTACAGTTCACAACATGTGATATCCTTCCCTTCTTTCCAATATCTTACATTTTTGTTGCAAAAACATGTGGGGTAGATAATGTTAGCCAGTTCTTCAGTAAGAAAACTAAAGGCCAGGGAGATTAAGTGACTAGCCTAAAGTTGCTCACCTAATAAATGACAGAATTGCAGAATCAGGATCTAAATTCAGGTCTTCTAATTCCTAATTCAAGGGTTCTTTCTATTATACAATAGCAGTCAAAGTTTAACTAATATAGAATCAGAAGTTTAAAAGTATTTATTTTACTTATATAACAAATGATGATACTACATTAAAAATTTTTTTTTATTTACAATGCTGTTACTTTCTGCTGCACAGCAAAATGATTCAGATTTGTATATATATATATATATTCTTTTCCAGTATGGTTTATTACAGGATGTTGAATATTGTTCCCCATGCTATATAGTGGGGCCTTGTTGTTTATCCATTCTACATATAATAGCTTGCATTTGCAAATCCCAAACTTCCAATCCACGCCCCTTTCACCTTGGCAACCACAAGTCAGCTCTCTGCGTCTATGAATGTGTTTCTTTTTCATGGATAAGTTCACCTGTGTCATATTTTAGATTCTACATATAAGTGATATCTTTCTCTTTCTGATTTATTTCACTTAGTTTATAATCTCTAGGTCCATCCACATTGTTGCGAACGGCATTATTCATTCTTTTTTGTGACTGAGTAATGTGTGCATGCATGCTCATTCACACCAGTCATGTCCAACTCTTTGTGATCACATGGACGGTAGCCCTCCAGGCTCCTCTGTCCATGGGACTTTCTAGGCAAGAATACTGGAGTGGATTACCATGCCCTCTTCCAGGGGATCTTCCTGACTCAGGGACTGAACCGGAGACTCCTGTGTCTCCTACATTACAGGTGGATTTTTTTTTACTGCTGAGCCACCAGGGAAACTCATGACTGAGCAATATTCCATAGTACGTACGTATGCCGTCTTCTTTATCCATTCCTCTGTTGATGGACGTTTAGGTTGTTTCCGTGTCTTGGCTATTGCGAATAGTGCTGCTATGAACATAGGAATGCATGTATATTTTTGAATCACAGTTTTGTCTAGATATACGCCCAGGAGTGGGATTGCTGGATCATATGGCAATCCTACTTTTAGCTTTTTGAGGAAACTCAATCCTCTTTTCCATAGTGGCTGCACCAGACATCAGTTTACTTCCCTACCCAAAATGTAGGAGTGTTCCCTTTTCTTCACACCCTCTCCAGCATTTATTTGTAGACTTTTTAATGCTGGCCATTTTGACTGGTATGAGGTGGTACATCATTGTAGTTTCAATTTGCATTTTTCTAATAATTAACATCTTTTCATGTGCCTCTTGGCCAACTGTATATCTTCTTTGGAGAACTGTCTAAAGGTCTTCTGCTCATTTTTCAAATGGGTTGCTTATTTTTCTTTTGTTGTTGTGTTGTATAAGCTGTTCGTATATTTTGGAAATTAAGCCCTTGTCAGTCACATCATTTGGAAATATTTTCTCCCAGTTTGTAGGTTTTTTTTTTCATTTAGTTTATGATTTCCTTTGCTGTATAAAAGCTTGTAAATTTGATTACTTTCCATTTGTTTATTTTTGCTTTTATTTCTATTGCCTTGGGAGACTGAGCTAAGAAAACATTAGCATGATGTGTTTCAGAGAATGTCTTGTCTATGTTCTCTTCTAGGAGTTTTATAGTGTCATGTCTTATGTTTATGTCATGTGACATGTCTTTAAGCCATTTCAAGTTCATTTTTGTACATGGTGTGAGGGTGTATTTCACTTCATTGATTTACATGCAGCTATCCGGCTTTCCCAATACCATTTGCTGATGAGACATTTTTTCCATTTTATATTCTTGCTTCCTTTGTCAAAGATTAATTGACTATAGTTCTGCAGGTTTATTTCTGAGCTCTCTATTCTGTTTCATTGATTCACATGTCTATTTTTGTGCCAATACCATGCTGTCTTTTTAATATATAAGTTTCCTTATGTTTAATTGATTATTGCTTTACCATATTGTTTTGATTTCTGCCAAACATCAACATGAATCAGCCATATGTATACATATGTCCCCTCCCTCTTGAACCTCCCACCTGCCTCCCTCTCCATAATACTATGCTGTTTGGGTTACTGTAGCTTTATAGTATTGCCTGAAGGCTGGGAGGGTTATGCCTCTTGCTTTGTTCTTTTTCTTTAGGGTTGATTTGTCAATTCTGGGCCTCTTATGGTTCCATATAAATTTTAGGATTATTTGTTCTGTAATATTCTATGGAAAAGTCATGGATGAATTGATAGGAATTGCCTTAAATCTGCAGATTGCTCTGGGTGGTATGGCCATTTTAACCATATTAATTCTTCCAATCCAAGAGCATGGGATGATGACACTATCTTTTCTTAGCCTTGCATAACAGTTTGAAAATTTTAGGTGATCTTATTCTCTTGCTCCCCATAAAGTGCCTGGAAGATGTATATTTCTTCAGATGAGAAGATTCAGGTCTTAAGTTCAGAAGTTTAGTATCTTAAGGAGTTTATTTAATTTACTGGGGCTAGTGATGGTACAAACCAGACCTATTCCCCAAAGAGAGCCCCTCTGTGACTCCATAGGACCTTATCTGCACAGGGGCAAGCACCTGCTAAACTTCGTTTGTGTGAATTGAATGGTAATAGCTAATTGTCAGGTAATTATATGTGTTTTCTCATCTATTCCTCAAGACATCCCATCAGAGTCAGACATGGTAAGCTGGGGAATGCTCTGCCTGTGTCTCACTGAATCGATGCTCAAATACCACACATACTCCTCTTTGATAAATCAGGCCAGGCTTGCTGATGCTTAATGTAGGACCCCTTTTGGTATTAACTAATTCAATAAAATCCAAAATTCCAAATCAAGCACAAAAACTAGCAAACCTATCCAGAGGCAAGAACAGAGATGAATGAGATCTGAGGAGCTCTCTGCAGCTCTCCTCCTAGCAACTGCAGTCAATGTACATTATGTTCCCAACAGGAGGTCCCCACCCTCAGCTTTGAAAGTTAAGTTAAAACAGTCCACATTCCTGATGCTCTGTTGGGATGAACAGCCTCCAGAAACTGAACGATCTCAAGTTATTTTTGCTTAAAAAAGGACAATAGGTTTTAAAATATAATGTGCTTTTGATCCTGGACTGTAAGTGAGCACCTCAGAGCCAGCTTAGCTTCTTCCTCTCTTTTCTGTAACTCTCTCTCTTTACCCTTGTTGTACAGCGATCAGCCGCAAATTCAGGACTGTGTAATCCTTTGTCTGGTGTCAAAGGTTTTTCAAGCTCCCATTCTGAACCATCAAAGATTCCTTAACTTCCTTTCAGCCTCTATAAATATCAATTTATTGTTCTTTCTTTCTATTTCTTGTACTGACACTGAATCTTGAGAACAGCTTGATTCAGGGGAAAGCTGAGATCTTAAACATTTCAGAGAAGCAGTAGGTGATGAGAGGGTGAGTGTAGCTACTGAACTGATCCATGGAGCAAAAAAGGGAAAAATAAATTTTGTTTCAGAATTGTAAGAATTTTCTAATTGCACAGTGTACCAACCAGGAGGGCAGCACATTAGCTGATCATATTGCCACAAAAGTGTTTCCTCCAAAAGAGGAAGGAGCTGAAGACAAGAAGGGTTACAGGTAGGCCGAGAATGAGCTTCCAGGAAAAGGTGGCAAAATATTGAACTGAAATGCATTGAGAATCTTTGTACCTGAGAAACCAGCTGTAGGATCAAGAATGGACACAGAGAAAATCAAGTCTTCTTAATGTGTTTTTTTATTTTACAAATTCAAATTAAGAAGTGGTTTTGTTTGGCTAGAATAAAACATCAGGCTAAAGGAATAGTCGCTAGAAAGCATAGAAATGGTGCTATATTACATACTTTTCATTGTAAAAATTAAAAAAAGATGTGTTTAAGATATTGGATAGTTTAAATTTAACGGTAACTTTAATAACCAAGTACTACCTGAAAGAAAGCAGACCTTATTGTTTAGATAGCTAGAACAACCTGAATTCATGAAAGGTAAATATGGTCTATACTTTGAAGAAAAAAGACGTAGAGTTAAGTGGAGACTGTGTAGTCCAATAGCGTACACTTATTGAAATTCTTACCAGTTATAGTATTATTTAAACCCTGGGAATCTAAAAGTCAAGGACAGTACCAGTGTTTGTTCTTGAGCTCATTTTCTAGAAATGAGCTCATTTCACTGAGGTGAAAACATGAGAGTCAAAATATAGCAAGGGATATGGTTGAAGGGTTACAAAAATCTGGGGGCCAGTAGAAGGTTTCAGGAAGAGATAATGTACTGGTTATGAATAGCTGTATAATAATAACTCCAAATACATTGCTTTTGAACAATAAGCACATAGTTCCTGAGAGTCAAGAAACCTGGAGTGGCTTAGCTGGGTGGTTCTGGCTCCTGGTCTCTCACAAGGTTGCAGTCATCATGTGGGCCAGGTCTGCCATTATCTGAGGGCTTGACTGGGGAAGGATCCACTTTCAAGGTGGTTCACTCACACGGTTCTTAGCAGGAGGCCTCAGTTCTCTGCCATGGAGGTATCACTCTAGAAAAGACCCTGATGCTGGGAAAGATTGAAGGCAGGAGGAGAAGGGGATGGCAGAGGATGAGGTGGTTGGATGGCATCACTGACTCAATGGACATGAGTTTGAGCAAGCTCCGGGAGATGGTGAGGGATAGGGAAGACTGGCGTGCTGCAGTCCATGGGGTTGCAGAGTCGGATGCGACTGAATGACTGAACAACACTCATAACGTGGCAGCTAAATCGATCCCAGAGTGAGGGATCTAAGAGAGAGAAAGGCAAAAGTCACAATGTCTTTTATAACCTAGCCTCAGGAGTGATATTCTATCACTCTCCAAAGTTTATTGATCATGCAGATCAACCCTGATTGGGAGAGTGTGACCTCCAGGATTCTGGGCTCACTGGGGGCCATCCCAAAGAATGGCTACCATGGATACTATCTAACTCTAGTAGAAGTTCCTAGGGAATACTTTGATAAACTGTTATTCAAAATCATTTTTAGTTAACTGGTAATTATTAACTGGAATATGAATGTCTGATTATAAAAGGAAAATAGTAATAATAGCCAATATAGTGAATACTTACTAAGGAGAAGGTACTGTCAAAGTACTTTCCTTGTGTCCTCTCATTGAGAGTCAGTACAGTATAATGTTTAAACATTTGAGTTATAGAGACACATAGGCTTTTTCATGGTGGGGCATATGACTTAACCAATCCGCACCTTCAGCTCAGTTTAGTTCAGTCGCTCAGTCGTGGCTGACTCTTTGCGACCCCATGAATCTCAGCACGCCAGGCCTCCCTGTCCATCACCAACTTCACCAACTCCGGGAGTTTACACAGACTCACGTCCATCGAATCAGTGATGCCATCCAGCCATCTCATCCTCTGTCATCCCCTTCTCCTCCTGCCCCCAATCCCTCCCAGCATCAGAGTCTTTTCCAATGAGTCAACTCTTCGCATGAGGTGGCCAAAGTACTGGAGTTCAGCTTTAGCATCAGTCCTTCCAGAGAAATCCCAGGACTGATCTCCTTTAGAATGGACTGGTTGGATCTCCTTGCAGTCCAAGGGACTCTCAAGAGTCTTCTCCAACACCACAGTTTAAAAGCATCAATTCTTCGGCGCTCAGCCTTCTTCACAGTCCAACTCTCACATCCATACATGACCACTGGAAAAACCATAGCCTTGACTAGATGAACCTTTGTTGGCAAAGTAATGTCTCTGCTTTTGAATATGCTATCTAGGTTGGTCATAACTTTCCTTCCAAGGAGTAAGCGTCTTTTAATTTCATGACTGCAGTCACCATCTGCAGTGATTTTGGAGCCCAAAAAAATAGTCTGACACTGTTTCCACTGTTTCCCCATCTATTTCCCATGAAGTGATGGGACCAGATGCCATGATCTTAGTTTTCTGAATGTTGAGCTTTAAGCCAACTTTTTCACTCTCCACTTTCACTTGCATCAAGAGGCTTTTGAGTTCCTCTTCACTTTCTGCCATAAGGGTGGTGTCATCTGCATATCTGAAGTTATTGATATTTCTCCCGGCAATCTTAATTCCAGCTTGTGCTTCTTCCAGCCCAGTGTTTCTCATGATGTATTCTGCATATAAGTTAAATAAGCAGGGTGACAATATACAGCCTTGACGTACTCCTTTTCCTATTTGGAACCAGTCTGTTGTTCCATGTCCAGTTCTAACTGTTGCTTCCTGACCTGCATACAAATTTCTCAAGAGGCAGGTCAGGTGGTCTGGTATTCCCATCTCTTTCAGAATTTCCCACAGTTTATTGTGATCCACACAGTCAAAGGCTTTGGCATAGTCAATAAAGCAGAAATAGATGTTTTTCTGGAACTCTCTTGCTTTTTCCATGATCCAGCAGATGTTCGCAATTTGATCTCTGGTTCCTCTGCCTTTTCTAAAACCAGCTTGAACATCAGGAAGTTCACGGTTCATGTATTGCTGAAGCCTGGCTTGGAGAATTTTGAGCATTACTTTACTAGCATGTGAGATGAGTGCAATTGTGTGGTAGTTTGAGCGTTCTTTGGCATTGCCTTTCTTTGGGATTGGAATGAAAACGGACCTTTTCCAGTCCTGTGGCCACTGCTGAGTTTTCCAAATTTGCTGGCATATTGAGTGCAGCACTTTCACAGCATCATCTTTCAGGATTTGAAATAGTTCCACTGGAATTCCATCACTTCCGCTAGCTTTGTTTGTAGTGATGCTTTTTAAGGCCCACTTGACTTCACATTCCAGGATGTCTGGCTCTAGGTCAGTGATCACACCATCATGATTATCTGGGTCGTGAAGATCTTTTTGTACAGTTCTTCTGTGTATTCTTGCCATCTCTTCTTAATGTCTTCTGCTTCTGTTAGGTCCATACCATTTCTGTCCTTTATCGAGCCCATCTTTGCATGAAATGTTCCCTTGGTGTCTTGAATTTTCTTGAAGAGATCTCTAGTCTTTCCCATTCTGTTGTTTTCCTCTATTTCTTTGCATTGATCGCTGAAGAAGGCTTTCTTATCTCTTCTTGCTATTCTTTGGAACTCTGCATTCAGATGCTTGTATCTTTCCTTTTTTCCTTTGCTTTTTGCTTCTCTTCCTTTCACAGCTATTTGTAAGGCCTCCCCAGACAGCCATTTTGCTTTTTTGCATTTCTTTTCCATGGGGATGGTCTTGATCCCTGTCTCCTGTACAATGTGACGAACCTCATTCCATAGTTCATCAGGCACTCTATCTATCAGATCTAGGCCCTTAAATCTATTTCTCACTTCCACTGTATAATCATAAGGGATTTGATTTAGGTCATACCTGAATGGTCTAGTGGTTTTCCCTACTTTCTTCAATTTAAGTCTGAATTTGGCAATAAGGAGTTCATGGTCTGAGCCACAGTCAGCTCCTGGTCTTGTTTTTGCTGACTGTATAGAGCTTCTCCATCTTTGTCTGCAAAGAATATAATCAATCTGATTTCAGTGTTGACCATCTGGTGATGTCCATGTATAGAGTCTTATCTTGAGTTGTTGGAAGAGGGTATTTGTTATGACCAGTACATTTTCTTGGCAAAACTCTATTAGCCTTTGCCCTGCTTCATTGCATATTCCAAGGCCAAATTTGCCTGTTACTCCAGGTGTTTCTTGACTTCCTAATTGTGCATTCCAGTCCCCTATAATGAAAAGGACGTCTTTTTTGGGTTGTTAGTTCTAAAAGGTCTTGTACGTCTTCATAGAACCATTCAACTTCAGCTTCTTCAGCATTACTGGTTGGGGCATAGACTTGGATTACTGTGATATTGAATGGTTTGCCTTGGAAACGAACAGAGATCATTCTGTTGTTTTTGAGATTGCATCCAAGTACTGCATTTTGGACTCTTTTGTTGACCATGATGGCCACTCCATTTCTTCTGAGGGATTCCTGCCCGCAGTAGTAGATATAATGGTCATCTGAGTTAAATTCACCCATTCCAGTCCATTTCAGTTCGCTGATTCCTAGAATGTCGACATTCACTCTTGTCATCTCTTGTTTGACCACTTCCAATTTGCCTTGATTCATGGACCTGACATTCCAGGTTCCTATGCAGTATTGCTCTTTACAGCATCGGACCTTGCTTCTATCACCAGTCACATCCACAGCTGGGTATTCTTTTTGCTTTGGCTCCATCCCTTCATTCTTTCTGGAGTTATTTCTCCACTGATCTCCAGTAGTATATTGGGCACCTACTGACCTGGGGAGTTCCTCTTTCAGTATCCTATCATTTTGCCTTTTCATACTGTTCATGGGGTTCTCAAGGCAAGAATACTGAAGTGGTTTGCCATTCCCTTCTCCAGTGGACCACATTCTGTCAGATCTCTCCACCATGACCCACCCGTCTTGGGTTGCCCCATGGGCATGGCTTAGTTTCATTGAGTTAGACAAGGCTGTGGTCCTAGTGTGATTAGATTGACTAGTTTTCTGTGACTATGGTTTCATTGTGTCTGCCCTCTGATGCTGTCTTGCAACATCAACCATCTTACTTGGGTTTCTCTTACCTTGGGCGTGGGGTATCTCCTCAGCATCGCTCCAGCAAAGCGCAGCCGCAGTGCCTTACCTTGGACGAGGGGTATCTCCTCACCGCCGCCATTCCTGACCTTCAATGTGGGATAGCTCCTCTAGGTCCTCCTGCACCCGCATAGCCACGACTCTGTGGACATGGGGTTGGTCCTCCTGGCTGCCGCCCCTGGCCTCTGGCGTTGGGGCGTGGAGTAGCTCCTCCCGGCCGCCGCCCCTGACCTGGGATGCAGGGTAACTCCTCTCATCACTGCCCCTGACCTCGGAGGACCTTAGTTTTTTTTTAATCTGTAGGCAAACAAAATAGTACATCTCTCATAGGATTGTCTTGAGAATAAAATAAGTCACCAGTCACCATGCTCTCCCCTAATTGTTAGAACACTTACTCCCCAAAACCCATCTCCCGCCCTCACCCCCGCATTTTCTTCATTTTTTTACCCATGGGAAATTGCAGGGTGTGGGTACTACATTGGACTGACCCAGTGGGAAGCAAGGAAGGCTCAATGAAGAGTTGGATGTCCTCTGCAGAATAGTCTGATGGGCTCCATAATGCCCGTCAAGTCAACCAGGCTGAGTTTCAAGTTGTCAGTCTACTGTTATGTTTGCTAAAAGGCAATGGCACCCCACTCCAGTACTCTTGCTGGAAAATCCCATGGATGGAGGAGCCTGGTAGGCTGTAGTCCATGGGGTCTCGAAGAGTCGGACACGACTGAGCGACTTCACTTTTACTTTTCACTTTCCTGCATCAGAGAAGGAAATGGCAACCCACTCCAGTGTTCTTGACTGGAGAATCCCAGGGATAGGGGAGCCTGGTGGGCTGCCGTCTATGGGGTTGCACAGAGTTGGACACGACTGAAACGACTTAGCAGCAGCAGCAGCAGCAGAAAAATGGGGAAAAAAACGGGGGGGGGGGTCATGGACTATTGGGCAAGTATCTGACTACTCCCTAGGGAAGGTAGTTCTGCTCAGTGGCTTGTAACAACCCACACCTTTTCCACGGGACATTGAAAGCTGGCTAGAGAGCCACGCTGGGTGTCCCTCTGACCTCATGCCCTGTGACTGAGGACATTCTCTCTTCCTGGTCCTGGCACCCCTTGAAGTTCCACTTTCTATTCTCATCTGGTTCAGTTTGGTTTAATTAGGCTCTTGTCGTTTTTATCTCTTTAGCATTGGCCAAAATGTCCCTACAGGACCCCCTCCTCCACCCCAACTATTTTTATATTTAGAAAATAGAAACCTTGGATACAAGTGCTGGCTCCCCCTCAGCTAGGTCATCTGCCCAAAGCCTTCCCAGGTTACTGCAGTCATGCCACTGCATTTGGGTACCACTCTGGATTGTAAAAACAACTTTCCCCAAGTTAAACAGTCAAAAGTTCCAGACAAGTTTATCTGAGTTTACCAAGTTCTCTAAGGATATTTCATTTCCTTTTCTTGCACCCAGTTATTTAAAAATAAATGGTAGGAACTTACAATGGCAATGAGGAGGAATCCATGTTTAGAATGATTCCCCCTACCTCCCATATTCTACCCCCACTCTCCTTTGGAAATGACACTAAGACCCTTTAAAATGTACATGAGCAACACCAGGGATTAAGCTTCAAATGAGAACAGGATAGGAAGTGCATTCGTCAAGTAAACCCTCATTAGCTGATGGTTGTCTATTGCTGATGGTTCCTGTATTTACCTTTTTATTAAGAATGCCAAGATTTACCATCACCAAGATAAAGGGCTTCTCTGAAGTTTGAGCAGCCTCCATCTTTACTGGGGTGGTTGCCACCCCTGGCCTCTGTTCCCACCTGCTGGCAGCACAGCATCTGTAGTCACCTGTCCACACTGGGGTGGGACTGGGGCCAGGAGACCTGAGCAAGCTCCTGTTTCATGTCTGCTAAGCCCTCTCCTTCTCTTTGTTGAAACTTGTCTCAAATTGTCTCCTTAGAGAAATCTGCTTGAAATCATTTCCCTGTCCCCACAGTCAGTCATCCATCCAGTCTAGCTACTCCCTATGGACTTTTTTTCATAAATGAATGAGAACGTCTTTCTTCACAAAAGGACACCAGTGTGTGTGTATGCCTGTCCATTTTATTGCCTTCAAAACCACATAGTTTGAGGGAATAACTCCATTCTGAGACTTTTCACTATTGTGAGTTACGGGTTTTCTCAAGATCATGGGCTTTGCACTGGGACATTTTGGTTCCAGTTCTGCCACTTAGTAGAAGTGCTATCCAACCATCTGAAGTCCTATTTTCTTTACCGGTAAAATATAAATAATGATGGTATTTACCTCACGGAGTTATTGTGAAGCTTATGGAACCATATAAAGCATCTTGGAAGTACTTGGCATATACAAACACTCAATATTTCACTTATTATCATAATTAATGAATTTAAAAAGTCTGTCTACACTCAAGGTTTCTTCCTGAGGCTTTGTGGGAAAGTTTGACTGAAGTTGTCTCACTGTATCTCTATTGCAGTCCTCAATAAAGCAGCCACCATTTTATCCATTATTATTAACAACTCATATTTTAGATGTGAAAATTGATAAAGAGATCAAATGGCCTAAAGAGGTCAACAGTCAAAGTTGTCTCATGGCAGAGCTGAGACTCAAACTGAGTTCCTCAAATTCCACCAAGCACTAAGTTCAAGATTTAACAATAAATCACAATCATCTTTAACAAGGTAGCTGGATATGTAGAAAAACAAACAACAACAGCAACAAAATTATCATAAGATGTAATGAGCACTATGGCAAAGATACACACAAATTGTGTTAGTAACTCAGATCAGAAAACAATTAATTTGGGGGTGAGTGAGGGGTGAAGGTTAGAATGGGGTGAAGTCATGAGGGCTCTGAAGGATAGTTATTGTTGTCTTATCTAGCAGACTTCTGGAAGAAGAGGTCACAAACTGGGCTGCTTGCAGACACATTTTATTTTTCCTTCAAAGTTTTAGAATTATTTTGAATTAATTGCCAACATTTAATAACAGATTTCTCATAAAAATAGAAATGTCTAGCTTTTCTTGGAAAGCCAGATCTGTTGATGTGTTTGTCCATAGTTCCTCTTGCTGTCAATTGGCTGTCCACTTCATCCTGGACTGACCTCCAACACCATCCCCACTGGGCCTCTTCTTGACTCTTGAGCAGGATCAAGAAATTGAGAAGATAAGATTTTCATAGGCACATCAACAATTAAGCATGAACATTTAAAGTGCTAGAGAGGTGCACTGGGATGACCCTACGGAATGGGATGGGGAGACAGGTGGGAGGGGGGTTCAGGATGGGGAACATATGTACACCCATGGCTGATTCATGTCACTATATGGCAAAAACCACTACAATATTGTAAAGTAATTAGCCTCCAATTAAAATAAATTAATTAAAAAAAAATAAAGTGCTAGAGAGACAAGAAAAATCTTTGTTTACTTAAGTAGATTAAAATAGTAAAGAAATCTACTATTTGTTGACTGAACATATCCTTTCCTACCTAGATTTCAAGGATACTTAGGTCTAGTGTATATCTACATGTGATTAAAACAAAGGAAAGAGAGTTGGAAATCCTATGGAGACTGTGGAGGTATTGGAGTGAATTTGGAAAGAAATATGCTTCTGAAAAGGCCCATAATAAAGTAGGAGCTCTAAGACTTGCGTGCCACATGTTTTCTGGCTTTGCTGATTGCTATTAGACATATATTAATACAAATTAATTAATTATTCTATTTTTTAAAACCTCCATAAATGAACATACAATTTAACACAAGGGTTTTGAATATTTTTGATCATGACCCACACAGTATGAAATACAGTTTTCATCACTCACATGCTTGTACATTCATCAGTGGGTAAGCACTTGGATTTCTTCTACTGTTTATCATGAATAATGCTACTATGAACATGAATGTAGAAATATCTATTCTAGTCCCTGCTTTCAATTACTTTGAATACATACCCAGAAATGAAATTGCTGGATCACAATTCTATTTTTAATTTTTTGAGAACACAATCATTTTTACAAAGATCACAGCTACTGTGAAATAATGTTCTGCATTAGAGTGTGTATCTATCTGTGTTTCCATTGCTTTCTAGCACCCTGCCAAGTTTGCAAATAGGAATTCTCAAAGAATTTTTGCTACCATGGCTGTGAGGAGCACAGGCTTCTGTAGAGGTGTTACTAGAATAAAACCAATCTCTAGGAACTATCTGCCACTCAGTGATGAATAAATGAACATTCATTAAGAAACTCAATATGGTGATTGAGAAATTGCCTCTACCTTCTGTGTTAAAACATAAACATTTATTAGTCTAGTCTATTTCATGTCATGACTATAAAATCTTAACAAATAATACTTTTTTCCAAGCAGTCTCAAATGAGATGGCAAAGAGTGAGGAAAAGTCCTAAATCTCAGTCAGAGCCATTGATATTTACAGTAAACAAAATAGAAACCCCCAATAAGACCAAAAACTCCAACTCTTATTTATAAAATTACATTTGTAATACAGGTTCATTGTGGGATAATTTAAAAATTATAGATCTAAAAGTGAGAAAATTAAAACTATCTGTAATCCCACCCCTTTTTGTTGATTCTTCCAGGTTATTTTCTAGGTATAAATGCATTTTGTATAATTTTGAACAAGAAAATAGTGTCACATTATAATTTATATTTTTGTAACTTGTTTTTTTCCAATAGTAAATTGTATTGAGACATGCATTTGCATGTCATATCTTTTCTCATGAAATAATGTTTATGATCACAAAATATCCACATTTGGATGTCATTTAACTATTTTTTTTCTATGTTATTATTGGACTTTTTTCTTTGAAATTTTATTTTCCTAATATGACAATGAATATTTTCACAACTAAATTTTTAATTTCATCTGTACTTTTTTGTGGTGGGTTAGTCAGTAAGTTGTGTCCAACTCTAGCCCGCCAGGACTGTAGCCAGCCAGACTTCTCTGTCCATGGGATTTCCCATGCAAGAAGACTGGAGTAGGTTGCCATTTTCTTCTTCAGGGAATTTCTTCTCAAGTATTTGTTTAGGATAAGTTTAAAAGATAATATAGCTTCTACAAATGGAATATTTAGATTCTTACTTTTGCAAAAAGAAAATACTTGAATGTTTTTCAATATAGAAAGGAATATAGGGACTTCCCTGGCAGTCCAGAGGTTAAGATTCCACACTTCCCCTGCAGGCAACATGGCTTTGATCCTTGGTCAGAAAACTAAAGTTCAACATGCCACATGGTTCAATCCAAAAAAAAAAATTATTACTTTTAAAATTAATAAATTTATATTACTTTTTTTTTTTGGACTGAACCATGTGGCATACAGGTTTACATGTTTGAATATTACAAAATGGAATGAAAAGAAAAGTTAAAATTGCTCCTAGACCTCAAGGTAATAGTTGTTAATTTAATGAACATCTTTTAGACTTTCAAGTCATGTGTGTGTGTGCTAAGTCCTTTCAGCCATGTCCAGGTTGTGACCCTATGGACTGTAGCCCGCCAGGCTCCTCTGTTTATGGGATCCTCCAGGGAAGAACACTGGGGTGGCCTGCCATGCCCTCTTCCAGGGGACCTTCCCAACTCAGGGATTGAAGCTGCATCTCCTGTGTCTCCTGCATTGGCAGGTGGGTTCTTTATGGCTGAGCCACCACGGAATCCCAATGCATGTATACAAACCTATATCTTTACAAAAATAAGATCTGACTCTTCATTTGTCTTAGTAACCTTATTTTCTAACTTGACAGATAGTGGTCTCTTCTCATGTCTTTAAATACTCTTTCACAGTACAATTTTTGATGGTTTTGAAACCAGGCAACCCAGACTGGGACTTGAACCCATTGTCTTTTAACTGAGATCACAAACCTGGCCTCAGGACTCAATGCTCAGGTCTTGATATTTCATCAAAGAAAGAGTTCAGTGAGAGACACAGTGATAGGTAAGAAGTGGATTTATTTAGGGAAAAACACACTCCACAGAGTGCGAACCATCTTAGAAGGCCAGAGTGGTACCAGGATGTGGGATTGTCAGTTTTTATAGAAGTGGGTAATTTCATAGGCTAATGAGTAGAGGAGTATTCCAGCTATTTGGGGGAAGAAGTGGGGATTTCTAGAAATGAGGCCACTGCCCACTTTTTGACCTTTATGGTCAGCCTTGGAACTGTCATGGTGCCTGTGGGTATGTCATTTATAGCATGCTGATATGTTACAATGAGCATAAACTGAAGCTCAGTGTCTAGTGGAAGTCAACTTTTCTAAGTCATCTTGGACCCATTTGATCCTAATCAGTTTATGTCATGTCCTCAGGCTATGTCATTCTTTCAAAAGTTGCCCTGCCCTCTTCCCCTGTTTCAGTTTCAAATTATTTCTTTGTGGAGGAAGAAAATCATTTCCCTCTACCTTCTTAGTTTCTATCTTTGAGGGTCCTAAGAATTTAACTGTCAAAAGATGGAGAAAAAAAGATCTTTTACTCATGTTATGTACATGGGAATTCACAGGAAAATGTAACTCAAGGAGTGACTAGAATCCGGGGCTTGTATATCGTCATAATGGGTGTCCCAGGTGGTGCAGTGATAAAGAATCCCCCTGCCAATGCAGGAAATGCAAGAGACTCGGGTTCAACCCCTGGGTCAGAAAGATCTCCTGGAGTAGGAAATGGCAACCTGCTCCAGTATTCTTGCCTGGAAAATCCCATGGATAGAGAAGCCTGGGGGGCTATAATCCATGAAGTCACAAAGAGTTGGACATGACTAAACAACTGTGCACAAGCATGAATACCAACATAACGGGAAGAGAAGGGGGAAAGGGGCACTTATGGGAAGACCAAATGACTCGGGGGGAAGATAAATGAACCTGTATGAGGTTAGGTAGGAGATACAATAGTTTAATGACAATATCTATTTAGGTGGCTTCTTATTCTAGTGCTATCTCCAGTGATAGAAGTCAATCCTTCTTGGATTCCTGGAGGGCATTTATGACAGTATAATTCTTTTGGGAGTCTCTGCTTTTAGTCAGATAAGGAAAATTTAGGAAAGAAAATTATTCACAGTGATATATTCAGAATTCCTTCACCATGTTTGTATTACTCATCCCAATACCAGTTTCTGTAGCCTCTGCCAAGGGGAACTGACCCACTCATGGTTCCAAATAACTGGGTGGGGCTCCCCTCCTCTTCTGCCCTCTCCCTACCAGCCAGCAGCTAATTGGAACAAGACTAGCTATGTGACCATGGACAAGCACTGTGTTCATTTTAAGGGTGCTTGCAGCACTGTCTTTACTCAGAAAAGGAAAAGCTGAACCAATCATGATCTCATTATTGTATAGATTTGAGATGAGAAATAGCAGAAATGCGAACTGTTCACAGTGAATGCACAGCTTAAAGATGCATGAAGGAGAGATGAGACAGAGTAGTTACCTTGAAAGATCATAAAGAGGTCAATCGAGACTATAGAGAAACAGGATATAGTAGTACGATAAGCTATGAGGTTGATACAAATATGTAGAATAAAGAGTAGTGTTTTAGAGTAAAGGCTTTGAAGTCTGATAGAATTTGAATTTTCATAGTTCTACTTAAATGGTATTTGACTTGCACTAACTAATCTTCTGAGCCATATTTTCCTTATCAGTGACATGTGGATAATATTTCTCTTATGGAGCTGTTGAAAGAATTAATTGAGCTATTACAGGCAGGGTAAGACCACCTTCCGGAAGATATTAAGAAGAGGTGGCAAGAATACATAGAAGAACTGTACAAAAAAGATCTTCACGACCAAGATAATCACAATGGTGTGATCACTCACCTAGAGCCAGACATCCTGGAATGTGAAGTCAAGTGGGCTTTAGGAATCATCACTATGAACAAAGCTAGTGGAGGTGATGGAATTCCAGTTGAGCTATTTCAAATCCTGAAAGATGATGCCGTGAAAGTGCTGCACTCAATATGCCAGCAAATTTGGAAAAGTCAGCAGTGGCCACAGGACTGGAAAAGGTCCGTTTTCATTCCAATCCCAAAGAAAGGCAATGCCAAAGAACGCTCAAACTACCGCACAATTGCACTCATCTCACACACCAGTAAAGTAATGCTCAAAATCCTCCAAGCCAGGCTTCAACAATATGTGAACCATGAACTTCCAGATGTTCAAGCTGGTTTTAGAAAAGGCAGAGGAACCAGAGATCAAATTGCCAACATCCGCTGGATCATGGAAAAAGCAAAAGAGTTCCAGAAAAACGTCTATTTCTGCATTATTGACTATGCCAAACCCTTTGACTGTGTGGATCACAATAAACTGTGGAAAATTCTAAAAGAGATTAGAATACCAGACCACCTGACCTGCCTCTTGAGAAACCTATATGCAGGTCAGGAAGCAACAGTTAGAACTGGTTATGGAACAACAGACTGGTTCCAAATAGGAAAAGGAGTACGTCAAGGCTGTGTATTGTCACCCTGCTTATTTAACTTATATGCAGAATACATCATGAGAAACACTGGGCTGGAAGAAGCACAATCTGGAGTTAAGATTGCCGGGAGAAATATCAATAACCTCAGATATGCAGATGACACCACCCTTATGGCAGAAAGTTGAAGAGGAACTAAAAGCCTCTTGATAAAAGTGAAAGAGGAGAGTGAAAAAGTTGGCTTAAAACTCAACATTCAGAAAACTAAGATTATGGCATCTGGTCCCATCACTTCATGGAAAATAGATGGGGAAACAGTGTCAGACTTTATTTTTCTGGGCTCCAAAATCACTGCGGATGGTGATTGTAGCCATGAAATTAAAAGATGCTTACTCCTTGGAAGGAAAGTTATGACCAACCTAGATATCATATTGAAAAGCAGAGATATTACTTTGCCAACAAAGGTCCATCTAGTCAAGGCTATGGTTTTTCCAGTAGTCATGTATGGACGTGAGAGTTGGATTGTGAAGAAAGCTGAACGTCAAAGAATTGATGCTTTTGGACTGTGGTGTTGGAGAAGACTCTTGAGATTCCCCTGGATTACATGGAGATCCAACCAGTCCGTTCTAAAGGAGATCAGCCCTGGGATTTCTTTGGAAGGACTGATGCTAAAGCTAAAACTCCAATACTTTGGCCACCTCTTGCGAAGAGTTGACTCATTGGAGAAGACTCTGATGCTAGGAGGGATTGGGGGCAGGAGGAAAAGGGGACGACAGAGGATGAGAAGGCTGGATGGCATTACCGGCTCAATGGACATGAGTCTGAGTGAACTCCAGAAGTTGGTGATGGACAGGGAGGCCTGGCATGCTGCGATTCATGGGGTCACAAAGAGTCAGACATGAGTGAGTGACTGAACTAACTAAGACCACCTTAACTGCCTCCTGAGAAATCTGTATGCAGGTCAAGAAGCAACAGTTAGAACCAGACATACAACAACAGACTGGTTCCAAATTGGGAAAGGAGTATGTCAAGGCTATATACTGTCACCTTGCTTATTTAACTCATATACAGAGTACATCATGCAAAATGCCAGACTGGATGAAACACAAGCTGGAATCAGGACTGCAGGGAGAAATATCAATAACCTCAGATATACAGATGACACCACCCTTATGGCAGAAAACGAAGAGGAACTAAAGACTTTCTCGATGAAAGTGAAAGAGAGTGAAAAAGCTGGCTTAAAACTCAGCATTCAAAAAATGATCATGGCATCCAGTCCCATCACTTCATGGCAAATAGATGAGGAAACAATGGAAACAGTGACAGACTTTATTTTCTTGGCTCCAAAATCACTGCAGATGATGACTGCAGCCATGAAATTAAAAGACATTTGCTCCTTGGAAGAAAAGCTATGACAAACCTAGACAGGTTAAAAAGCAGTGAAGTGAAAGTCACTCAGTCATGTCCAACTGTGACACCATGGACTATACAATTCATGGAATTCTTCAGGCCAGAATACTGGAGTTGGTAGGCTTTCCCTTCTTCAGGTGATCTTTCCAACCCAGGGACTGAACCCAGGTCTCCTGCACTGCAGGCTGATTCTTTTACCAGTTGAGCCACCAGGGAAGCCCAAGAATACTGGAATGGGTAGCCTATCCGTTCTCCAGGGCAACTTCCTGACCCAGGAATTGGATCAAGGTCTCCTGCATTGCAGGTGGATTCTTTACCAGCTGAGCTACCATGGAAGCCATTAAAAAGCAGAGACATTACTTTACCAATAAAGGTCCATCTGGTCAAAGCTATGGTTTTTCCATAGCTTTTTTCCAGTAGTCATGTATAGTTGTGAGAGTTGGACCATAAAAAAAGCTGAGTGCCGAAGAATTGATGCTTTTGAACTGTGGTGTTGGAGAAGACTAATGAGAGTCCCTTGGACTGTAAGGAGATCCAACCAGTCAGTCCTAAAGGAAATCAGTCCTGAATATTCATTGGACGGACAACTCCAATCGGCCACCTGATGCGAAGAACTGACTCATTTGAAAAGACCCTGATGCTGGTAGAGATTGAAGGCAGAAGGAGAATTCCCATTCTCTACAGGGAATGAGATGATTGGATGGCATCACCGACTCAATGGACATGAGTTTGAGCCAGCTCCGGGAGTAGGTAACGGATAGGGAAGCCTGGCGTGCTACAGTCCGTGGGGTCGCAAAGAGCCAAACATGACTGAACGACTGAACAGAACTGAACTGAACAGGTAGGATTCTTAGCACACAGTGTCTGATACATAAGAAGCACTAAATATGTAAAATCACTATTATAACTATTTCTCATCAAATATAACATATATTTGATATCCTTCCTGTACTATATTTTGAATCTTTGGTATTTAATATATCAGTTAATGAATATGTGATTGTTTGTAATTATGTTCTAGAAAGTTTTTGTATTAAAGTTTGGATTTTTTTATTGACCAAAATTCTGAAATAACCAAATCAGTTTTCTTATCTACAACTTTATTCTACTTTTAAGGAAAAAAGGTGATTCTACCAAGACTGCTTATTTAATTTGGGCCATATGTTAATAACTTGAATTTTCTTTCTCACAGTCTGTTAAAGTTTTGAACTCACACAGTAAACAGGGTTATTAGCTGTGAAATGCCAGTTGACAACTGGGTAGACTGTATTCTAACAAGATTTTTGAAGTTTCTTACCTTTTTCTCTTAGAAAGGAAGTGCCTAGAATTTTCACTCTTGCTGGAATGGTACAAAAAGTGGGGAGGGGATTCAGTTTTTAGTCATGTCAACTTTCTGTCTCTTCTCATCCCCTCCCTACCAGATAATTAAGGACCACGTGTCACGTATAAATAGCTTCAGCTGAGAACATCCTCATATCTTTGCCCCTCTCATCATTGAGCTGAGCCCATAACTGATGTTGCAATTAGAGTACTGATTTAGCTCTGAGAGACACATTGCAAATGATCCTCTGAGGAGGATGGTATTTATATCAGTACTGACTGATGAAGACTTTGTCAACTGTACTTTTGGCAGGTCATTTCATGGCATGCCCCTGGGTTAATCTACTTATTATAACCAATGATCCATGATGATGTATTTTCAGAACCACTCATCTTACACAGGGTACCATGATGTGGAATAGAACTATGGAAATGCAGACAATTAAGAAAATTCTCAATCAAAATGTAGGGGTCAACAGAAGAGCTGTAGAGGTCAGGCATTTCATGATTTATTGGAATATGTTTGGTATCATTTGTGCCACAGGAATTCACACTTCTGTACTTCAGGCTTAACTGTCTATTTTTTAAAATTTTGATTAATTTATTTTAGTTGGAGGCTAATTACTTTACAATATTGTGGTGGTTTTTGCCATACATTGACATGAGTCAGCCACAGGTGTACATGTATCCCCACGTCCCAAACCACCTCCCCCCTCCCTCCCCATCCTATCCCTCTGGGTTGTCCCAGTGCACTGGCTTTGAGTGCCCTGTTTCATGGATCAAACTTGGACCAGTCATCTATTTCACATATGTTAATATACTTGTTTCAATGCTATTCTCTCAAATCACCCCACCCTCACCTTCTCCCACAGAGTCCAAAAGTCTGTTCTTTACATCTGTGTCTCTTGCTATCTTGCATATAGGGTTATCATTGCCATCTTTCTGAATTCCATTTATATGCATTAATATACTGTATTGGTGTTTTTCTTTATGACTTACTTCACTCTGTGTAATAGGCTCCAGTTTCATCCACCTCATTAGAACTGACTCAAATGCATTCTTTTTAATAGCTGAGTAATATTCGATTGTGTATATGTACCACCACTTTCTTATCCATTCATCTGCCGATGGACATCTAAGTTGCTTCCATGTCCTAGCTATTGTAAACAGTGCTGCAGTGAATACTGGGGCAGGTACACATGACTCTTTCAGTTCTGGTTTCCTCAGTGTATATGCCCAGCAGTGGGATTGCTGGATCATATGGCAGTTCTATTTCCAGTTTTTAAAGGAATATCCAAACTAAGCTATACTAGTTTGCATTCCCACCAACAGTGTAAGAGGGTTCCCTTTTCTCCACACCCTCTCCAGCATTTATTGTTTGTAGACTTTTTGATGGCAGCTATTCTGACTAGTGTGAGATGGTACCTTGTATTTTTGATTTGCATTTCTCTGATAATGATGTTGAGCATCTTTTCATGTGTTTGTTAGCCATCTGTATGTCTTCTTTGGAGAAATGTCTATTTAGTTCTTTGGCCCATTTTATGACTGGGTCGTTTATTTTTCTGGTGTTGAACTGCATGAGCTGCTTGTATATTTGGGGGGGATTAATTCTTTGTCAGTTGTTTCATTTGCTACTATTTTCTTCCATTCTGAACGCTGTCTTTTCACCTTGCTTATAGCTTCCTTTGTTGTGCAAAAGTTTTTAAGTATAATTAGGTCCCAATTGTTTATTTGTGCTTTTATTTCCATTACTCTGGGAGGTGGGTCATAGAGGATCTTGCTGTGATTTATGTCAGAGAGTGTTCTGCCTATGTTTTCCTCTAAGAGTTTTATAGTTTTTGGTTTTACATTTAGATCTTTAATCTATTTTGAGTTTATTTTGTGTATGGTGTTAGAAAGTGTTCTAGTTTCCTTCTTTTACAGGTGGTTGCCCAGTTTTCCCAGCACCACTTGTTAAAGAGATTGTCTTTTCTCCATTGTATATTTTTGCCTCCTTTGTTAAAGATAAGGTGTCCATAGGTGTGTGGATTCATCTCTGGGCTTTCTACTTTGTTCCCTTGATCTATATTTCTGTCTTTTTGCCAGTACTATACTGTCTTGATAACTGTAGCTTTGTAGTATAGTCTGAAGTCAGGCAGGTTGATTCCTCCAGTTAACTGTCTACTGTGACATAAGAGAAAGAAAATGTAAATAGATTGACTAGTGAAGTTTACCATAGAAAAGTCAGGCAATTTGAAGTCTTTTCATTTCTTAGATGCTATGAGTGCTTCAGAATCATAACATATTCTCAGAGTCAAGTAAGTGATACCAGAATCAGAAATTCTAGGATTATTCAGTTCAGTTCAGTTCAGTTCAGTTCATTCGCTCAGTCATGTCTGACTCTTTGTGACCCCAAGGACCGCAGCACGCCAGGCTTCCCTATCCATCACCAACTCCTGGAGCTTTCTCAAACTCATGTCCATCGAGTCGGTGATGCCATCCAACTATTTCATCCTCTGTCATCCCCTTTTCCTCCTGCATTCAATCTTTCCCAGCATCAGGGTCTTTTCCAATGAATCAGTTCTTTGCATCAGGTGGCCAAAGTATTGGAGCTTCAGCTTCATCATCAGTTCTTCCAATGAGTATTCAGGACTGATTTTCTTTAGGATGGACTGGTTGGATCTCCTTGCAGTCCAAGAGACTCTCAAGAGTCTTCTCTAACACCGCAGTTCAAAAGCATCAATTTTTTGGTGCTCAGCTTTCTTTATGGTCCAACTCTCACATTTGTACATGACTACTGGTGATGGACAGGGAGGCCTGGCGTGCTGCAATCCATGGTGTCACAAAGAGTCGGACATGACTGAGCAACTGAACTGACTGACTGGAAAAACCATAGCTTTGGCTAGATAGACTTCTGTTGGCAAAGTAATGGCTCTGCTTTTTAACCTGTCTAGGTTTGTCACAGCTTTTCTTCCAAGGAGCAAGTGTCTTTTAATTTCATGGCTGCAGTCACCATCTGCAGTGATTTTGGAGCCCCCCAAAATAAAGTCTGTCACTGTTTCCATTGTTTCCCCATCTATTTGTCATGAAGTGATGGGACCAGATTCCATGATTATTTGGTTAGAGTTAAAAGCCAATGATTATTTGTCTATTTATTATCTATCTATCTTTCCTTAGAGAAAGATGAGTAGTGGAAACACAGATAGGGAGGTGGACTCACTCTTTCTAACTCTGTTCTGGCTAGGAGGTGGGATCTTATAGTCCTTTAGTAGAGAGCTTCATCTTTACTCTCTTCTTTCATATGGAGAATTGGTATTTGCAAACATAGCTTCACACTGTTCCTGATTTTCAGCAGTCCCAAGTAGATTACCACCTCTCAGCCTTCCCTCCTAGAAAGACTTCTATTGGTTAAACATGCTGCAGGAGTCTAGATGATGTTTCAGTACGGAAAGCCACTGCTTAGTACACACTGAATCCCCCTGAGGCACCAGGGCACTCCTCTTCCTCTCCTTCTTCTATGGTTCCCTTCTCTCAGGACCAATCTCTTCACCTTCTCTGATTCTGGCTCAAGTGCTCAGCCAGTTAGATGGGTCCTTTGGAGCTGGAGATGCAGGAAGTTAGGGGGAATTCTTACTTTTAAGAGAAAGGGAAGAATGAAAATGGCAACTCCTAGTCCAGTCTCAAAGTGAAACTACTACCAAACTAATTCTTGTTTCACTGGCTTTGACCCACTTTTGGAAAACTTGTGTTATTTTGTCTTTCTTCTCTTTGACCATAGACCCTCCATATTGTTCTAAATTGTATACAATAAGATGATGAAAACATTACTATATAATCAAGGCCTTTCCTGTCTTCTTCTATAAACATCTGCTTCCCTTGTGACTACTGGCTGTGGGCTAAGGACCATCTCTATGCTCATTTCTGAAATATCTGATATTGCCCCTTGGGAGGATAAAAAAAATAAGCAGGAAATCAACATCTGATTTAGGACTTATATAAGAATTTTCAAAACTTAGAACTAAGGAAAAAACTTAATATAAAAAATGGACAAATAACCTGAAAAGAAACTTTAAAAAAATATAAATACCCAATAAACATATGAGAGGATGCTCACCATTGTTCAGTTCAGCTCAGTTCACTCGCTCAGTCGTGTCTGACTCTTTGCGACCCCATGAGTTTCAGCACGCCAGGCCTCCCTGTCCATCACCAACTCCCAGAGTTCACCCAAACCTACGTCCATCGAGTGTGATGCCATCCAGCCATCTCATCCTCTGTCGTCCCCTTCTCCTGCCCCCAATCCCTCCTAGCATCAGAGTCTTTTCCAATGAGTCAACTCTTTGCATGAGGTGGCCAAAGTATTGGAGTTTCAGCTTTAGCATCATTCCTTCCAAAGAACACCCAGGACTGATCTCCTTCAGAATGGACTGGTTGGATCTCCTTGCAGTCCAAGGGACTCTCAAGAGTCTTCTCCAACACCACAGTTCAAAAGCATCAATTCTTCGGCACTCAACTTTCTTCACAGTCCAACTCTCACATCCATACATGACCACTGGAAAAACCATAGCCTTGACTAGACGGACCTTTATTGGCAAAGTAATGTCTCTGCTTTTGAATATGCTATCTAGGTTGGTCATAACTTTCCTTCCAAGGAGTAAGCGTCTTTTAATTTCTTGGCTGCAATCACCATCTGCAGTGATTTACAAAGTCTGACACTGTTTCCACTGTTTCCTCATCTATTTGCCATGAAGTGATGGGACCAGATGCCATGATCTTCATTTTCTGAATGTTGAGTTTTTGTTTTTTTTTTTCATTTTTCTTTTTTTTTTTTAAATTTTATTTTATTTAAAAATTTTACAATATTGTATTAGTTTTGCCAAACATCGAAATGAATCCGCCACAGGTACAACGTTTTCACTCTCCTCTTTCACTTTCATCAAGAGGCTCTTTAGTTTCTCTTCACTTTCTACCGTAAGGGTGGTGTCATCTGCATATCTGAGACCAGCTTGTGCTTCTTCCCGCCCAGCATTTCTCATGATGTACTCTGCGTGTAAGTTAAATAAGCAGGGTGACAATACACAGCCTTGATGTACTCCTTTTCCTATTTGGAACCAGTCTGTTGTTCCATATCCAGTTCTAACTGTTGCTTCCTGACCTGCATACAAATTTCTCAAGAGGCAGGTCAGGTGGTGTGGTATTCCCATCTCTTTCAGAATTTTCCACAGTTTATTGTGATCCACACAGTCAAAGGCTTTGGCATAGTCAATAATGCAGAAATAGATGTTTTTCTGGAACTCTCTTCCTTTTTCCATGATCCAGCATTGTTAGAGAAATGCAAATTAAAACCACAATGGGAAGCTGCACATATAAAAGAGTGGCTAAAATAATAAAATAAAATAAAACTTGACAATAGCAAGTACTGATGAGAATGCATAGTAATTCGAACCTTTGTCCATTCTTGGTGAGAATTGCAAAAGGATATAGCCATTTTAGAAAATAGTTTGGCAATTTCTTATAAAATTTAAATACACTTACCATATGACTCAGTAATCCCACTTTTAGGTGCTACCCTAAATGAACCGAAAACTTATGTTCATACAAAAGCCTGTATACAATGTTTACAGCAGCATTATTCATAAGCACCAAAAACTAGAAACAATCCTATCCTTCTACTGGTGAATGGATAAGCAAACTATAGTCCACCCAAATAATGGAACCCCACTGAGTGAAAAAAAGGAAGTAACTTGTAATACATGCAAGGATATGGATGGATCTCAAATGCATTATGCTAAGTGAAACAGTCCAGACTCAAAATGCTCAAAAGCATACCAGCTGATTCCATTTTTATGACATTCAATAAAAGGCAAAACTACAGAGACAGAAAAGAGATAGTAGTTGCCAGGGGCTGAAGGGGAAAACAAAGAACCGTAAGGGAACTTTTTGACATGGTTGAGATGTTCTGTATCTTCATGGTCATCATTATATCATTGTATGCATTTGTTAAGACTCATAGGATTATACCCTAAAAGGAGTGAAGTTTACTATATGTAAATTACACTACAATAATTTTTTTAAAGGGATGGCCATCGATAAAATAGACAAAATTAAATGGGATCAACAATGGCAAGAAAGCTTTAAAAAAGATAAGAAAATTAGACAAATCTCTGATGATATTAACCAGGGTTGCCAAAAAGAGCCAGGAAGAGAGGTGGAGCATGTAAGGTAACAGGCCCATCCAAGGCAGTCTCTCTTATGTCCCTCTGAGGTTAGGACTGCAGAGGAAAGGGACAATGACTAAGCGCTAGGAAAATAACACCTATGAGGAAAGGTTAAAGGAATTGAGATTACTTTCCCTGGCAACAAGGGGCCAGAGGGATGATTTAATAGCAGTCTTTGGGTTTCCAAGCCTCCTTGACAGCTTGATTACAGTGCCATTTAGCAGAGTGAGCAGCTTCAATGATCTTTAGCACATTATAATGGAATTGTGTCCATGGGATTAATGGTTTCAGTAAACAGGGAGGTCCTCTCTGAAAGGGAAAGTACTTGTATTGTCCTATAGAATGAGAATGTACCTGATGAGCACAGAATAGCCATAAGGCTTGCAGCCTCTGTCTCCATCTACAAATTGGACACAGCGTTACCTGTTTATTGTTTTGAAAAGAGAATTCAAACAGACGGCTTATGAAAAGTGCCTGGTTATCCTTCTGCTTTCCAAAATCATCCTTTCCTAATTGGAAGCTCAAGCATTAAGATTTTGAAGACAATAATATTAAAAAACTAATAGTTTATTGTGCTTTCTATATGCCAAATGGGCTTCTTGGTGGCTCCATGGTAAAGAATCTGCCTGCAATTCAGGAGACACAGGAGATGGGTATTTGATCCCTGGGTCGTGAAGATCCCCTGGAGGAGGGTACGGCAACCCACTCCAGAGTTCTTGCCAGGAAAATCCATGGGGTTGCAAAGAGTCTGACATGACTGAAGCAACTGAGCACAAATGCCGGATAGTCTTCTCTTCTCTTCATGTTTATTAACTCGTTTAATCATCTCAGCAATCCTATGGGAGGAGGTAGTATTATTTCCGTTTTATAGATTTGGACATTGAGGAACAAGAGAGGGAGTTGCAGTTCTATCTCTGGTACTTTTAGAAAGCCCTCAAGTGACTCTAAATGTAAACTGGAGCTAAGAAACACTGAAGACAATTGCTGAATAATGCGGAGTGGTTCATGCCCATCCTGCCTAAGTGAAATTTTCATTATTATTTACTCTCACATTCATTCACTTGTTAATTTGAAAATGTTTACTGAGTACTTGCTATGTGTCGGTTGCTTTACTAAACAATGAAAAAGTCTTATTTCATTGATTATTTCCCTCTCATTTTAACAATCGTATAGTGGATTAAATCCTTTTCAAAAATGTAACAGGAGTCAAGATACTTGAACACTTACTATGTATTACTGAAATTTTACCATGTCTGCTTGTGGTAGCCCTGTCCTTATTATGTCCCACGTTTGACAGATGAGGGAGATGAGGCACAGAGAAGTGAAGTAACTTGCCTAAGGCCACACAGCTAGGAGCTGGCAGGGCTCAGCGGCTCAAAACGGTGTCCTTAACTGCTCTGCATGCTGAGCCCAAAGATAGTGCTATACAAACATGTCTTGACAACTCAGAAATACTGAAAGCACAGTTAGCCAGAGAGCTTTAAAATGATGAAGGAGATCTTGTTTCAAATGAATGCATTTCACTGGCCACTGGCCAGTATAGAGTCATGCGGCCGCATCTTGTTGCAGGTGAGGCTGAGAAAAGCATTCTGGCTGTGTGTAGACAAGGAAAGGGCAAAAGGATGAGGGAACAAGGCGCCAATCTTTGCTACAGTCTCCTCTGAGAGGTTTTGAATTTAGCGTAGTCAAAGTGTCACTTTTTGTAAGTTATGAACTTGTTGTCTTGTTTTAAATTAATTTTTATTGGAGTGTAATTGCTTTACAATATTACTTTCTACTGTATGGCAAAGTGAATCAGCTATACATATACATATATCCTCTCTTTTTTTGGATTTCCTTCCCATTTACTGTATAGCACAGAGAACTCTACTCGATGGTCTGTGGTGCCCTAAATCGTGTCTTATTTTAAAAATACTTCTCTGTTATAAGGACATGAAGATTTTATGTTGTATTCTTGTCTAAAAGATTTCACTTTTGACTTATACATATAAGTCTCTAATCCACCTGGCATCATTTTTGGTGTATGTTGTGAGGTATGGATTACATTTATTCTCTTTATGTCTGACGTTCTAGAATTTCATGTTGCTGCTTTTTGGTATAACTTTTTTCTTTTGTGCTAAAGTCTCTCAACCTGAAGGTTAATGTTCTTTAAACTCTGAAGAAATTTCCTGAGTTCTTTATTTGATAGTTTAATGCCCTTTGTTTTCTCTTTCTGGAATTTCCTATCAATATTTGACCTGGATTGATCTTTTATACATTCTATTTTCCTCTCATATTATGCATCTTTATCTTCTGTTTCACATTTGTGTGTGTGTTTTATTTAATTATCATTATTGATTTAATACTAATAACTATCATTTCACATACAGCATGGTCTCAACCAACATTGACGAAGGCCATTCAAAAAAACTGATGTCACCATTTTGACTGATGGTGACACAGGAGTGCAAGCCAATAGATGTTCTATTAGATGTTCTAATAGAGGCAGACATGACCCTTGCCTCTCTGCAAACTTCATAGCAGAGCCTGGAGGTCTGTGTAATTTCAAGTCCAGTGTTCACATACTCACAAAACTTTGCCAGGTCTCTTTTTTGTGTGAAAAGCAGGGGAGAGAATACTCAGGAAGAGGCAGCGAGAACTGAGCCAAGAAGCCTGGCAAAGCTGTGGTATCGGAGCTTCACTGCCGCTGTCAACCACTCATTCTTTCCCTTACTCCTTAGACATTTGCTAGCCTTGTGTGCGTGCGATTTAAGATTACAGACATTTCTAGTGGCCAAGAGCCCTCCAGTGTAGCCCAGGGCAGGGGACATGGAAGAAAAATGGGTTAGGGAAGACAAGATAGACTCTATAATCCTGCTGTTGGGGAAGGGGGAGAGGACTGACTGATAATTAAGTGTATTTATGTGTATATATAGATATATTGGAGAAGGCAATGGCACCCCACTCCAGTACTCTTGCCTGGAATATACTTTATTTTCCAACCATTTTATCAGATTTTCCATTTTAGAAGAATGGAAATTTTTAAAAGTAGCACATTTTCCTATTTTTAAGTTTCCCAGAATTCTTTCTTATTCTCTGTTCTTTTTTAAAAATAGCATTTTGGTGCTTTTTTTTTTTTTTTTTTATAAATGAAATATCTTTTTTAACCTTTCAGAAGATACAAGTTCTCTTTGGCTTTATATGTTTTCTTTGTTTATTCTGAGATGCTATTATCTGTTTGTTTTTCCTGGTGTCTCCCAACTATAAAGGTCTGGTCACCTGCAGCATTTTGTTCATAATTAAGCATGAGCTGCAGAAAGTGGAGTGGGGATGCTTTTCACCTGGGTGGGGCTTCCTATCCAGTGACAGCAGGATTAGGTGATTGGCAGGGAGTTGGCTCAGTGCTGGGAAACTTCCAAATGCCATTCTTTGGAGGTCTTTTCTCTGGAGCCATTCAGCTTTTCCAGATAAGAAATCTCATAATTCTCGTCTAGAGAGAAAAAAAGGCCTGGCTACCAGGAAACTGGATTCAGGCATCTGTGGGTGTATAATGTATTGATAAAGTGTTCCAAATACAGGCCTCTTCAATCAGTCCTGTTCTTTGCTGTATTAATAATACAAATGGCAAACTCTTATCTATAGCTTTCTTTTGTCAGGCACTGATCTAACTGCTTTACACCAGTATTTACTTTATTCATTGCTTTACTCATTGAATCCTCTAATCAAACTGACGGTGTTACAAAAGAGGAAACTGAGGCACAGGGAAATCAAGGAACTAGCCTGAGATCACAGAGCTACTAATTGTAAAGCCAGGATTTGAACCCAGGTCTTCTGTCTGAATGCTGCCTCCTTGAAAGAAAAATGATACAGGCTGGCATTCAGACAGTGTTACTTCAGAGGGCACCCCAGGACTGTAAGCTCCATGATGGAAGGGATTTTGTCTATTTTACTCACCACTGTTCACCCAAACTCTCACACAGATCAGGGCAATAAGCATGCTTTATATGCTTAAATGAAAAAAAATTGGGTCTTAATGTTAAGGATTTATTGCTCTTTTGACAGTGTACTTATACCAGCCACTGAAAGCTTTTTGTAAAAAATGGGCCCATGCATAATCAGCATCTGAAATTTTATTGCCAATGTCACTAACATTTATTGTAGTGGGGGAGTAGAAATGATTGCCTTTTAATTTGGACTGCTTGTTTGCAGTTCCAGACTTCTCAATGGGTTATGGTTAAGGAAAATACTTTTGGTGGATTTTTTTGTTTGTTTGTTTGTTTTAGGAGGACAGCTATCTTTGTCTGTTCAGGCTGTCATAATAGAATAACAAAGACTAGGTGGCTTATAACAACAGAAATTTGTTTCTCACAGTTCTAGAGGCAGAAGTCCAAGACCAAGTCATGGGCAGATTCGGTATCTGGGGAGAGTCCACTTCCTGATTTATAGATTACTGTCTTTTCACTATCCTCACATCACATGAGGAACAAGACTGCTCTCTGGGATCCATTTTATTTTTTGATTGTATTTATTTTTTATTGGGATCCATTTTATTTTTTGATTGTATTTATTTTTTATTGGAGTATAGTTGATTTACAGTGTTTTGTTAGTTTCAGATACATAGCAAAGTGATTCAGTTATACATTCGTATATATCTATTTTTCTTTCCAGATTCTTTTCCCGTATAGGTAATTACAAAATACTGAGGAGAGTTCCCTGTGCTATACAGTATTTCTTGTTGGCTGGGATTCATTTTGTATGGACACTAATTCCACTCATGAAGATTCTGTCCTTATGACCTAAGTACCTCCTAAAAGCCATCCTGATGCCATCACACTGGGGGTAAGCATTTCAGCATATGAATTTAGAGGAAGGATACAAATATTCAGTACATAACAGTGGCTGTGCTGATAGGACTTTTGTTTGTTTGCTTTGTTTTGTAAGAATGCAGTTCACTGGAAGAAAAGGTGTGATATGAATGGGAAAATGAAAAATTACTTACAAGCAATTAGCAGCTATCAGAAATTGCTTAATTAAAAATCACAGAAACCCATTTGGTCTATGTTAAACAAAATAGAAATATTTATAGAAAATTATGGAAGCCTAATATAGGTGAGTACAAAAGGACTGAAAAGTCAGAGCCTAAGATCTCCCCCTTCCCTGTTTCCCTCCCTCTCTCTCTTCTTCCTTTCCTTCCTCCATTCCTTCCTTCCACATACCCCCATCTGCCAAGCACTGTGGATACAGTTGAGAACTAGTCATACGAGAGCTCTCTTGTCAGTGTATATTCTCACAGAAGAAGATTGACAATAAGTAACCCAAAGTCAAACAAAAATAAGAGTCTTATAAATAGGATGACCATAGATTTTTTGGCCACACTCGAGAGCAAACAAAGTCCTATTAATAGCCATGCTTGACAATAAGTGTAAACCTGTCCAGGGCACACACACACCGGAAATGTCATGGGCAAAGGGCTATGGAGAGGATTAGAACAGAGCAGTGTGGCAACTCCTGGGAGGCTACTTAAGAGAGGTAATAAGAGGTGCTCTCATGTAATCTATAACCTGAATGACAAGAAGGAGCTGAGCACTGGAAGACGGCAGGGTCGAGCCTTCCAGGCACAGAGATCAACGAGGGCTCTCGGGGAGGCGAGACCATGGAGCAGCCAGTGTGGCTGGTGTGCAGTGGGAGAGACTGGTCAGGAATAGGGTCAGGGATGCAGATGGGGCCATGTGAGCCTGGGCCTTCTAATCCTTAATAAGGGAGTTGGCTTTATTCAAAGCATGATGGGAAGCCAATGGAAAGTTCTCAGCACAGAAATGACATGATGTGCTTCACCTTTTAAAAAGAACACCCTATAATGTTATGCAGTTAGGGTGTTTAAAAAATTGGTTGCACTTTTTGCTAATCTTTCCTTTGGTAAGATGTTCCCATAGATGATAGAATATTACTCAGCCATAAAAGGAACAAATCTGAGTCAGCTCTAATGACGTGGATGATCCCAGAGCCTCTTATATAGAGTGAAGTAAGTCAGAAAGAGAAAAACAAATATTCTATATTAACACATATTTATGATTTTCTTTGACAGTTCTTATCTTTAAGAGATGCAAACTGATGCAAAGTCATATTGCTTATAGAACGAATGACGAGGCATCTGGAATTTATCTCAAAATTAGAAATGAAACAGAATTGGCTGTGATTGAATGCTTGTTGAAGGTGGGCTCATGATTTGATTCACTTTTGTTTCTTCTGTTGGGCTTCCCTTGTGGCTCAACTGGTAAAGAATCCGCCTGCAATGCAGGAGACCTGGGTTAGATCCCTGGGTTGGAAAGATCCCCTGGAGAAGGGAAAGGCTACCCGCTAAAGTATTCTGGCCTGGAGAATTCCATGGACTGTATAGTCCATGGGGTCACAAAGTCGGACACAACTGAGCAGCTTTCACCTTCTTTTGTTACTATTATCACTATTGTTAATATAGTTACTAGTGTTTCAACTTTTGTATATGCTTGCAATTTTTTTATGGTGAAATGTAAAAAATTAAAATAAAAAAGCTCACTCTTACTGCAACTGTGAGAAGATTGTATTGTTGAGAAGTAAAGAGCAAGATGGCCAGTTAGGTCCAGAAGGGTCCACCTGAGATATGGTAATGGGTGGGGTTAGGTTGGTTCTAGGCAGACAGAGAGAACTGGGTGGGTTTGGGATAGATTTTGTAGCTAGAGCCAGCAGGACCCACTGGTAGATGAATTGGGGAGAGGGAGGGCAATGAGTGAAACCAATGATAGCTCTACAGTTTTTAGCTTAGCAACTGGTTGGATTAAGATGTTATTGACTAACATCTTAATTGGGGGAGGGAGGGAGGAAACGTTCTCTTTTGACCACGTTAATGTGCTTTTTAGACACTGATGTGGGAATGTCAGTAGGTAAGGATGGCGCTGGGAGGAGAGGACAGGGATGTTGGATAAGACACCTCTGATGAGTTACTTCAGGTGTTCTCTGACTCACCTGACCCTTTGCATTTTTGTTCTGCCTCTGTTGCTGGCTCTGTGCGGGCTCCCACTGACTTTTTGTGAGTGCATTCTGACAAAGCCCCGCTTCCTAGGTGCCTATCAGCTTCCATCCTGGGGCTCCCCTGTTGATGCAGACCTGCTCAGTGCCCATGTGGAAGCAACTGGGGAATGAGGAGGAGTCAGTGCTCCCTGGAGCAAACCTTTGGTCACTGGGGAATGGGATCAAGCAAATAAATTCTTCCCTCTTCCTCTCTTTGGACAGCCAGTTCTAAGATGTTCATTGTTTTTGTGGCCCCTTGGAAGATAGTTCTGGGAGATGAAGCAATCAATCATGCTTGATCCCAAGAGGAAGGCAGCTCTGTAATGCATACTGTATTTGCTTTTCTACCTTTCCTGACCCACTCTCCTTTCCCTCAACATTTGGAGAACAAAGAAGGCAATTTCAGTAAAGCCGATGGAGAAGGAAGAAGCAAAATAGAAGGAAAGTCAGGAGAAAATTGTGTCATGGAAACCTGTGAGGGAGGTAGTACTCGTCTTTGCTGAATGCTGTAGGCAGCCAGGCAAGACAGAACTAGAAGAGGGGTCCTTAGAGCTGGCAAACACAGACATCATTAGAGACCTTGACGAGCTCAGTCTTCATGGTATAAGAGGGCAGGAAGTGGACTGTAGGGAGAATATAAGATTAAACATTTAAAAAGTGGAGGCAGGAACAGAGAAAACTCTTTGCTTTGAAGAGGAGCAGAAAATGAAGTGGTGGCTGGAAGAGGATGTGTGGGAAAGGGAGGATCTTTCTTTTTAAAAAATTTGGGCAATAATTACTGTATATTCATGGGAATAATCCAGGAGAGGAGCCATAATCATGAGAGTGAGAAGTCTGTGGAAAGAAAATAGGGGGGTATAACTGAAGACTCAAATGAGAGGGCAGGTGGGCATGGGAGGGCTGGAGTTTGAAGAAGGTGAATGTGTATTTTGGAAATGAGGAGAGATGTGTGGAGGGGCCACTGGACGGTACTGAGGGCAAAGTGAGATTTGCGGCTGCAACAAGTCCACTTGCACTGATGTCTGTCTCTCTCAGTGAACCTGCTTCGTTCTGTTTTTCCTCCCCTTGAAGACTGGCTTTTCATTTCTTCTCAGTTTAGGGTAGGGAGTGGGGAGTTCTGGAATCCCAGACTCTAGGAGAGGTGCCCTAACCAGGATCTCCTCCTGTACTCCTGGTTCCATCAGCTGTGGTGGGGAGCTGGGGTCATGAGTGAGGCGCAGGTTATCAAAGAGCAGGGCATAGATAGGGCAGGCACTCCAGGAGGTGTTTACCCCAACCCTCCTCACCTTCTGGATGTCCTGCTCACTAGAAGAGCCTAGAGAACAGGTTGGATGCATTTAGCTAAGTTGATTTTTTGGTTTATCTGTTTCTTGGGGATATCCTTGTTATAGACAGAGTGATCATAGTCAGTCTGTGTTCTGATTTTTAGTCTGGAACAATTGCTGCAGGGAAACATCTTTTGTTAAACTCAATCATTTCAAAGATTTGTGTAGGATGGGTAACAAAGAGAGAGAGATTGTGTGTGTGTTCTTCCTGTGAGTGGTGTCTTGGTTCTTTCTAGACACATGAATCTACAAATCTTCTTTGTGAGAGAGGAGTCTTATGCAGTGATTTGCTCACAGGAGCTGCTGAGTTAAGGGACCTTTAGGGGAATGTTTTTGGAGTCTCTTTTTAGTTGTCCTTCTGGCAGCACGGGGGCAGAGGAGTTCAGAGCTTAATGAATCCATGTTTTGCTCTTTGTTACTACTGGCAAGTCTCTGGGTCACTGCATTGTCCAAGGTTGCCATGATATTCCTTTATCCAGGGTGAAAGTTTTGGAACTCAGACCTGTAGTCAGAGCCGGTTCAGGTCCCGACTCTGCCATTTCTTAGCTGAGTGACCACAGGACATTATTAATATACATCTTCTTTATGTGGTTCTGGGGAAAAGCAAATGAGATGTGTTGTGTAGAGCATTCAGCAAGGTACCTGGCACAAAGCAGACACATAATATTAACCATAATTTCTAGAAGAACTTATTGGCATAAAATGCTGCTATTGGATACCCAGTGTAGTGTATGGTCTAGAGGAAAAAAGAGAAAGCTATTTGGTGAATGAGACGGGATTGGGGAATAGAAGAGCATGATGAAACATGGAATTACAGAACTTCAGTTAATGATGCAGATTTTGAGGCAAATTCTAAGCATGCTGCTTGGGCCCTTGGGGGTAGTTACATCTCTGAGTCTCAGTTTCCCATCTCTAACATGAGACTAATGATGTTTACTTCATGAGGTTGTTGTAAGAAATAGATCAACAAAACATCAAGCACAAGGCCTGACATGTAGCAGCTAATTCATCAAAGCACTTTGATGGTTAATAATAGAAGATGGAACTTGTTGCTCACATAAAAGAGGCAGTGTAGCCGAGTGGGAAAGAGTGGCCTTCTGCATTCCTGAAATGGCACCAAATTAGTAATTATCCACTTTGCAAGGGCAGAGACTGACCCTGCCCAAATCTCAGTTCTGACGATTCAACAAATGTTGTTGGATTTGACATGACAAGAGTCCCTTTCAAACACAGATAAGTTATTAAGAATCTTGAACATGAATCTTGGATACTCCATCTTTCATTTTGCTGTGGATATTTTGCTTTCTGCTAAAAGTAGTAAATATTGAATCTCATTTTTAAAAATGACTTTTATTTTTTACTTTATTGAATTCAATCACTGGGACCTTGGTAAAATCCTTGTTCTGGAGTTTGTTCAAAGTTCATGGGAACAGCATTACAATGTACTGTTCTTGCCAAAATTGCTTAAGCGGAATTGAATCACAAGGAAGCAATCAGATTAACTCAGAACATGGCACATTCTAGAAAACTGCCCCAGAGTCTCCAAAACACTTGAAAAACAAAACAACATACAAAAGAACAGAACTGAAGATAGGTAAAACTAGATTTTAAAAGACCAAGCACACATGATAACTGAATGCAAAGCAAGAATCTTGAATAAACATGGATGGTCCTCTCCCTGACCAAAAATCCGACTATAAAACACGTTATGGGACAACTGGGAACATTGATTATGGGTTGTATATTAGATAATATTGAGTCAGTGGTAATTGTCTCTGGATGACTATGGTATTGTGACTATGTAGGAGAATATCCTTGTTTTTGTGAGTGATATAAGCGTGACTATTCAGGAGTGATGTATCACGATCTCTGCAATTTGTTTTCAAAAGGTTCAGTAAGAAAATACATAAACATTTATAAGTATATAGATAAGCATAGAGAAGGAAAAATATTCGTTGGACCATTTGGAACAGGAAAATGCTAACATCCAGTTAACCTATATGAAATGTTTATAGGTGTTCATTAAACTGTTCTTTCAACTTTTCTGTAGGTTTGAACATTTTCAAAGTAAAATATTGAGGAAAAATTTCGTGGAAATTTTTCTGCCTGTCTTCTTCCAGTGAATGTTCAGTGAAGACCCTTCCCTGGAGGCTCACACGCTCAGGGCTCCCACCACAAATCAAAGGCAGGGAGTTGTTCTAACCCTTGGTCAAGCCTCACCTGGGAAATCCACAGTCCTTTAGCATCCTGCACTTGAAAATCTGGACTAGGAGATAGGTGTGGAGAAAGGGCTTTCTCGGGAAAAGGAAACAATGAAACAAACATGCATTTGAGAGAGCAACCATTTTTTAAAAAATGACAGACCCTAAGTAAGTAAAAGTCCCTTTAATTTTCACAAAGCATTTGACCCCTTTAAGCATGTGTATAAACTTGGTAGGACTCACGTCTTCCTAAGTAATGAAGAATCAGAATTCCAAGGTGAAAAGAATCCTGAAATCTCTGAGGAAAAATGAATATAATCATGTAATATTAATTATGTATTTCAGGGGGAAGGAATTTCTTTTCAAGAATGGCTATATTAAGGACAGATGGGTCCTGGGTCATTCTCCTTGAAGCCTAATTACCTTTCTCTGAAGTAGTTTGAGATCTTAATGACTTGACTCCTTCATATCCACTGGTGTCAAATTTAAAACCGACCACACAAAATGTTGGGGGCAAAAAGTAGTTCGGTAAACAAACTTATTAATAGAAATGAAATCCCACAGGGAACACAGACACACTCAAGTCGGTGAGATATTAAATTCCTGTGATAAGTTAACATGGATTAAGCAAAACTTTTTATAGTGCAAGTTCTTAGTATCAAATTTTGAAGCACAGCAACATCTAATAATATAATTATTTATATTAACCATTTCTTAGTAGTTTGCAAATAATGATAAAGGAATATGTTGAAGGAAAATATTGGTTTATTCAATAAATAGTTATTGGACACCCATTCTGTTCCTAATTTGGGAATAAAACCAGGGACATCTCTTCCTGGAATTCACTCTGTATGGATGAGGTAGACTTAAATTATTACAAGCTGAATTACAATAGGAGGAAACACTATTTAAGAGTAGTTTGTAGGTGTGACAACTGTAGTAGCTTAGATCTTGTGATCATTAAATTAACTGGAAGCTCAGCTATGTGCCCTGTGATGACCTTGATGGGTGAGATGTGGGTGGAGTGGGAGGGAGGTCCAAGAGGGAGGAATATATGTGCACATATAGCTGATTCGCTTCATTGTACAGCAGAAAGTAACACACATTATAAAGAATTATCCTTAAATACAAAATAATTGTAGAAAAAAAAATCAAATGTAGGGCTATTTTTAATATATTTAAAGTATTTTTTTAAACTTTCTTCATTGTCCAAAGGTTTTGAAAAGGCTTTAAAGATCATTTCTTAAATGCTGAAGGTTGAAACCTTAATTCCCTTGCTTAGTTCTCCTCTCCCCGTACTTCCAGATAGGGTGATTTACAGGATCAGTATCTGTACACGTGATGGTGGGCAGACACCTGGGAATTTACTCATAGTCCTCCACTTGATCAGCATGCTGTTGTTGTTGAGTCTCTCAGTCATGTCCGACTCTTTGCCACCTCATAGACTGCAGCACGCCAGGCTTCCCTGTTTCTTCACCATCTCCCAGAGCTTGCTCAAACTCATGTCCATTGAGTCGAGGATGCCATCCAACCATCTCATCCTCTGTCATCTCCTTCCCCTCCTGCCTTCAATTTTTCCCAGCAACAGGGTCTTTTCCGAGTTGGCTCTTCACATCAGGTGGCCAAAGTATTGGAGCTGTAGTATGGTGGTATGGTTCAGTGGTTAAAGGTACCAATAATAGTATTAGATTCTTGCGTTGAAGACCAGGCTTTGCTACTGGGTAGCTGCACGATCTTGGCAAGTCAGTTGGCTCTCCTGAATCTAGTTTCCTCAGCTGAAAATGGGGATAGTCATAGTACTACATCCTCGTGGATCCATATCTATATTTCTATATTTATATTTACTTCTATTCTGTATTCTAAATAAGAGGATGCAGGTGAAGCACTTGACAGAAGGCAATTACTTGATAGGCTTGAACCATTCTGTGGTTACTTTATTATGACTATTAAGTTGTCTGATCATTCATAATCTGTCCTATTCTTGGCACACTCATGGCTTTTTACTCTTATTTCTGAAGTTGAGTGCACGCAGATGCCTGATTTCACACTGAATGCATTTGTCTTCTAATCTTGTATCCATAGTAATCAGAGTAAGTGGGCTTTTATTCCAACAGAGGTATAAAAGCATAAAACTTTGGCTATAGTATGAACACCTAAATTTAGTATAGGAAAGGAGGTTTAAAGGTATCAGAGATTAATATGTGAAAGCTGTTAAAAGGGCAAACACACAAAGTTTAGAACAGTCTTTTCCCTAAATGAACATCTAGGTTGTATGCATGGTGATTAGTACACTCATGAGACCAGTTAGTGCCAGTTCCTTCTGAGTTCACTGAGGACTTTTCTAGTGACTAGGGGAAGTCCACATGTTTTTGCTTTTATTTTTTTATGCTGGGCAGTGTGGCAGATATAGCTAGTTGTCCCAATATTTTTTTCTGCTTTCTTTTTGTTAGAGACTGCTGATTTTCAGTTGGACCTACGGCTAGCCGGAAATATAGACTGCCTTTCCCAGGCTCCCTTGCAGTTCGTTGTGGTCATGTGACTAAGTTCTAGAAGGGCTGTGGATAGAAGAGATGTGTTCTGGAAAGATGTGCTCTTTTGCCCTTTCTCCGTCTACTAGCCAGGATGCGATGTTGTGGTGCGCTAACTGGACCATGCAGTTGAGGGTAACACCCCAAGAAAAGTGGAAGGAACTTGTGCTTGTGACACTATGGAGCAGTCATGTTGTATGAGGTACTTTATCTCTAGTACTGTAGTCATGTCTATATCATAAATAATACATGCAGGAATGAGTATGATAGCAGAACTGTCTCTCCAATCCCTCCCTATCTTCTTTCTGGCTTGAATACTGGGGAAAATGCTAGTGTGTGAGTATGTGTGTTTTGTTTTACTCCATGTGTAAGAACTCATTTATCTGACACTTATAGCATTTATATTGAGAGTGCCAAGCATTTTACCAGGCATGTACATATATATATGTAAATCAAGTATAATTTTTATGTTTAATGAACATACAGTCTAGAATTGGGAAAATCTATATAGTATGAGAAGACCTATGTAGCCAAAAGAAGATAATGGGCATTAGAAAGTTGCAGGAAGCCTGGGCCACCGTTTTTACTTTGAACCCAATGAGTTACCCATAAAAGTAGAAGGAGTCTCCAGAATGACAAGGGATGGGAATCAGCTTCATTTAGTCTTCTCCACTGTTTACAGAACAGCCAGCACAGCCTATTGCAGAACTGAGAGTCGTGTGTCAGGTTGCCCTTCCGTGGTCTTTGGCTCTTTCTTGGCACCTGTCCCCCTCCCACTCTTGTAAAGGCCCCTGCTCCAGAAGCCTCTGCTACCTCACAAACCTGGCCTTCCTTCATCCCTTTGTGCAAGGCAGGCAGCCAGCATCACTGTTCCAGTTTCACAGACAGAGCAACTGAATCATTTTTCTATTGTTACTAGACCAAAGTTAACCAGTGAGTCATTCTAAAGTCTTAGAACCGGATCCTAATTCTTGTTCCTGGCATCATTCACAGAGCTGAGTTACACCGAAGGTTCAAGAGGATGTTGGCCTTTGAATAGTTCAGAAAGGAACACATGTCATGTGACTGAGTCAAAAACAAGGATTAACTCTCTCTTGAAAGCTGCAAAGCTGAAGAATAAAAAGAGGGAGAAATGTATCTGTGTAACATCACCATCATACCAAAAGGATTCTTAAACCCTTTCTAAATGTTCCACAAATTCTCTGGTTCATGGCTTCCTTAGTGCTAGGTTTTTAAATAGAAAATATCTTACTTGCAGTTGAGGCAATCAATTTTCTTCATCTTACCACAGTCACTTATGTGAATTTAGATCTGAGAGGATGCTAAATTTATTTCCTTCTTTTCACAAGAGAATCTTTAAAGTATATGGCAGAAAAGAAATGAGCTCGCTCATGAAATAAAATTAGTAACACAAACCATTCTAAACACACACTGTTCATATTTAGTAGAGAGATGCTTTTTATGTAGCATTTTCTGCATAGCTTAGAGTCTCCAAAATTTTTTCCTTTCCTTGGGTTTTTCTTTGCATCACATGTCACCTATTTATTCATCTTGTCATGTCCCCCCCTTCCCCCCATGCCAGCAAAGCTGATGAGAGGCACAAGGTGTGACTGCAGTAGTAGCTCTGGTTTAAAAGTATTAATAGCTGCAGGATCAGTTTGAAGGCAAGTTATAGCTTTTGTACATTGAACTTGGTGATTTTATCCTTTATTCATAGCTATGGGAGAAGGGAAAATTTTGGAAAGCAGAAATAGTATTTCTTACTGGAAATACAAGAATCCTGAAAGCTGTCTTTTCAAAAATTATCGTCTTCAACAACCTTTCAGACTCTTCCCCAGATGTCTTGAGTCGGGATCCTTGAAGGTGGGGTCTTGAGAATGTGCATTTTCACAAGCTTCCCGGGTAGTTCTTTTTTTTTTTTTTTTATTCTTCCAATTTTATTTTATTTTTAAACTTTACATAATTGTATTAGTTTTGCCAAATATCAAAATGAACCCTCCACAGGTATACATGTGTTCCCCATCCCGAACCCTCCTCCCTCCTCCCTCCCCATACCATCCCTCCGGGCCGTCCCAGTGCACCAGCCCCAAGCATCCAGCATCATGCATCGAACCTGGACTGGCAACTCGTTTCCTACATGATATTTTACATGTTTCATTGCCATTCTCCCACATCTTCCCACCCTCTCCCTCTCCCACAGAGTCCATAAGACTGTTCTATACATCAGTGTCTCTTTTGCTGTCTCGTACACCGGGTTATTGTTACCATCTTTCTAAATTCCATATATATGCGTTAGTATACTGTATTTCTGTTTTTCCTTCTGGCTTACTTCACTCTGTATAATAGGCTCCAGTTTCATCCACCTCATTAGAACTGATTCAAATGTATTCTTTTTAATGGCTGAGTAATACTCCATTGTGTATATGGACCACAGCTTTCTTATCCATTCATCTGCTGATGGACATCTAGGTTGCTTCCACGTCTTGGCTATTATAAACAGTGCTGCGATGAACATTGGGGTACACGTGTCTCTTTCCCTTCTGGTTTCCTCAGTGTGTATGCCCAGCAGTGGGGTTGCTGGATCATAAGGCAGTTCTATTTCCAGTTTTTTAAGGAATCTCCACACTGTTCTCCATAGTGGCTGTACTAGTTTGCATTCCCACCAACAGTGTAAGAGGGTTCCCTTTTCTCCACACCCTCTCCAGCATTTATTATTTGTAGACTTTTGGATCGCAGCCATTCTGACTGGTGTGAAATGGTACCTCATAGTGGTTTTGATTTGCATTTCTCTGATAATGAGTGATGTTGAGCATCTTTTCATGTGTTTGTTAGCCATCTGTATGTCTTTTTTGGAGAGATGTCTATTTAGTTCTTTGGCCCATTTTTTGATTGGGTCGTTTATTTTTCTGGAGTTGAGCTGTAGGAGTTGCTTGTATATTTTTGAGATTAGTTGTTTGTCGGTTGCTTCATTTGCTATTATTTTCTCCCATTCTGAAGGCTGTCTTTTCACCTTGCTAATAGTTTCCTTTGATGTGCAGAAGCTTTTAAGGTTAATTAGGTCCCATTTGTTTATTTTTGCTTTTATTTCCAATATTCTGGGAGGTGGGTCATAGAGGATCCTGCTGTGATGTATGTCAGAGAGTGTTTTGCCTATGTTCTCCTCTAGGAGTTTTATAGTTTCTGGTCTTACGTTTAGATCTTTAATCCATTTTGAGTTTATTTTTGTGTATGGTGTTAGAAAGTGGTCCAGTTTCATTCTTTTACAAGTGGTTGACCAGATTTCCCAGCACCACTTGTTAAAGAGATTGTCTTTAATCCATTGTATATTCTTGCCTCCTTTGTCGAAGATAAGGTATCCATATGTGCGTGGATTTATCTCTGGGCTTTCTATTTTATTCCATTGATCAATATTTCTGTCTTTGTGCCAGTACCATACTGTCTTGATAACTGTGGCTTTGTAGTAGAGCCTGAAGTCAGGTAAGTTGATTCCTCCATTTCCATTCTTATTTCTCAGGATCGCTTTGGCTATTCGAGGTTTTTTGTATTTCCATACAAATTGTGAAATTATTTGTTCTAGCTCTGTGAAGAATACTGTTGGTAGCTTGATAGGGATTGCATTGAATCTATAAATTGCTTTGGGTAGTATACTCATTTTCACTATATTGATTCTTCCAATCCATGAACATGGTATATTTCTCCATCTGTTAGTGTCCTCTTTGATTTCTTTCACCAGTGTTTTATAGTTTTCTATATATAGGTCTTTAGTTTCTTTAGGTAGATATATTCCTAAGTATTTTATTCTTTCCGTTGCAATGGTGAATGGAATTGTTTCCTTAATTTCTCTTTCTGTTTTCTCATTATTAGTGTATAGGAATGCAAGGGATTTCTGTGTGTTGATTTTATATCCTGCAACTTTACTGTAGTCATTGATTATTTCTAGTAATTTTCTGGTGGACTCTTTAGGGTTGTCTATGTAGAGGATCATGTCATCTGCAAATAGTGAGAGTTTTACTTCTTCTTTTCCAATTTGGATTCCTTTTATTTCTTTTTCTGCTCTGATTGCTGTGGCCAAAACTTCCAAAACTATGTTGAATAGTAATGGTGAAAGTGGGCACCCTTGTCTTGTTCCTGACTTTAGAGGAAATGCTTTCAATTTTTCACCATTGAGGATAATGTTTGCAGTGGGTTTGTCATATATAGCTTTTATTATGTTGAGGTATGTTCCTTCTATTCCTGCTTTCTGGAGAGTTTTTATCATAAATGGATGTTGAATTTTGTCAAAGGCTTTCTCTGCATCTATTGAGATAATCATATGGTTTTTATTTTTCAATTTGTTAATGTGGTGTATTACATTGATTGATTTGCGGATATTGAAGAATCCTTGCATCCCTGGGATAAAGCCCACTTGGTCATGGTGTATGATCTTTTTAATGTGTTGTTGGATTCTGATTGCTAGAATTTTGTTAAGGATTTTTGCATCTATGTTCATCAGTGATATTGGCCTGTAGTTTTCTTTTTTTGTGGGATCTTTGTCAGGTTTTGGTATTAGGGTGATGGTGGCCTCATAGAATGAGTTTGGAAGTTTACCTTCCTCTGCAATTTTCTGGAAGAGTTTGAGCAGGATAGGTGTTAGCTCTTCTCTAAATCCGGGTAGTTCTTATACCCACTGAAATCTCCAGGGTCCCTGCTTTAAGGGTGTCCATGGCTGGTCTTCAAGGGCTCGTGAAGCCCCTCAATGTGGTGTGTATGCATATGTGCATTTTTCTGAGGGAGAGTCTCAAAGGGATCTGTGACCTTGGAAAAGCTTAAGGACCTAAGTGAACAATAATTGTTAAAAAAAAAAAAAAAAACCCAAACCCCAATCTCACTTATTAGTGAACAGGAAAATGCAAGTTAAAACAAAGATTATCACTTTGCACCTACAAATTTTTGACAAATCTGACATTGTAGTTGGCAAAGATAAAGAAAAGTAGGAATTCTTATACATTGCTTATGGTTGCAGACCTTTTGGGAAGCAATTTGACAATAGCTAGTAAAACTCAAAATATATTCTCTTTAAAACCCAGAAAATCTACTTTTAAGTAGAAACAAACTCTTGAAAATAATGAATGTGCCTTGTTCAATAATATTCTATAGGATATTGTTTAGAAATGACAAAATTGGGAATAAACTAAATATCCACCAATAGGCGAATAGATAAGTAAAATGTAGTATAATTAGTGATAGATAACTAACTATAAAGTAATTGCAAGGAATGGTCTAAGTCTATATATTAATAATAATGAAAATAATAATAGTAGTTACATGATTGTTAGCAGCTTTAGCTTTACAAAAATCTTTGCATATACTGTATTAACAAAAGAGGCTGAATCTCAAAGCATAATATTGAGTGAAAAAAGTACACTGGAAAATGATAAAACATTGTGATACTACTTGTATTTCAAAGTACAAAATAGTATTCATATGGCTTATCATTACATACGTAAATAGTGAAAATGTTAAAACATGGATTTCACAAATATACACAAAGTTCTCTAAAATGGTGGTCTGGGATGGCTAGGGAAGATTTACAAGACTAGGGCAATTTAAGTCTACTTCAGCTTTATCAGATACATGTTATTTTCAAAAGACCCAAAATTAATGAACACTTACATGATACAAGACCAGTTAATAAGATGTGATGGTTAATTTTATGTGTCAGCTTGACTGGGCTAAGGGACACCCAGAGAGATGTTTAAGCATTGTTTCTGAGTGTGTCTCTGAGGGTGTTTCTGGAAGAGATTAGCTCTTGAATCAGAAGACTGAGTAAAGATCACCCTTACCAGTGCTGGGTGGATATTGTTCAATTTCTTGAAGGCGTGAGTAAAACAAAAAGGCAGAAGAAGGCCAAATTTGCTCTCTGCCTGAGCTCAGACCTGCATCTTCTTCTGCCCTCAGACACTGGCACTCTGATTCTTGGGTTTCTTGTGCCCCTTCCATATTGAAAAAAGAGAGAAGAATACAGGGTTAGAAAAAAAAAATTATTTATGGCTACTCAGGGAATTCTCATTTCAACCAGATTTCAAATTTAGAGCTCTTTACCTCCCGCTTCCCTGTCCCCTTTGTCTACAAGATTAAGTGGACCTACAATAATCTCCAGGTTTGGTCCCAGCATCCTCCTGCTTCTCCCTTCCTGCCACCCTCGTGGATTCCTCCCCCTTCATTTTTGATCGGCCAACCTTTGCCCATGCCCTGACCCTGCCTGCCTGGGAAAGCCCAGTCATCCTTCAAGAACCTGCTCAAAGGTCACACCCTCAGTTAAGGCTCCCCTGAAGGAGGAGCGGCACAGTCGCTCTTTATACACTCAGTTATTCACCTCACATATGCTTACCTAGTGCTGTTAATGTCCTTTAGCCAAAGACCACCAGGACCATCTGACAATGAAGCAAGATAGGCTTGTTACCCACTGTTGGAGGGAGAACATGCTCCTTGGGGAACCATGGAGTGTCTCAGTAACAGAGTAATAGGCAAAGTTATGCAGTGGCCTTATTTTGTTTCATTCTATTATGGTTCAGAATAAGCTTGTCTGAGGTTGGTGTTCTGTGAGCTTGTTTATGTCCAACTGGGGAATAGAATTGCCAAGCTATGAGTATCAGACCAGCTTGCAGTGCTGTTGGGGTCCAGCTGTGATTATTTCCAGATGTCAGGGGCTGCTTTCTTTCTCTCTCAGCACCTAGAATGCACCAATCATTGGACTGTGATATTTTACATTTGTCTTTTACGTCACTCAGCATGTTGTATTGTGTAGTAGATATGGTGGTTATCTCTCAAGATCCGTTCTAACCCTTCCCCAAAGTGGAGCAACCATGGGATGTCAATGAGACAGACACCACTTACAGCTTCAATGATCAGTTCTGATTTGTCTAGAACCACCTCAGTGACTGGTTCAAGGATGGGTATTTCAGGTGGGGCTCCCTGGAAATAGACACTGCAGATTTGCATGCAGGAGATTTGATGGGGAGGTGCTCACAGGAATGATGTAATGGAGCAAGGGAAGCCCTCTAGGGCAGAGGGAAATGTGGTTGCCGAAAGTCTCACTCGGTACCCCATGTGAGCTCCAGAGCTGGGATCTCCCTCCAGATGTCTGAACTGAGGTGGGGCTTTTGTGCCAATCCATTGACCAGTCCTTCAAGGCAATTTCTTCTGAAGATAAGCAAGCACCTCCTTTTGGTGAGGGCAGTGCCTGGGGAGGAACTTAGCTGTGAACAAACAGCAGTAATCCCTTCCAGTAGTAGGGGGACTAGGGGGTGGAGGAGAGGAAATGAGAATTTGAATCCTAAAAAACATCTGGTTAGCCTAGTCATTACAATGGGCAAATATTATAAACAAGCTATTTTCTCACCTTGCTGATAATTTCACCTTCTAGAGGACAGGTTTTGGGTGCTATTAATAATTCTCTCCAACAAGGAGCACTTGTTAGGTAAAATGAAGAGCCTTATTTAAACACATTGCCCAAGGCTAAGTCAGTGGGGAGTACCATTCCTTGGGTAGAGTAATTATTTCAGAGGCATTTAGAATATATATATATTTTTTAATAATTAAGGGAAGAGAAGCTTGTTCATTCACTGGACACTACCAAGAAAACATACAGTCCCTGTTTCTGACTGCATCGTCAGGATAAAATCAGCACACCAAGGATGGAAGAACCATGAGACTTGCAGAGAATTGAGGGTGGCAGTGGTGTGCCTGAGTTGGCCTGCATCAGGCCAGAGGTGGATGTGTACATCTTGTCCCAATTCTGTGTTCAGTAACTTCCTGTTGGTAGCTTGAAAGTAACAGACCACGTGAGGAGTATTTACAGCGTGGAAATTGGCAAACACTATGAATCAAAGCTTTGTTCTCTAGAGTCAGTTAGTTGTTAGATGTGCTCCAGCACGTCACTGAAGGAGCCCAAATCAAACCATACCTGAAGCCTACCCTCCTCTGGGCCTTTAAATTACGTGAGTCAACACACTCTCTTTATTACATAAACTATTTCGATTCCTAATTATCACATACAATTTATCTGTTTGCACATTTGTTTTCTCCAAAAAGCTGAAAGCTTCCTAAAAGTCATGGAACATAGTAATCTTTGAATTATCAGTGCCTAGGACATACTTAGTGTCTGATGTAGATTGAGTAAACGAAGCAGAATGATCCTTGAACTGAAAACGATTGAGCAAGAATTGATAAAAGAGAAATAAAGGGTTTAAGATGAGTTGAATGTACAAGTGTTCAAACAGTCCATTCTTCCAGCCTAAACAAATTAAATTCCACAGTCGAGGGAACTTTGAGAAGTTATGGATATGGGAGAGAAGGTGAAAGGTAGGTTAAGATAGGTAGGCTCATCTGATTTTTCAGAAAGGCAGAATGTGAATTCTTCAAGTCATATAGCTTCTTGATTATCACATATCAGGGTCTCAAAGAGATTATTGAAATGTTGGCTAGTGAAGGAAAGGGAACAATGTTCCCCAATGATCAGGCCACGCTCATTAGTAGTGAAAGAAATGTAAAAGTAGAATGGTCGCGGCTTTGCATGATGAACCGTGGTCATAGAATTAAATTTAATAGGGATAATTGAAAGACATGTGTATTTGGGTCCAAAACAAATAGCACACTTTAAGGATGTGACATGGCTTAGCGCTGATATGTATGACAAAGGTTGAGAGATGTTCTTTGACAATAAATCTAATATGAGTCACCGATAGGATGTGGCCACCAGAAAAGCTGCTGCCATCCTGCTCTGCATTAGGTGAAGCTTGGTTTGGTCTTGCTGCTTACTGACTTGTGTCTGGGTCTCATCTAATGACTTGAATAGAAACAGATCCTGCTTGAACACCATTTTGAATAATTTGTTCTCCTTCCTTCCTCAAACCCAGCAGTCTTATTGAGAAAGCAGTGTGTGTGGTTCAGTCGTGATATTACCTGCTTATGAATCACATTTATGGTTGCATGGAGAGTCCACCCAAATTCATGTCATCTGACTAACTATACACGTGCCATTACCGTGCAGTAAGAATTACAGACACTTTGTAGTATGTTACTGTCTGATAGAGCTGGTTTCCCGACATAGCTATTCCCTTTCAGTATTTTTGAGATTTTTTGATGATGTTGATGATCTGTAGTCTCCTATTCACTCTGGCACCTGTGTCTCTATTTCACACCAATGGGACATGAGCATGGACGGGGAAAAAGGAAACGGCAGCTCTAGACATTCATTGCTCTCTGTCTTTCTCTATTTTCATGCACACATGCACACACAAACACACACACACATGCACACACCTCTCTCTTAAGGAGACACAGTGAACATGGGCTCTAGCGTCTGACAGCCACAGCTCTAACTTCCGTTTTTGGCTCAATTACTCATTAGCTTTGATCCTTGACAGGTTCTCTAAAACCCCTAAGCCTCAGTTTCATCATCTATAAAGTGGGAAGAGGATGCCTTCCTCAGACTGAGAGCGAAGGGAAATGATACATGGAAAAAGTACATAGCCCAGGGAAGAGTCTTCCTCAATGGAGGTTTGCTGTTTCGCTTGTAGCAGACATTGCTTTGTTATTATATTCAACAGTTCTGTTTTTATTGTACTTATTACTATCTGCAAACCACTTCCCTTTATTTCCTTTGTTCCTGTTCCTGAATTTGAATGTGAAAACACTGCATCTCTACTGTATCAAACCTTTCCCTGAAAACTGGCTTTTCCTTATAGGAAGAATGCAGGCAACAAGCTGCAGTGATAACGTATAAGCACTGTGACTTTGTCACCATGGAAATCACAGACCTTTTCATAGCATCTGATAGTTGTTGCAGGCATCTCGAAACATTGTTTTATTTCATTGCTTTTTTGAAATAACAATAGTCATTTGACCCTTCATCAGATCTTATTATTTAAAGCCTTGATGAAGGAGTATAAATATCACTATATCACATTATTTAAATATTTGATAACCATAACCGTGTAATTGTTTTCCTTTCCTTTACAGTTTTACAAATTGAAAACATTATTCTGAGAAGGGATCTGTAGGCTTTGGAAACCATGGCATGCTAAAGGTTAAGAACCCCTGCCCTGGGGCTGTGTTGCTGCTTCAGGTTGTCATCCTGGTTGACTAAAGGGCAATGAAGGTCATCCAAGTCCCCCTGAAGAGTCAGTTTACTTCATTTCATTCTATTCATTGGTCCTATGTCCAGAGCATGTTATGGCCCGCATGCCCAGAGATCCAGTAGGGGCTGAGTAAGACCCGCCCCAGCAAGCCCATATATTCAATAGGAAGTTGAGTGTTCTATAGATGGTGGATCTGTCTTGGTGTTGCTTTATGGACATGGAGTTTGTTAGCTGGCCGAACACAATAAAGGCAGAAATGAATCACCTGTAACTGATGGAGCGGCCCGTGGTGTATCAGCAGTTCCTCCTTCTGCTGTCTCTCCCTCTCAGTCCAGGCTTTGCAGTCTGTATCCAGTAAGGCCCCCCAGTTCCTAGTCCTTCTTCTCCATCTCCACTTTTCTATTTCTCTCCATCTTTGTTTCTGCTTCTCTTTTTCTCTCTCATCCCCACCACCTTTTCTTTCTCTCTAATTCCCTTTTCTCCACTTCTTCATGGAGGAAGCAGTAGATAATTCTGAATTTAACCATTGGGCATTCTGTATACCTGGTTTTGCATTCTTGATCAATGCTTGCATTGAGCCTTCTTGGTTCTGGGCCTGTGCTTTCCCCCCTCTCTGTCATCTCACACACACACACACACACACACACACACTCATTCCATTTCTGTCTCTTCCTGACACACTCACACCTCAGAAAGATTATATTTATAATACCCTAAGGCATATCTAAATACCAGCATTCATTTTGGGAGCACACTTGTTTCTCTTGCTTGGAACAGACTGAATTTTCCCCTGACTCAGAATTTTGAACTTCCTCTGGCTGAGAGGGGAGAGTCTCTAAGGGACCAGCCATATGTCAGAGTGCTATCAGCTTTCTGTGCCAAGGGGTGCGTGCACTTATGAGTACAGAACATTTGTTGAAGGACTCATGGCCGCATTTGGCCCAGGCAGCTCATGTTGTGCCTTTTCAGATAAAGCCTGGGTGGAGAAAGGGCATTTGGATTGGAGAGACCGGATGTTGAGTAAGAATGAATCTGAATCCTACAGGACTGATACTTGTAGGCCATCAAAATAGATCTGTTTCCTAGAGGAAGAGGAGGGTGTTAAAACCAGTCACTCCCCGAAGGGCAAATTATAACTTTCATTCAACTCTTGTGAATTCATTTGAGTGGCAGCTGACGGCTCTCATTTCTCAGAACTGGACCCAAAGCTATCTTTCTGCATAGGCAGACTTGGGCAGTTTTCCTCCTTTTCCTTGTATTTAGCTGTTCCATGAAATATCCTTAAAAGGGCTCAGAGGTAGCCATTCCACAATTAGAGCTATGCCTTTAAATCCTCATTCCTGTGAGAGTTGACTCACTGACTTTAATTCACACTAAAGTGTGAATGACTAATGTAAGTTTCTTTCCTTTCTTGGAAACAAGTGTATTAAATAAGAAATATGAGAGAGTATGGGAGAGAAAGAGGAGGAGGAGGGAAAGAGAGAGACTGAAGTCTGAGAGGGAACTGAGTGGAAGGACGAAGGAATGGAATTCTAGAGACTTTATAGCTTTATAACAATGGTCAGCTGTGCTGCGCTGCGCTGTGCTAAGTTGGTCCCAGTTAATTTTCTGGAGGCAATTCCTTAGTTTAATTCTAGATTTCTCCCCGTAAGTTTCTAGCACTCAGTTTCAACTAGACTTTCTATTGGTTGGTTTCCTTAGCCTCTCATATGAGAAGCTCTTCTGTGGGTAAGATGGGAAAGTGGCAAGAGAGAGGGGGAAGTGCTAAAATGGATCAAACATTGTTCAGAGGATGATGTTTTGTCACCTTCCATGTAATTTCATCAGATGGCATCTCAAACCAGAGCTAACATGCTCTTTTCTACCTCGCAGCAAACAAATCTTGGGAGAAATTCTTCTGGCTGAGCGCTTCTCCAAGGCATCCTTCTTTAAGGGGAGAATGTGTAAACAATTTGATGTTGATTTTCAGTCTGGCTGCCATTTGGTAACTGTCTGGGTCACCAAGCGAAGAAACATAATGTGTCACCTGTTCCGAATATAAATATCACCTGATTGTAACTGCTCAGTGAGCTCCGAGGTCAAAGGAGAGGTTAGCACCAGTGGAAAAGTATCACTTTCAACACAGGATGTGCTGTGCATATTAGCAACATGTACCGCATTAAGCAATTTATGCAGGTTTCCATGGACTTGCCAGCCTGGTCTATGTAAACTTCAAAATGATATCCACTTTGTTGTCAGCCCAACTTTCTAGCTCCCCGTGCAAGGAAGGAAAAGACATAAATGAGAAGGAGGAGGAGATGGGTCCCATAGCACCGCCGCCACGGATGGAAAGGAAGAGAGTGTTGTGCTGTGCTTAGTTGCTCAATCTTGCCGACTCTTTGAGACTAAGCACAGGCAAGAATACTAGAGAGAGTAGCCATGCCCTCCTCCAGGGGATCTTCCCAACCCAGGGATCGAACCCAGGTCTCCTGCATTGCAGGTGGATTCTTTACCATCTGAGCCACCAGGGAAGCCCAAGAACACTGGAGTGGGCAGCCTATCCCTTCTCTAGGGGATCTTCCTGACCCAGGAATCAAACTGGGGTCTCCTGCATTGTAGGCAGATTTTTTACCAGCTGAGCTACCAGGGAAACCCGGGGAAGAAGTGTGGTTGAGTTCACTGTTCTCAGAAGTGTGGTTGAAGTCACTGTTCTCAGACACAGGGAAATGAGAGGAGGGTTTTCCTTGGGCCCCTCTTCCTTTGGGGGGAGATTGAGGCTCCAGTGCCAGATTGTGTAGAAGCATAGAAAAATGCTTCACTATTGGCAAAAAGTTCTTTTCAGTGTTTGTAAATTGGGAATAATAATACCTTTGGCACAGAGTTAAGAAGTAATGAGATAAACTGTGGAAAGTACCTAATGTAACACTTGGTCTTAGATGTCACTCACTTGTTTCTTTATGCCCTGGTATGGCTGGAGGCAGCACCCAGTTCATGGCTGATGTTTCTCACCAGTATTCCAGCTATCAGACTAGTAGAATAATATATTGTATCTTTCAGTTTAAATTTTCTCCCTCCCTCCTTCCTACTCTCCCTCCCTCCCTCCTTTCCATGAGGTTAATTAAGGGTGTCCTATGTACCAGGCATTTGGTTGGTGCTAGGTACCTGAGGATGAATCAAACACAAGAGCACTCACTTATGGAGAAGGCAAACCTGAGCAGTGTTAAGTACAGGAGCACCTACTGAGCATGATTGGAACCATGGGCAGGGCCAATGAGAAAGACAGGGTTCCTGCCCACACAGAGCTTACTCTTGAAAATAGATGATTATAATAGAGAACAATGAGAGCATCAGAGTTCTTGTGATGAGCCCAAAAGGGAGGAAGTTCAGCCAGGTGTGTTGGGTCAGGCTTCCCAGGAGACGTGCCCTTTCTCTGGACGCTTGGGAGCACGCCGGACGCTGGAACATGCATGACTGGCAGTGACTATGGGTTGCCCTACCAGGAATGAGTCACGCTGAAGAACAGCAACTGCCGGTGGCCGGGCCCGGGTACCCAGAGCTCAGAGGGACAGTGGGAGGTCGTCCGTTAGGGTTGCAGTTAGGAAGTTAGATTTTTTTTGACGGCTGTTGGAAAACTGAGCAACATAGATAGTAGCCTTTAACCATTCATTCATTTAGTTGACAAATGTTTTTCTGAGCACCTACTATGTGCTAGAGACTCTGCTGGCTGCTAGGAATACAGAGGAGAGTCAGGTCCTCAATTTCTGTCCAGTGGGCTCCGAGTTTGGGGGCAAATTTCCCCAGGGCAGCATTTCGAGGGCAGCAGTTCTTCAAGTGTGTTACAGATGTTCCTGGGCACTCAAGGAGGTGTGAAGTGGTACAGACATGAACACTTTTGATTTTATGAGTTGGCTCTGTTTAGAACAAACCTAAATAAAAGTTGAGTCTCTTTAAAGAAAATATCCAGTAAAAACAGTATGAACGATAGGCAGGCAGCAAAATTTGTAAAGATAGGATGTTAAGGGCTGAAGTTTTGGAAATACTCTATTAGGAAAATCTGAATGATTAAGGGACATGATGCCTTTTCCTTTGAGTCCTCCCCAAAGCCTCCCTTTGTAGGTTGGTGAATGGGTGTTGGGTGCTCAGGCCAGCCAGGGAGATCATGGAGTCTCCCCCGGTGACAGTGTCTGTGGCCTCAGATCTGTCCACTCGCCCTTCCTCTTTGCTACCTGTCTTGGGCTCTCTTTGGCCTTGGCAGCATCTGTGAGAGGTAACAGGAGGATGTGGGAACTTGCGGGTTGTCCCAGGGGAGCACACACGAGAGGGAGAGAGAGAGAGAGAGAGAAAGAGAGAGAGAGAGAGAGAGAGAAAGAGTGCAGTACGATGGAAAGGATCCAGAGTCTGGAATCAGGAAATCAAATGTTCAAATCCTAGTTTGCAACAGATTTCGTGGGAATATCAGTGTATCAGTTTTTTTCATTTCAAATAGGAAGAGAATCATATCTACTCTACTATATAGTTGAACTGAAATAATATATGGAAAAGCTTTTGTAAAAAAAGACTTTATTTTTGTTTTTTAGAACATTTTTAGGTTTACAGGGAAATTGCTCAGAATGTACAGAGAGTTCCCAAATACCACCCACTCCCCAGCCTTGCCTATGGTTTCCTGGGTCAGGAAGATCCTCAGGAGAAGGAAATGGCAACCCACTCTGGTATTCTTGCCTGGGAAATCCCACAGACAGAGGAGACTGGCAGGTTATAGTCCACGGGGTTGCAAAGAGTCGGACATGACTTAGCAACTAAACAACATAAAGTAGTATGGGACGTTTGGTACAATTGATGATCCAATATTGATATATTGCTATTAGCTAATCCATGCTTTATATTAGGATTCACTGTTTGCATTGGAGTGGATTCTGACAAATGCATAGTGTTGGGTATCTACCATTACTGTGTCATATAGAATAATTTAACTGACCTTAAAATGCCCTGAGCTTCACCTATTCATCCCTTCCCCCTCTTCTTGAATTTTTGGCAACCACTGAACTTTTTACTGTCTCTATAGTTTTTGCCTTTTCCAAAATGTCATATAATTGGAATTTGTAGCCTATTGAATTCATATATTGTGTAGCCTTTTCAGACTGGTTTCTTTTACCTTACAATATGCTTTTAAGTGGAAAATTCTTCAAGAGATGGGAATACCAGACCACCTGACCTGCCTCCTCAGAAACCTATATGCAGGTCAGGAAGCAACAGTTAGAACTGGACATGGAACAACAGACTGGTTCCAAATAGGAAAGGAGTACGTCAAGGCTGTATATTGTCACCCTGTTTATTTAACTTATATGCAGAGTACATCATGAGAAACACTGGGCTGGAAGAAGCACAAGCTGGAATCAAGATTGCTGGGAGAAATATCAATAACCTCAAATATGCAGATGACACCACCCTTATGGCAGAGAGTGAAGACGAACTAAAGAGCCTCTTGATGAAAGTGAAAGAGAAGAGTGAAAAAGTTGGCTTAAAACTCAACATTCAGAAAACGAAGATCATGACATCTGGTCCCATCACTTCATGGGAAATAGATAGGGAAACAATGGAAACAGTCTCAGACTTTATTTTTGGGGCTCCAAAATCACTGCAGATGATGATTGCAGCCATGAAATTAAAAGACGCTTACTCCTTGGAAGGAAAGTTATGACCAACGTAGACAGCATATTAGAAAGCAGAGACATTACTTTGCCAACAAAGGTCCGTCTACTCCAGGCTATGATTTTTCCAGTGGTCATGTATGGATGTGAGAGTTGGACTGTGAAGAAAGCTGAGCGCCGAAGAATTGATGCTTTTGAACTGTGGTGTTGGATAAGACTCTTGAGAGTCCCTTGGACTGCAAGGAGATCCAACCAGTCCATTCTAAAGGAGATCAGTCCTGGATGTTCTTTGGAAGAAATGATGATAAAGCTGAAACTCCAATACTTTGGCCACCTCATGCAAAGAGTTGACTCATTGGAAAAGAGTCTGATACTGGGAGGGATTGGGGGCAGGAGGAGAAGGGGACAACAGAGGATGAGATGGCTAGATGGCATCACCAACTCGATGGACATGAGTTTGAGTGAACTCTGGGAGTTGGTGATGGACAGGGAGGCCTGGTGTGCTGTGACTCATGGGGTCGCAAAGAGTCAGACAGGACTGATCGACTGAATTGAACTGAACTGAACTGATGCTTTTAAGATTTCCCCATGTTTTACTATGGCTTGTAATCTCATTAATATTTTTTTAAATCACTGGTTAATATTCCATTGCCTGAATTTATCACCATGTTTAGGCATTCACCTGTTAAAAAGATCTATTGGTTGTTTCCAAGTTTTGGTAACTTTGCTACTTTGTCAAAGATCATTTCAGTTGACTATATTTATTTATGCTGTGCTGTGCTTAGTTGCTCAGTCGTGTCGACTGTTTTTGACCCCATGGAATGTAGCCCACCAGGCTACTCTGTCCATGGGGATTCTCCAGGCAGGAATACTAGAGTGGGTTGCCATGCCCTCCTCCAGGGGATCTTCCCAACCCAGGGCAGTTTGTTTACCATCTGAGTCACCAAGGAAGCTCTGACTATATTTATATGGGCCTATATATTTATTCTGGGCTGTCTATTCTGTTCCATTGATCTAGTTGTCTTGATCACTGGAAAGGCTTTTTTTTTTTTCTTAGATTTATTGACCCACACCCTGTGTCTTGCAGGATCCCCAAGCAGGGATTAAACCCATGCCCTCAACAGTGAAAGTGTGAAGTCTTAACCACTGGACCAACAGGGAATTCCCTGGCTTTTTAAAACCATAAAGTCTTAAAGCCAAGGGTGGCACTATTACTAGAGGCAGTGATCAGACAGGGCCTAGTGGACGTCTCCCTCAGTTCTTATCCTCTCTGCTTTTTGTGAATTAAGGAATGTGATCGCTCATCTGTGAGGAGAGAAAGCCGAGGCTACAAAGCCCCAAGGGTCATGGTGTACTTGGTCTCCTCCTTTCTTAAGTTGGAGGACAGGGGTTGTTCAGAATGTTTGTTTGAGGTACTTCCCTGATGATCCAGTGGCTAAGACTCCATGCTGGCAATGCAGGGGGGCCAGGTTCCATCCCAGGTCAGGGAATTAGATCCCACATGCTGCAATTAAGAGATCACACTTTGCAGCAAAGATTAAAGATCCCGTGTGCTGCAATTAAGACTTGACACAGCCAAATAAATAAATAAATATTTAAAACAAACAAACAAAAATGTTTTATTAATCCCTGCCCTTTTTTGACTTTAAAGATCAGATCACAACATTTTGCTTCTGATAAGTCAGGCATTAGATCTTCTATTATTTGCATATGTTTTATTATTTTCTTCCTTATTCTGGACAAAAATGTTTCTTTTTACTGCTCAATCTGGACATGCTTCATGATCATCCATTATAGCTGGCATTCTTCCTGTGCTTTCACAGTGGTTCTCAAAGTGGTCCTTGGCCAGCTGAGTCAGCCTTCCCTGACTGGGAAGTTGTTAGAAGTGCATGTTCTCAGGCCTGACCCTGATCTGATGAATGAAACCTCTGTAGGAGAAGCCAAGTAATCTGTTTTTGAACAAGCTCTCCAGAAGATGCACATGGGAGCTGGAGAACCAGGAACTTTGAGTCAGCTTTTTATTCTGCCCGTAGCCACATTCTTACATGCATTCTCTTGGATAGACGGTCACATTGCCCACTTCCCATCTTGAGCTGGAGAAATGGAGGTTTAGACATGCCATGAGGAGGAGGGTCCAGAGCCAGGCTCATCTTGGAGTGACTATAGTTCTCCTTTCCCTTTGGGCATCAGAGCTCATCACAGATGTCCTTGCCTCTGCTGGTTCACCTTAAGGAAGTTATCCTAGAATACAACTCAAAGCACTTCCCGCATGGCCTCAGGAAGGAGAGCATCACTGGTCAGGCTGTTGAGTGACAGCTGATTGACAGCCTGCCTTATCTGCTACTTTGAGTCCTGTCTCAGAGGAGCTCCCTCTCCCGTCTCGATATTTCTTTCCATCTCTGTAGTCACATCTGCCCAGATCAGCTGAGCCACAGCCACTGCCTGTCTCTGGAGGAGGCTGTGTGGCCAGAGAACAGCTGGGCAGATGGAATGGCCTCTCCTTAGAAACACTCTCTGCAGGTCAAGGTCTCAGAAGATTGCCTGTTAGGGCACGGGGCAAGGGCCTGTCTGTTTATTGAGGGTGTGGACTGGGAGTCAAGGCAGGCTTTTTATGAATAGAGAAGAAGTTTTTGTAGACTTTGTGACCTTGTGCTGATTCTTTTGGGAAAGCTGACTGGCATGAATAGAGAAATCTATGATGGGGGATGGGAATCAATTTTAGTGAAGTAAATGTAGGTAGATTCACTTTTATTTGTCAATATCTTTCTTCCATTTGTTGGTACTTCATCCATAAATTGCATACATATACCCATAGATTCAGAATCCTTTTTATTAACCATCTAGTTTGCTTTTTCTCAAGCTTAGTATCTGCCAGTGTGGTAGTAGATTCTGGCTGCTGTAGGTGGTGGCCCTTCTGTTAGTTGATAAGCAGTGATGGGCAGCATGTGCCCTTAGTTCTGTGGCATGCAAACATACACACACACATATATACAGGGGTGCACATTCTATGTCTATTTAACTTCCAAGAGTCTGTTAGATATATAACATTTGCCTTAGCCTAAAGTATAAAGTTAAAAACTCTGAAATAATGGATGAAAGCCATTCAGGCACTTGGTGGTTTAAAGTAAAGCTGAATTTCCTGCTATTTGGAAAGCTTATTTCCATAAATAAAGCTAAGTGGGCAGAGGAAGACCTATTCCTCCCTACTGAATGGGAAGCAAAACTACACATATTAAAGAATGTCTGAAAGGTGCTCATATTGCTTGGGAAAAATGCCCTAGACACTCAGCCTATTTGTGTTAAGATTGAACACATGATCTAAATGTGAATTAAGTAAGGCCATGGTAAAGTTGATTGAAAATGAGTCAGCAGAACTTTGGGAGCCATTCATTCTCCTATTAAAACATCTTCCTCCTTAGAAAAATTCCTCTCTTTTTTGAACTTGGGCAGTCTTTAAAAGACAAAATTCATTTGTGATGATCTAATCTCTTTTAAAAATGCTTTGCCCTCATCTATTGCTTGTAGGGATTTAAAATAGTATAGCTGCTATGAAAATGTTTGATTCCTCAGTAAGTTAAACACAAAGTTATTATGTATGCTTATGACCCAGAATATTCCACTCCTACGTATATATCCAAGGTAATCAGACCATAGGTTCATATAAACACTTGTATATGAATGTTCAAGCAACATTACTCATAACAGCCCCGAAGTAGAAACAACATAAAAGTCCGTTAACTGAAGATGAGATAAACAAATGTTATATTCATACAATGGAATATTATTCAACCATCAGAAGGAATGAAGTGTTTTGCATGCTACATGGATGAACCTTGGAAACATTATGCTAAGGGAAAGAAGACAGAAACAGAGGCCTGCATGCTTCTATTTATATGAAAAGTCCAGAATAGGCAAATCCATGGAGACAGGAGGTAGATTAATGGTTTCCAGGGCCTGGTGGGAGAGGAGAAATGAAGAATGACTATGAATGGGTATGAGGTTTCTCTTAGGGGTGATGAAGATATTCTGGAGTTAGATAGTGATGATGGTTGCAGATCCTAGTGATGATATTAAAAACCACTAAAATGTATACTAAAAGGATGACTTTAGTGGTATGTGATTTATATCTCAACTAAAAAAATAAAAGGCCTCAACAAGGCTCTACTACTTCTTCATTTTTCTTTTTTTAGATTAAATCAGGTAAGTAGAATGCTTCGTTACTTGGGCCCCTGGTCAAGTCTTCATTGAGCTGAGTGCTCTCCTTTGTCTTCTTAATATGCTGTAAGGTATCAAGTCTTAGATCTGAAAGAGCAGATAATAACTAAGAGGAGCTCAGCAAGGAGTGAAGAGTTGGACAGGTTATCTGAGATTCTTAGGGAAGAGTTAAACTCTACATATTTATGTAGTCAAGTATTTATGGAACCCTTTCATGGACTAAATATCATGTGATTACTAACACAAGTAGGACCAAGTCTCTACCTTCATGAAGCTCAAGTTAAGATGTGCTAAGCAAAAAATTTTAATTCGGAGTAATCCACCTACCACAGGAATGTAAAAGAGATTCTGGATTTTGCAGGAGAACTTGCAGAAGAGATAGGGGCAGAAGATAATGTCCTCCAAGCATTGTCAGCAAGAACAAAGGGGCAGAAGTAAGAAATGGTGGTGTATTTAGGGAAGATGGGGAAATGGTCAGAGTTTCATCCACATCCTCAAGGCAAGAATGCACAATTCTTTGCTTTGTCATTTGTAAAAATTCTTTCTAAATGTTAGCTGCATTGGCAAAAGTTTTGACATTACAAAAAGGAAATACACTGGATGGTAATCTCCCTGATACACTTTCTCCTAATTGTCCTCTCCAGATGAAACTTATCTCCAGAAAGGTTTCTAATAGACCCTATGCATCCCCCTTTGCTTTATTTTTTGAGAAATAGGGCCTTCTTCATCAAGACTAGATCACAGACAGAATAAAATTTTAAAATTGAATTCTATAAATTGTTTTCCATTTGCCTAATTCAGTTGAGTTCAGTCTAATCTGCTTCATTCAACCAAACCTAATTATCTTTACCTTGTGGCAGTCATTTCATAGTAATTAATTGATTATAAAATTTTAAATTAAAAATGTTTTTCAATTGATATTCATTCATTCAAACATTTGTCATTCAATAAATACTTCCTGCATCTCCTACCAACTGTGGGCTCTGTTCTAAGACTTGGGATACATAGTGAACAAGATAAACATCTTGTATCTGTCCTCAGAGAGCTCACTGGGGGATAAGAAAGATAAGAAAGTATGTAAGTTAACAAGAAAAGCAGGTGGTAATAAGTTCTATGATGGCAATTTTTTAAAGGGTGAAGACATAGAAAATGGGGAACAGGGGACCTAGTCTAGATTATCTAGTTTTTGAGGATGTGATATTTAGTTTAAGACCTCAAACCAAGAAGGACCAGCCATGCAAAGATCCGGTGACAGGCACAGCTAGTGCCAAGAACCTACAGTGGGAACCAGCCAGGCAATTTAAAGAAACAGGGAGAAGGCAAGGATGGCTGCATTTCAGAGTGGCTGAGTGGACTTGTATTAGTATGTTAGGGCTTCTGTAGCAAAGAACCACAGCCTGGGTGGCTTAAACAACTGAAATTTGTTTTCTCATGTTTCTGGAAGTTAGAAGTCCAAGATCAATGTGTCAGCATTGTTGATTTCTTCACAGGCCCCTCTCAGTGCTTTCTAGATGACCAGCTTTCCCTGTCTTCACATGGTCTTTCCTTTGTGCATATCTGTATTTTAATTGCTTCTTATTTTAAAGACAACTATCACATTGGATTAGGGCCCACTCATATCATCCCCATTTTACCTTAATTACTTCTTTCAATACCCTATCTCCAAATACAGTCACATTTTGAGGTATTGAAGTTAGGATGTCAATATGTAAATTTTGGAGGGACATAATTCTGCCCCTAAGAGGACTGGTAAGGTCTGAGCAGGAGCCAGACTGTATAGGGTTTTCTTGGCCAAGGTAAGAAGTTTTATTTAATAATAAGAGCCACTGGAGTGTTTTAAGCAGGTGGGTCTGCAGATCTGACCAATATTTGGGAGTTAGAACTTCTCTGCGGATTCCCATAAGGAGAACCAAAGCACTCCTGGCCCTAGCCCAGAGATGATTTTGCCTATCAACCCAGGGCCTGGATTAAACTTTTTTCATCCCATTCACAGTCCCTGTTTTTCATTAGAGTTTCATCAGAGTACAAAAACAAACCAATACACTCAAGATAGCATTCCTCAATACTCCAAACAAATTCTGAAAAATGTAAAGGGTCAAAGATAAATACACATTTTGCAAGACTCTCTGATCTATTTATGTCACAAAAATCTCCTAGGTAGAGGAATTGCATTGACTGCAAATAGCCAATGTTGACTTTCTATGACGACATGATTAGCATGTGGGTTGTACACCACAGGATTGTTGAAAAGAGAGATTTCTGCATGGTGGTAAATTTCTGTACTCATCAGTAGATTTTGCTTTTTTCACTTGGATCAAGATTTCCAACCATAAACAAAGGGGAAATTTTGGCTTGAGAAATACCTATTTTGTTAATAAGCAAATCTGAAACTGGAAAAAAATACTTTTGTTTTGTAAACACAGACTCGTTGTTCAGTTAGTGCAAAACATAGCTCTTATAAAACGCTACAGGGACATGGTCCCATGAGGCTAGTAGTTAAAATGGAGGGATAGAAACAGCAGGTCTGTTTATTGTGCAAATGCAGGGAATGTCAAAGCCAGATAAAAATTATTTTAAATAACTGAATGCCACTTACCAGCTGTGAGCTACCTGCCTCAACCAGCCTCTTTCAAGCTTAAAAGGAGAAAAATCTGTCTTTTCTCTCCATGCATTTGAAGACAGCATCAGAATTAACATCTGACTCATAAATAGTCCATGAAACAGATGACTCTTCACATCCTATGACTTGATGTTTTCAGATAAAATCTCTTTCTCTTTTGCATTTTTAAAAGCTAGTTTCCTTCTCTGCTTGGTCCTCTGGTTAATGTGTGGAGGAAGGCTCTTGGCAGCCAGATGGGATATAACCTATATTTAGGCTTCCATTAGCTCTTATGTTTGAATGTGCTACCATTTCCTAATTTTAATACAAATATTTTATGAGAGTGGATTGCCATTTATGTTATTGCTACATAAAACAGCCATTATGCTAATACATCTTGTTTTTCATGGAGATTAATTTAAAAACATGTGTGCCCCCTTTTCATTGGTCACATGTTGACAAGTGGGATCACATTTGATATCCAACTGCTGCTGCTGTTGCTAAGTCGCTTCAGTCGTGTCTGACTCTGTGTGACCCCATAGACGGCAGCCCACCAGGCTCCGCTGCCCCTGGGATTCTCCAGGCAAGAACACTGGAGTGGGTTGCCATTTCCTTCTCCAATACATGAAAGTGAAAAGTGAAAGTGAAGTCGCTCAGTCGTGTCCAACTCTTTGCAACCCCATGGGCTGCAGCCCACCAGGCTCCTCCGCCCATGAGATTTTCCAGGCAAGAGTACTGGAGTGGGTTGCCATTGGACTGGTCAACCTCAATTCTCGTTTTACTCCATGTCCCTTCCAGGCTGGTCTGGACTCCAGTGCTTTCTTTTTAGTTTGTGGGAGTTTAGTAACCCAATTAACCTTGAGAATGGAGGAATGAGAAATGGAACCAGTTCATCTTAAGCTATAAGGTTCATGTTGCCAGAGTAACTTTTTTCCTAGAGTAAGAGATTATTGTGTCATTCGAAATGCATAGGCAACTACTGTATGAAAGTGCTACAGCGAGCTTAGCGCTTAACTTTGCTCAAATTAGTATTAATGCAAGTTTGGGGGTAGTCAAACTCAAGAGAGAGATATTCTGCTTTTATTACCACTTCCCAAACCTGCGTAGTAGAAGGCTCTAATGATGATTATAATAATAACAGCTCCTCCTTGCTTGTGCTAGACAGAATATAAAGCAGTTTCACAACATTTTGGCTTTGAATCAGAATAATCCTCCCTGTGTCCTCTAGCAAAGACTTTCCTTGGGCCAACAGAATGCTGGCATTGCCATCAGAATCCTGGGAGTCAAGTCTTGGGTGGGTCTTGGGATTCTAATAAATACAGCACATGGAACAACCTTATTGAATCATACTCTTTAACAGAAAAGAAAAATCTGAGATCACAATTACTCAAAAGGTTTTTTGGACCTTAGAAAGGAAATGAGGAACCTACAAATGGCTTTCTATGCAAAAGAAGGTAGATAATCAGACTCATGTAAGTTCTCAATTATAGCAGCTGTTTGAATTCCAGAAGAAATATCCACTATCTAGTTTGTCACATGATGGAAAAGATCAGAAATTGGGCTTGGTCATTTCCAGTCACCAAGGTGAGTTCCAGCTGCTTCTGGATCAGCACAGAAGATCAGACATGGATTCTGATGTTTGCTCTTTTACATGTCAATTCAGACAAGCTTCTTGCTGCCATGTCACAAGGCCCCTGGCTGGAGAGGATGATGAGGGGAGAGCTGAAGTCACATCAATAACTCAATCCAGCTCCTGCTATTCTTACAGTCTTTGTTCTCCCCTCACAATGAGCCACTTCAGGCTCCCTTCTGACTTTTCTGACTGCTTTTCTCTGCTTTCTTCCTTAGCCTCTCTTCCCAAAACTGGCAACTTAAATGTTGACATCCCTTGGGTTTACCGTATCTTTTATCTGTTCTCAGTTTACCTACAGTCTTTGGACAACCTTGTCCATTCTCATGGCTCCAGTTGTCATGTTGTGATGGGTCTAAAATTAAATATACGTCTCTAGCCCAGGCCTCTTTCTCTGGTTCCTTAGATGTCTCAAACTCAACATATTTGATCTGAATTCACAGTGCTCCCACCCCATCTGTGTTTTCCTCCAAGATCCTTGTCTCTGGGACAAGGCTGACTCTGCTCACGGTATTCCAGGCTCGGTTGGTTCCAAGCATTTAATGCACTTTACCTCATTTCACCTTTGAAAAGCCTGATACAGAAGGTACAGCTATTGTTGCCATTTCACATATCAGAAGTAAAAAGTAGTCCAGTGCTTTGCCCCAGGTTCAAGAGTTCATCATGAGTAGAGCTGGGGTTTGAATGTAGACTGGGTAGACAGGGCCACACTTTTTGTTTGCTTTGTGTTGGCTGAGTGGCCTGCAGGATCTTAGCTCATCAACCAGGGATTGAACTCGTGCCCCCTGCAGTGGCAACACGGAGTCTTGATCACTGGACTACCAGGGAAGTCCCCGGAGCCTACACTTTGAATGACTCTGCCTTCTGCTTGCTGTGGAACATTTACCCAGGTCAGAAACCTGTGCAGCACTTTTTTTCCTGTATTAAAAAAAAATTCTTTATTGAATTTGTTATAATATTGGTGGTTTTATGTTTTGTCTTTCTGGTCCCCAGGTATGTGGGATCTTAGCAACCTCATCAGGGATCAGACCCACACGCCCTGCACGGGAAGGTGAAGTCTCAACCACTGGACTACCAGGGAAGGCCCCCAGGCAATCATTTCTGAAGCCTCGTTCTTGCTGGCCTCCCATATGTAGTCCAGTGCCACGCCTATCATTTTTGCCTCCAGAATAAATTTCTGTTTCTCTCCGTCCTTACTGTCACCACCTTAGTCCAAGATATTGCCACTTTCCTGGACATATGCAATGGCCTAATGGCCCTTTCTGCCTTTCTTTCTTTTCTCCTTCCCACCCCATATACGTCCCATGTTGCAACAAAAGAAAGCTCTGAAACATAAATTAAGTGTTGCCACTCTGCTAAATAAAATGCTCGAATTGTATCCTACCGTCCTAGGTCAAAGCCTAAACTCCTGTTAAAGGATAAAGTGAGGCATATTAAAGAGTTTTAGAGTTTATTTGAGAAAAAAATCAATTTGAATTGGGCCACTCCAAACCAGAAGTGGTTAGGAGTGCTCTGCGGACAGGAGCCAGGGGAAAGACCTATTGTGAAAGTGTGGAAGCAAGGAAAGGAGATTCTGTCATTGACCACAGCTTAAAGTCTTACTGGCTGTTTGTGAGTAGTCCTCCTTAGGTTTGGATTTCTTAACCTTGAGAAATTTTCAAACTTAGATTTTTGGTTTGCTTGTGTAGATCAACCAACTTTAGAGCTACCTCAGTCTAACAGACTCTTGAGTTTAACTAATTTAACACTTTTCAACATATCTTATGGAGAAAGAAATGGCAACCCACTCCAGTATTCTTGCCTGGAAAATCCCATGGATGGAGGAGCCTGCTGGGCTACAGTCCATGGGGTCGTAAAGAGTTGGACACAACTGAGCGACTTCACTTTCACTTTTCACTTTCATGCATTGGAGAAGGAAATGGCAACCCACTCCAGTGTTCTTGCCTGGAGAATCCCAGGGACAGGGGAGCCTGGTGGGCTGCCATCTATGGGGTCACACAGAGTTGGACATGACTGAAGCGACTTAGTGGCAGCAACATGTCTTAGGGTTTCCCTGATGGCTCAGCAGGTAAAGAATCTGCCTGCATTACAGGTGATGCAGGTTTGATCCCTGGGTCAGGAAGATCCCCTGGAGAAGGAAATGACAACTGACTCCTGTAATCTTACTTGAAAATTCCATGTAAAGAGGAAACTGGTGGGCTAGAGTCCATGGGGTTACAAAGAATTGGACATGACATAATCATGATGGTGTGATCACTCACCTAGAGCCAGGCATCCTAGAATGTAAAGTCAAGTGGGACTTAGAAAGCATCACTATGAACAAAGCTAGTGGAGGTGATGGAATTCCAGTTGAGCTATTTCAAATCCTGAAAGATGATGCTATAAAAGTGCTGCACTCCATATGCCAGCAAATTTGGAAAACTCAGCAGTGGCCGCAGGACTGGAAAAGGTCAGTTTTCATTCCAATCCCAAAGAAAGGCAATGCCAAAGAATGCTCAGACTACCTCACAATTGCACTCATTTCAGTTCAGTTCAGTCATGTCCAACTCTTTGCGACCCCATGAATCACAGCAAGCCAGGCCTTCCTGTCCATCACCGACTCCTGGAGTTCACTCAAACTCATGTCCATCGAGTCGGTGATGCCATCCAGCCATCTCATCCTCTGTCGTCCCCTTTTCCTCCTGCCCCCAATCCCTCCCAGCATCAGAGTCTTTTCCAATGAGTCAACTCTTCACATGAGGTGGCCAAAGTACTGGAGTTTCAGCTTTAAGATCAGTCCTTCCAATGAACAGCCAGCACTCATCTCACACGTTAGTGAAGTAATGCTCAAAATTCTCCAAGCCAGGTTTCAGCAATACATGAACCATGAACTTCCAGATGTTCAAGCTGGATTTAGAAAAGGCAGAGGAACCAGAGATCAAATTGCCAACATCCACTGGATCATCAAAAAAGCAAGAGAGTTCCAGAAAAACATCTATTTCTGCTTTATTGACTATGCCAAAGCCTTTGACTTTGTGGATCACAGTAAGCTGTGGAAAATTCTGAAAGAGATGGGAATACCAGACCACCTGACCTGCCTCTTCAGAAACCTATATGCAGGTCAGGAAGCAACAGTTAGAACTGGATATGGAACAACAGACTGGTTCCAAATAGGAAAAGGAGTATGTCAAGGCTGTATATTGTCACCCTGTTTATTTAACTTATATGCAGAGTACATCATGAGAAACACTGGGCTGGAAGAAGCACAAGCTGGAATCAAGATTGCTGGGAGAAACATCAATAACCTCAGATATGCAAATGATACCACCCTTATGGCAGAAAGTGAAGAGGAACTAAAAAGCCTCTTGATGAAAGCGAAAGAGGAGAGTGAAAAAGTTGGCTTAAGCTCAACATTCAGAAAATGAAGATCATGGCATCTGGTCCCATCACTTCATGGGAAATAGATGGGGAAACAGTGGAAACAGTGTCAGACTTTATTTTTCTGGGCTCCAAAATCACTGCAGATGGTGATTGCAGCCATGAAATTAAAAGGCACTTACTCCTTGGAAGGAAAGTTATGACCAACCTAGATAGCATATTGAAAAGCAGAGACATTACTTTGCCACAAAGGTCCATCTAGTCAAGACTATGGTTTTTCCAGTGGTCATGTATGGATGTGAGAGTTGGACTGTGAAGAAAGCTGAGTGCCAAAGAATTGATGCTTTTGAACTGTGGTGTTGGAGAAGACTCTTGAGAGTCCCTTGGACTGCAAGGAGATCTAACCAGTCCATTCTAAAGGAGATCAGTCCTGGGTGTTCATTGGAAGGACTGATGCTAAAGCTGAAACTCCAATACTTTGGCCACCCCATGCGAAGAGTTGACTCGTTGGAAAAGACTCTGATGCTGGGAGGGATTGGGGGCAGGAGGAGAAGGGAATGGATGAGATGGCTGGATGGCATCACCGACTCGATGGACATGAGTTTGAGTGAACTCCAGGAGTTGGTGATGGACAGGGAGGCCTGGCGTGCTGCGATTCATGAGGTTGCAAAGAGTCAGACACAACTGAGCGACTGAACTGAACTGACTGAGAGACTAAGCTCGCACGCAGCATGTCTTTAAAGCCCCACCCTGGGCTCTGTTCTCTCCAGCCTCATTCTTCTCCCCATACTCCCTCTCCTCCCCTTGTGTTGTCCACATGATCCAGTCTTTCTGAACATCTTCCCTTTTCTGGCTTTTGGAAAGACATCTGCTCTCTTTCACCTCTCAGCCTCTGAGCTGCCTGATCCCTTTGCCTGGAGCACTCTCCCCCTTCTCTCTAGCTGGTTTACACCTGCTCAATCTTTAAAGCCTTGGGGTCTCTTCCCTGAGGTCCTTGAAAGGGATTTTGGCACCTTGGCTGTGTGTTCCAGAGCAGCTGACACTTACCATGTGCCAGGCTCTGTTCTGAGCATTTTAAATACATTCACTCATTTAGTTTCACAACAGCCCCCTGAGGTGCAATTATAATTTCCTTCTAGCAGACCAAGAAGTTGAAGCACAAAGTGTATCAGTCACAGTCCAGTCAAACAGTTTAGCTGTATTCATTTAATTTCACAATTATAATTTCCGTATGGCACACGAGGAAGTGCTATATGAGTACTCCGAGTGACCAAAGTTGAGTCAGGGTGGAGAAGACCACAGTGGGAGGATGTAAGAGAAAATGAACTGGGTAAAAGCTCACCTTTGGAAACTCTTGAGGCCATTTAGAGAAAATGAACAGGGTAAAAGTTCATTAGGAAATTCTTGAGGCCATTTACAGATCAAAATCTGAGAACTGCCCATCTGAAAGTAAGGTGGGACTGAGAGTTTCACCTCTCTAGGACAAATTATTTCTGTTTTTAATTCAGTAATTGAGTTGGTATGCACTGGGAGCAAACTGCTCTGCCTGTTTCCCTACATAGAGAAGACGGCAAAGATAATTCACACTAAGTGTTGGGCTTCCCTGGTGGCTCAGATGGTAAAGAATCCACTTGCAATGCAGGAGACCTGGGTTCGATCCCTGGGCTGGGAAGATCCTCTGGAGGAGGGCATGGCAACCCACTCTAGTATTCTTGCCTGGAGAAACCCATGGACAGAGGAGCCAGGCTACAGTCCATGGGGGCACAAAGAGTCAGACATTACTAAGTGTTGGAAAGGCTGTGACAAATTAATTACCGATGAATTTTGGCCCGAGGACATGGACTAAAACTAACTTTTTTATTTATTTGCAACAAGTATGCTTTGGGGATGTTGCCCTTTCTTGAAGCTTGTCATCTCACCAGTTGAAAGAGTTGGGCTTCTTGTGAGAAACCCTTGTGTTTTTATCAAACAAATAATATAAATTATGTGCTTACTGATGGTTTCCTTTTTCCTTTGGCTGCTTACAAAGGGCAGAGCCTGGACTGGCCTTTCAGCTCTTGGAGGCCTGTAGGATTTCACAGCCCACCTTTCAAGTCCTAACCTCACCACCGCAACTCATTTTCTATCCCATTTTCTTTGTCTTCTTTTCTTCAACTTATGTTTGATGGCTTGTATATTGCTGAATGTATCTTTCTTCTTTGTAATTGCATAATTGCATCTTTGTAAGCCACCCCTAGTCCTTCAGGAACAACATAAATAAATAGTCACCAACTCAAATGTTTTTTATCATAGACTTGATTCCTCTCTTCAGTTTTAGCTGAGAACTTTAAATTACTGACATGCATCAATGTCCCATTAATTTCTAAAATGAATGAATTTAGCAGAAGCCTGGGCTTCTCTTGTGGCTCAGATGGGAAAGAATCTGACTGGAATGCGGGAGACCTGGGTTAGATCCCTGGGTTGGAAAGATCCCCTGGAGAAGGGAAAGGCTACCCACTCCAGTATCCTGGCCTAGAGAATTCCATGGACTGTATAGTCCATGGGGTTGCAAAGAGTTGGACACAACTGAGTGACTTTCACTTTTACTTTTTAAAGGCAAAAAGCTAAATATTAAAAATGTGTGGCTTCTAGCTGAGAGATTTGTAATTTTAGAATTAACTGATTAAGAAATATATGTTGAGTGGTTGCCTGAGGCCGAGGATGAGAGGTGAGTAAAATGGGTGAAAAGGGTCAAAGGTAAAAAACTTCCAGTCATAAGATAAATAATTCCTAGGGATGTGGAGTATAGCATGGTGACTATGGTTAACAGTCAACTCATATGGTTAACTTTCAAATTGTATATGTGAAAGTTGCTACTGCTACTGCTAAGTCACTTCAGTTGTTTCCGACTCTGTGCGACCCCATAGACAAGAGAGAGTAAATCTTAAAAGTCTCATCGCTAGAAAAAATATTTGTAATGATGTGTGGTGATGGCTGTTAACTAGATTTATTGTGGTAATCATTTTGTAATATATACAAATATCATTATGTTGTACACCTAAAATGAACATAATGTTATATGTCAGTTATGTCTCAAAAACACATACAAATAAAATCAGATACTCATTTAAAAAAATAATTGAGTCATCAGAAATGATAGTAAGTGACTGAAGAAATAGTGTTTGCCAGAATGAGAGGTACCAGAGGCAAGGCAGTCTGGATGTCTTAATATTGGCTTGTTAAACTCATTCCTAGCTATTACATTTGTTGTATTTTGGCTTTTGCTCTTGTAAAATATAGGCACGGTATACAAAAGAGAGGGGCTTCCCTGGTAGCTCAGCTGGTAAAGAAGCCACCTGCAATGCAGGAGACCCGGTTCAATTCCTGGGTCAGGAAGATCCCCTGGAGAAGGGATAGGCTACCCACTCCAGTATTCTTGGGCTTCCCTGGTGGCTCAGACAGTAAAGAATCTGCCTGCAATGCAAGAGACCTGGGTTTGATCCCTGGGTTGGGCAGATCCCCTGGCAGAGGGCATGGCAACCCACTCTAGTATTCTTGCCTGGAGAATTCCATCGACAGAGGAGCCTGGCAGTCTACAGTCCATGGGGTCACGAAGAGTCGGACACGATTGAATGACAAAGCACAGCACAACACAGCACAGCATATAGTAGAGAGATCAAGGAAAAGGGACTAATTCAAGCAAGTAGATGAATACAAATAACTCTGTGATGGTCAGTGCTAAAAAAAGACAAAGAAAGAATTATATATTAAAAATCAGACTGATTTTGAATTTGTTTAAAAATGAATTTATATTTTATTAATGCATATATAAAAATAAAATTAATACATTTGGCTACCTGATGCGAAGAACTGACTCATTGGAAAAGACCCTGATGCTGAGAAAGATTGAAGGCAAGAGGAGAAGGGGACGACAGAGGATGAGATGGTTGGATGGCATCAGTGACTTGATGGACATGAGTTTGAGCAGGCTCTGAGAGTTGGTGATGGACAGGGAAGCCTGGCGTGCTGCAGTCCATGGAGTGGCAAGGAGTCAGACGTGACTGAACGACTGAACTGAACTGAATTGTATTTGACTAATCACAACCAGTCTATATATATTTGAAGAAAAGGTGCATAGACATCCAGTGAAAACAAAGTCTTTGTTGGTTCTTAGATCAGTCTTGAGCACATGGAGAGAAGACCCTTCCCAAGAGCCTGTAGTGCCCTAGAGGCTGAGGACCCTGGCCTTGCCCTGTTTTCAAGGCATGCGTGGTTACTGCTAGCGCCCCAGGTATGCTGTTGCACTAGAGTGCTTTCCTTTTGTGAAAAATGGACAACAATGGCTCAAACTCCACCTTCATTGATAAAATTTCCCTTCTAACTTTCCAGACATACATCAAAATCACTTCATTAAATTTGAACAATGTTTGCAGAAGGGTATCTTTGTACTGGGATTTTTAGACTTTAAATTTTCTAATATAATATTTTTCATTTTTTAATTTTTTCTTTCAGTTTTATTGAGATATAATTGACATAGAATTGTATAAATTTAAGATGTTCAGTGAAATAACTTACGCACATCATAAAATGATTACCATAGTAAACTTAGTGAACATTCATCATCTCATGTAGATTCAAAATAAAAGAAAGAAAAAAAATTTTTTCCTTGTGATGAGAGATCTTAGGATTTACTCTTTAACAACTTTCATATATAACATACAGCAGTGTTAATTACATTAATCATGTTGTACATTACATCCTTAGTACATATTTTATTTGTATCAATTATAGGTAATTTAACAGTTGTATGTTTCTATTAAAGAATAGATCTAAGAAGGCGGGGATCTCATTTTGTGAAAAGGAAGTTGCAGAGAGGCTTTTGAGGCAACCCTTCAGGTTGGAGACTGAGCTGAGACTCTAACATTATTTCCTAAAATGAATTCTGTTGCTTTTCCCATGACTATGGGCTGTCTTTTTTTTTTTTCCCCCCTAAATCTTTTTTAGTTAAACAAGTTTGCAGCGATCCCTTCATCTGTCAGCCTCCCCTCCACAGTGACAGTACAGTACCCAGACCTGTGTCTCTGTGTTCTCCAACACTTTTGCCTCCCACTCGGGTCTTGAAATCTGTCTACCATCTACAGGCAATAAGAAATCCAGATTGTTCATTCTAGATAGCAGCTTTTCTGCTGTATTGATTACGTCTTTTATGGAAAAAAAAAAACCAAACAAAAACTGGCACATCTGATCTATAGGATTTCTGTGGTTATTAAATGGAATTTATTGAAACCAACTCAGCAAAGCAGTGTTTGCACGGATAACCATGCCTCAGGAAAAGTCTGTGCTAAAACTCCAGTATTAAACAGTGTTCAGCATAGGGCCCTCTTGTCTAAATGACCCACCAATGACACTCCTGCCCTGTAGACACTTGCCAGGCTTAGGGGAGAGCTGGCAGGACTCCATTTTGCTAATTTGTGTGTGGAGTTTCTCCTCAGCCCCTCACATGGTTAATTCTGAATTATAATCCAGTGTACTTTCTTGGGGGGAAGGGGCAGGGGGTGGATTGTTCCTGAGGAAATTTGGAGAGAGAATGAGACTTATTTTGTTGAACTGAAAATCAAGTAGCCCATGTTTGGCTAAGAATTGGGAGGGGGGGGGGGTCGGAAATGAAAGAAAAACTCATGAGAAGAAACAATGAAACACAAGCTCCGTCTTTCATACCGGGCAGTGCAGGGTATGGGAGGACAGTGGGAGGAGGTGGGGAGTGTACAGGAGGCAGCTGAGTTTATTTTTAACACCAAGTTAAAGACATACTCCGTGTTCTTTCCTTTTAAAAATAGACTTTTAACCTCTTGAAGCATTTTGACTCTATTCTGCCTATGGGGTAATACCCCTTTTGTGGCTGGCAACTCCCACTGGAATTTTTCCCATTGCTGGCTTACTGGTCAAGTAGTTAGAAGGATGGAAAAACCCCAGACTTTTTCTTCTGAGAGCTCCTGATCAGCATATACACATAGCTCCTGTGTGCAGAGAGGCTTATAAACTCTGATTGCCATCCTGGACCTTGAGCTTTATGGCATTTTTGAAAACTTGATGGTTTGAGAAAATGTCCTTATTTAAAAATAGGTTAGTGAAATTGTGGATATAGTCTTTCTGAAGTCCATTGAAGCAATTTATTCATTGAGTTTATGAATGACACAATAGACATGCCTATACACGTTTACACCCATGAAATTAGAGTAAGTATGAATAAAATGATAGTAGCTGATCTTTAATACTTATCAAGGGCGTCCTATGTGCCAGACACTGTTTCACATACATTTAATGCTTTGAACAATGCTCCTAATGTAATCATCCCATTTTACAGATGAAGAAGCTTGGGCTCATGGCTATTCAGTAACTTGTGAAGATTGTAAAGTCAGTGGGTGGTTTGTGGGAGAGGAATTCAAAGTCAGGAAGTCAAGCAGTTCAAGTCCACTGCTAGCCCATACAGTGAGTCTGTAATTAGAAAAGATGTACCTGCTGTAAGACAATTTTGTTTCCATCTGTTGGAAATTTGGGGCTGTTATCAAATGTACTGATTTTGTTAGAAAATTTTATTACCATCTGCAAGATAGTTGTCATAATAAGAATATAAATCCACAATGTTGACGATATGAAGGGTGTCCCCTTATATGTGATACTCTTGTGCAGTGCACAACCCACACAAAGGTACTTGGCCACCCAAAGTACTCACACACAAGTGCACACGCATGTAGTCCTGTAGGCATGGCAGTTTATGAAGAAAAAATACAGCGCTCGTCCTCCGCGAAGGCCCACTTCTGTCTGTGGAGTGTGCTTCTCCCTGAATCTGAATAACTCCCCTTCTTACCTGAAAAAAAAGAAAAGAAAAAGCACCAGACTGCTGTAGTTCAGAAGAAGAGGAAGCTAGTCTTTTAGAGGTAACCAGACTGATTTGATGGAGCAACAGCTCTTCTACATACCTCAGTCTACAACTAGGAAAAACCTTACGTGAAAGTCTGGAGCTTGTGTTTGTGCCCAGTACAAAAGTGCCCTACTCCCACTTCCCTTTTCTTCTGTTCTGGGGAGTAAACACTGAATTCACATTAGAACAGGGTGGCCCACTATATATGTGTGTTAAGCTGTGTGTGAGAAGAAATAGAACAGCTCACAAACCTAGGAGATTACATTTTTATTATGGAAAATTTCAAAAATGTACTGAAATAGACCAAAAAGCATAGTGAACCTCCTTTATCCTCATGAAAATGAGCAGTTAATTATGAATTAATGACCAGTCCTGCTTCATCTATAGTTCTACTCACTCCTCCCTTATTTGAAGCAAATTCTAGAGAACATATTATTTTATCTTTACAATGTAAAGTATTTTTAAAAATAACCACAATATTATCATTATATCTCAAGAGAAAGAGTAATAAATCATATATCCAATCAGTGTTCAAAACTTGAATTGTCTGTCAAATGGCCCAAATTTTCTTTTGTTTTGTTGATTTTACCTTGTGTTCATTTGAAATGGGAATCAGCTAAGTTCAAACATCACATTGGTAGCAGTATGTCTTATTTTCTTTCAATGTACAAGTTCTCCCTTCATCTTTTTTTTAGTCTGGATTTTGCTGAAATGCTGATATGGCATCCTCATCGTGTAGTTTAAACACATTTCTCTGTAGCAGAATCCTTTCTGGGAGGAGTCCAGGCATATGTATATTCTTTTAAGGTGCTTGGGTGGTGAATTTGAGCCACAGGCAGGCTTGGAAGGCCCTGGAAAAGCTCAAAGTCTGCTCCCAGATTTCTTAATGTCTTGGTTGCAGGGATACATTCTGAGGATCTTACTTGAGTGCCATGGTGAAAGCATATGTCTACCACTTGTTGAGAGGTGAAGAATGCTGGCTTGCTTGTTGAGGACATATAGACTCCCCACAGTCATTTCCTATTCTCCAGGAGAAAGTTTCTCAGTCAGGCTTGAAAGAGAGTAATAGAACTGCATTGTTGACATCACAAAAAAGAGACTTTCCCTTATGAGGTGATTTGCTTTCAGTTTGGTCTATATGTGAACCAGTAATCAGCCTGCAAATTGTGGGAAAAGCCTTTATTTTGCAGGCCTGAATAAGCAGGTACTTGACTTAAGTGAAGTTTAAATAACTTTTTTTTTTTTCTGCAAACTGGAATCAAGATTGCAGGGAAAAATATCAATAACCTCAGATATGCAGATGACACCACCCTTATGGCAGAAAGTGAAAAGAAATTAAAGAGCCTCTTGATGAAAGTGAAAGAGGAGAGTGAAAAAGTTGGCTTAAAACTCAACATTCAGAAAACCAAGATCATGGCATCCGGTCCCATCACTTCATGGCAAATAGATGGAGAAACAATGGAAACTGACAGACTATTTTCTTGGGCTTCAAAATCACTGCATTGCAGTCACCAGAAATTAAAAGATACTTGCTCCTTAGAAGAAAAGTTATTACAAACCTAGACAGCATACTAAAAAGCAGAGACATTACTCTACCAACAAAAGTCCATCTAGTCAAAATTATAGTCGTGTATGGATGTGAGAGTTGGACCACAAAGAAAGTTGAGCACCAAAGAATTGATGTTTTCAAACTGTGGTGTTGGAAAAGACTCTTGAGATTCCCTTGGACTGCAAAGAGATCAAACCTGACAATCCTAAAGGAAATCAGTCCTGAACATTCATTGAAAGGACTGATGCTAAAGTTCAAGCTCCGGTACTTTGGCCACCTGATGTGAAGAGCTGACTCATTTGAAAAGACCCTGATGCTGGGAAAGATTGAAGGCAGGAGAAGGGGATGATAGAGGATAAGATGGTTGGATGGCATCACCAACTCAACAGACATGATCTGAACAAGCTCTGGGAGTTGGTGATGGACAGGGAGGCCCAGCGTGCTGCAGTCCATGGGGTCGCAAAAAGTCGGACATGACTAATTGACTGAACTGAACTGAAATAACTGGTCAATCAAATGTTCTATGGATATCTAACTGATGTTAAATCTATCTGTCTTCAATGGATTAGGACATGAACACATTTGATTCATTTTCAATATTTTTCTTTTTTTAAAGATTCTGACTTTACTGAAGAAATCAAAGGCCAATATGTTCGCTGGGCTCTGGCCTTTCAGCTTCCTTCTCCACAAGAATCTACTGCACCAGTGTCATTGATGGCAAAGGCAGCCTCACTCTCACATGGAAGAAACCATGAAGTTATCTATCCTAGGCTGTTCTGCTTTTTGGGCAGAGAAAGAAAGGTCACTTGACCTTTCTTTCTTCTGTGTCTCTTGAAGGCTCAAGATAATTCAAAAATAATAACAGAGCATAGTAGTTTCTTGGTAAGGTTGGAGTTTGAGCTTTCCCCATCCCCACTTCCACATTGGTCATCAGCACTTGCCCCATTCCCTGCTGCCCTCCTTCCCCATGCCAGCTGCCCAGAGAGGTGTTTGCACTGTGCTTGTTGTCAGAGAGCCTGGGGTCAAGGTCTGCTCTGCAACCTCATCGTCAAGCTGGGTGACCTTGGGTAGGCCACTTGATTCTCTGAGCACTGATATCTTTACCTGTGAAATAAAGATTGTATCACATGCTCTACTTATCACATGAAGTTGTTATGAAAATCAAGTCGAGTTAATATAGGTGAAAATAATCCTTTGTTAAGCATTGCATAAGTGCCCTTGCTCCCCGCACTGCATCTGTTCACAATGTAGAAGACATTACATGAATTTTAAAGTCAAACAAGGTCCCATTGCCTTTTGGTTGTGTCATTTTGGGCAAATCATGCTCCTAGCATTGGTTTCCTCATAAATAAAATGGGGATCATTTTATCTGGCATTTGCTCACTTGAATCTTTATTTACTCATGCTACACCTTGATCTACTGTTGTTTTGTGAACTAAAGCTTTCTATGTGAGATAACAGATACAAAGCACCTAACATAGATTTGATACTCTAGGTTCTCAATAAGTAGTCATTCTTTTTCCTGTCCTGTTCTTGGCAATTGGACTGTGGTAGGACCCAGCTGACATGTCTTCCGTTATAGACAAAGAGCTCTTCCTCTAGATTGCTGAGTGCAGAACTGCTTGCTTGCTCCTCTGTCCTCACCTATGAGGATGCTTGATTACAGCCCAGACATGTTTCAAATTCTCTCTGTAAGTCTATAGACTAGGGAATTACATAATCAAGAAGTCCTTCTCTTATATGCTTGGGAATAAAGAGCCCTCAATAGCATATGCGAAAAAGACCCAAATGTTTGGTTGACTGCAAAATTAATGTGAGTCAATAACGTGATGGAGCAAGCAGAAGTCAATGAATTTTAGGAATTTTAGGAAACACTCATGGAAGGGTCCAATCTACTGGACTCATCCTACTTGGTTAAGATGCTGGGGTACTGGGCTGGATCACTAGGAGAGAGCTGGTGAGGAGCTTGGGATCCAGGGTATTTGAGTAACCATTAGAAAAACTGAGGATACTGAAACTGCAGAAGACATATTTTATCGTCTTCTGTTTTTGTCTTATTGTCTTCTGGTTTTTGAATGGGCTGAGCAATTAGAGAAAATAGAACACCACCACTTTGCATTTCCTTAAAAGAACAAATTTCTAAAGGGTATGTACAGGCATGCAGGTTATGTGACTCAAGTGGGAGGAGTTAGAGACAGAAGTTATAAAGGAGCAGTTCTAGTGGCATTTCTATTTCTATTCCAACTTCAAACTCTGGACTATTGTAAGCATTGGCTATAACAACACATTTAAAACTGGGCCTCCATATGGCCAGTTTCGGTGTGGCTTTACATACAAAAGATATCCAAAACAATATTGAAATTAGAAACTGGAAAGCAGTAGAATCACAAATATACCAGAAATTAAGACAGGTAACAAGGAAAAACCATGTACAACTTTATGTTGATTAACTGGAATATGCAAAATAGTCAATTTTCTAGAAAAACTATAATCAGTTAAAACTGATTCAAGAAGAAATAAATGACCTAAATCCTATGACTTTGAAAGACATTAAATCCCTGATTAAATCTGTACAAATTGCTTATTAAGGTATGAGTAGTTTCTTACAAGTGAGTCTTACCAAATTTCTAAGGAGTATAGAGTTCCAATCTCTATAAACTGTTCCACAGATATAGAGTATGAAAAGAACCCCAAAACTCATTTTATTAGATTGGCAAAAACTTGAATCCAAAATAAGACAAAAATAATAGGGAAAAATTTTAAACCAGCTTCATTTCTAAATATAAAGGTATAAATAAAATTTGGGAAAAGACAAACCAAAACAAACAAAAAACACAAAACCAGGGACTTCCCTGGCATTTCAGTGGTTAACATTCTGTGCTTCCATTTCGGAGGTTGTGGGTTCAGTTCCCTGGTCAGAGAAATAAGATCCTACACGCCATGATGGGGCCACCAAAAATTGCTTTAAAAAATTAACAGAACAAAACAAAACCCCACAAAACTAATAATACAGTATGACCAAATTGGGTTTATCCCCCCGAAAACAAGGATGGTCTAATGTTAGGAAAATCTATTAGTAAGATTTACTACATTAACAAATTATAAGAGAAAAAGCACATAATTATCTTAAAAGAGGCAACAAAAATCATTTGTTAAAATTTAATACTGCTTCACATTTTTTAAGAAAACAAGAAATATAAGTAAGCGGGAATGGACTTTATTTTGTATGCATTTATTTTGTAAAACATGAAATTATTCAGAATGTTGAATACTATTTTGTCTAGTTGATGTAGGTTGTCTGTTGCAGGGAGTAACTGGGAATGGGAATCTTTCCCAAATTCTCCTTGGTAAAGGCAAAAACATACCTCCTCCCTGTTACCTGAGCTTGATATTTCTTTTGTTTATTTACTTTTACAACTTTATTGAGATATCATTGATATGCCAAAAAGACACACATTAATGTATACAGTTTGATAAAATTGGACATATGCATGTCCAAAGATGGAGAAGTTCTATATAGTCAGCAAAAACAAGACAGGGAGCTGACTGTGGCTCAGATCATGAACTCCTTATTGCCAAATTCAGACTTAAATTGAAGAAGTAGGGAAAACCACTAGACCATTCAGGTATGACCTAAATCAAATCCCTTACATTTATACAGTGGAAGTGACAAATAGATTCAAGGGATTAGATATGATAGAGTGTCTGAAGAACTATGGATGTTCATGACATTGTACAGGAGGCAAAGATCAAGATCATTCCCAAGGAAAAGAAATGCAAAAAGGCAAAATGGCTGTCTGAGGAGGCCTTACAAATAGCTGTGAATAGAAGAGAAACGAAAGGCAAAGGAGAAAAGGAAAGATATAAGCATCTGAATGCAGAGTTCCAAAGAACAGCAAGGAGAGAAAAGAAAGCCTTCCTCAGTAATCAATGAAAAGAAATAGAGGAAAACATTAGAATGGGAAAGACTAGAGATCTCTTCAAGAAAATTAGATATACCAAGGGAACAGTTTATGCCAAGATAGGCTCAATAAAGGGCAGAAATGGTATGGACCTAACAGAAGCAGAAGATATTAAGAAGAAGTGGCAAGAATATACAGAAGAACTGTACAAAAAAGATCTTCATGACCCAGATAATCACAATGGTGTGATAACTCACCTAGAGCCAGACATCCTGGACTGTGAAGTCAAGTGGGCTTTAGGAATCATCACTATGAACAAAGCTAGTGGAGGTGATGGCATTCCAGTTGAGCTATTTCCAATCCTGAAAGATGATGCTGTGAAAGTGCTGCACTCAATATGCCAGCAAATTTGGAAAAGTCAGCGCAGTGGCCACAGGACTGGAAAAGGTCAGTTTTCATTCCAATCCCAAAGAAAGGCAATGCCAAAGAATGCTCAAACTACCACACTATTGCACTCATCTCACTTGTTAGTAAAGTAATGCTCAAAATTCTCCAAGCCAGGCTTGAACAGTATGTGAACCATGAACTTCCAGATGTTCAAGCTGGATTTAGAAAAGGCAGAGGAACCAGAGATCAAATTGCCAACATCCACTGGATCATCAAAAAAGCAAGAGAGTTCCAGAAAAACATATACTTCTGCTTTATTGACTCTGCCAAAGCCTTTGACTGTGTGGACCACAACAAACTGTGGAAAATTCTGAAAGAGATGGGAATACCAGACCACCTGACCTGCCTCTTGAGAAATCTGTATGCAGGTCAGGAAGCAACAATTAGAACTGGACATGGAACAACAGACTGGTTCCAAATCTGGAAAGGAGTCTGTATATTGTCACCCTGCTTATTTAACTTACATGTAGAGTACATCATGAGAAATGTTGGGCTGGATGAAGCACAAGCTGGAATCAAGATTGCTGGGAGAAACATCAATAACCTCAGATATGCAGATGACACCACCCTTATGGCAGAAAGTGAAGAGGAACTAAAAAGCCTCTTGATGAAAGTGAAAGAGGAGAGTGAAGAGGTTGGCTTAAAGCTCAACATTCAGAAAACTAAGATCATGGCATCGTGTCCCATCACTTCATGGGAAATAGATGGGGAAACAGTGGAAACAGTGACACTTTATTTTCTTGGGCTCCCAAATCACTGCAGATGGTGACTGCAGCCATGAAATTAAAAGATGCTTGCTCCTTGGAAGGAAAGTTATGACCAACCTAGATAGCATATTAAAAAGCAGAGACATTACTTTACCAACAAAGGTCCATCTAGTCAAGGCTATGGTTTTTCCAGTCGTCATGTTTGGATGTGAGAGTTGGACCATAAAGAAAGCTGAGTGCCGTAGAATTGATGCTTTTGAACTATGGTGTTGGAGAAGACTGTTGAGAGTCCCTTGGAATACAAGGAGATCCAAGCAGTCCATCCTAAAGGAAATCAGTCCTGAATATTCATTGGAAGGACTGATGCTAAAGCTGAAACTCCAATACTTTGGCCACCTGGTGGGAAGAACTGACTCATTTGAAAAGACCATGAGGCTGGCAAAGATTGAGGGCAGGAGAAGAAAGGGATGACAGAGGATGAGATGGCTGGATGGCATCACCGACTCAATGGACATGAGTTTGAGTAAACTCCAGGAGTTGGCAATGGACAGAGAGGCCTGGCGTGCTGCAATCCATGGGGTCGCAGAGATTCAGACACGACCGAGCGACTGAACTGGACTGTTGATACCATCACCACAATCAAGGTTTTTAATAACTCCAAAAGTTTCCTTAGGTTCCTTTGCTTTTGTTGTTTTTGTTGTAAGAACACTTAACTAGATCTTCACTCTTAGCAAATTTTTCAGTACACAATTCCATAGTGTTACCTATAGGCAGTGTGTTGTACAGCCAGATCTCTAGAACTTACTCATTTTTATACTGTAACTTTATATCTGTTGAACTTCTCCCCAATTCCCCCTGCCCTCTTCCCCTGGCAACTTCCACTTTTTTTTTTCTGCTTATATAAGTTTGACAATGTAAGTAGAATCATGGAGGTATTTGTCCTACTATGATTGACTTATTCACTTGGCATAACGTCTTCTAGGTCTATCCATGTTGTTGCAAATAATAAGATTTCCTTCTTTTTTTAAAACTGGATAGTATTCCATCATATGTATACATCACATTTTATTTATCCATTCATCTCTCAATAGACGGACTATTTTCTATGTCTTTTTTTCCTCCTCTATTCAAGCTCTGAGTGTTTTCAGAGTTGTAACCTCACCTCATGTTCTAATTTCTACCTGGGCCTGGCAAGTTGAATATGGGTTCTTGAATCTGTTGTGAATCATAACCAGGATTAACCCAGCTATTCAACTTTGCAGGAAGGGCCGAGCCTTCAGTTCCTGCCAGGGAACTGGGATTTGATTCTGTTTCATGGTTTATCAAATCTAGATTTGTTTGTTATCATGAAATCACTTTAAAGCCTTTAGGGTGATCTATTTTAAATGCTAATATATTTTTCTCCATCTGCTTTTATATGCATAGCGAGATTGACAGAGGAAGGGCATTCGTTGGGTCAGTGACAGGGACTAAGGGAGGAGAGAAAGAAAAAGTTGCTCTTCAATTCCCACCTTTCCTTTTTGAATTTTTTTAGCGTAAGCATGTATCATTTTTATGATAAAAATTAAAATATGCAATGAAACACTGTGTTCTAGCTGGTATAATAAGCTTAGCATTTGATCCTGAGATTCTCTCTTACAGAGGCAGCTGTAGGACAGATATGTTACTAAAGGATAACTTCAGTTTCTAGGAGAAATCATTACACAGAGGTGCGACTTCAAGTCCAGTAGGAAAGTGGCGAGGGCAGGGCATGGGTACGACCCCTTTACCTGATTTGAAGAGGACATTTGTGAGGAAGTCGCTGTGTAGATGCAGAGATGAGTTATGGGGCTGCCGTTCTTGTCCTGCAGCTGCTCCTGTCTCTGACAGCAGTTTAAGGGAGAGCCCAGAGGACCAGAGCCCTGCCCCTTTAATTAGCTCCAGGAGCCAGGCAAGGTAAATATTTGTGGCTGAAACTGTGTGAATCCATGGAAGCTGGGATTTTAGCCTAGAAACATTGTGCTGCCAAGTTGCCGTGAGACCCAGAAAGCTGGAGCTATGATCTGCCTCAGAAAATGCTTCTGAGTTTAAGAGACATGAAAAGAAAAACAAAAAGGACAGTGGTATTGAGCTCTAAGTGTTAGATGAGGATGACGAGGGTTTGTCTATGCCTTAGGCTCGATCACAAATTTTACCTATTTTTATTTCAATATTGATTTCTTTTACTAAAGGAAAAAAAAAAAAGTCAATGCTCCAAATGTAGACATGTTCGACTTATTGCATTGATTAACTCATTATCTGGTTTCCAGTTTTCATACAATCCAGTCTGTACGAAATACAATCAGACCAAAGAATTGCCCTACTTAAAGCTTTTTGATGTCTTTCCATTTCTCTTAGAAATTAATCCTGACTTTTGTAGCCCATATGTAGAGTGAGTGTGCAATTCATAATCCAAACTGGGGTTCTCTGAATATTTATGGTGAGAAAACAGGTGTCACAGGGACTCTCCTAGGAAAACCAAGACGTATCCAAGAGGCTCTATTGGATTTAGCTTCCAGCTTTGTTTCTTACTGCCCTTGTCTGCTCACTTGGCACCAGGTATTCTGGCCTCCCGTCTGTCGGTCGCTTCAGGAAGTCATCATGGAGTCGTTCCTGTCCCCTGGGTAATGCTTATGTGTACACTATTTAACTTCGGGGCTTCAGATATCAACTCCTCAGGTAAACCTTCCCTACCACCAGTCTAGAGTGGTCTCTGGAGTTACTGTTTCATTTCTCTTCTCCTTTCCATCATCATACCTGTTACGATCTCTAAGGATCGTGTCTGGGTGTTTGTTTATTATCTGTATCAGCTGCCAGAGTGTGATCAGGGACTTGTCTGTCTTGTTAATGGGCCTGGCACATGGCAGGGGCTCAATAAATACTTGATTAATGAATGAATGACCAAGTGAGAGTCTTTAAGTTGAACCGAATGGCCCAGAGATGATCACTGCCTTGACCTCAGCTTATGAATAAGGTCCATCTTAAGTAAAAGAGAATGAATGGGAACAGAGAAAAGCAGAGGGAAGAGAGGGTGGGGAGGGTGGTGGCTGATGCCAGACATGACCCTGGTTACAGGCCCTATGGATATACAAGCTATCCTTTACTTCTTCCTGAATGGACTGAGTCATTCAAATATTTTGTAAACAAACCTGTTTTCCTCTTGCCTAACCTTAAATTAACTAGAACTGAGATTGAAGTTCCATTTTTGAAACCAAAAGTGTATAGTGAAGCATAATTAACCTATATCCTTTGGGATGTATATTTCCATTTTTAAAAAGAAAGACATCGTGGCAGAATATGCTAGTTGTGTGCCCCATTATCCATGTTTACCTGCTTCATTGTAACTTAAGGTATTAGTTTCCCATTGCTGCTGTAACACATTGTCATAAAATTAATGGCTTGAAGTAACGCGAATTATTTGTCTTATAATTCTGGAGTCAAGCTATGTTTCTTGTAGAGTTTCTAGGAAAAGAATCTGTTTCTATGCCTTTTCCAGATTCTACAGGCTACATGCATTTCTTGGCTGAGGGCCACTTCCTCGTATCACCCTGACCTCTGCTTTCCCTGACACATCTTCTCTGACTCTAACCCTTTTATCAGACTTCTGTAACTGCCCACCTGGATAATCTAGAATAATCTCCCTCTCTCAAGATCTTTAACTAAATCACAACTGTAAAGTCCCTTTTCCATATTAAGTAAGATATTTATGGGTTTTAGGACTGGCACAGGGGTATCTTTAGCAGACCATACCCTTCTTTACCTGTTGCTTCTTCTGATGGCTGGGATGTAAGCATAGTAGCGGAAGGTCAAGCAGCCATCTTGGGCCATGCTTTGGAAGACTTGCTAAGGATAAGAGAGCAGCAACGTAGAAGGATGATCTAATGTAATCAGGTGGGACAAGCTCACCCTGATTGAATGAAAAGCATTTACAAGAAAATCTTCAGCCTCACATGTTTTACAACTGAAAACCCCAAATCAGTACGCTGATGGGAACATAACAAAGGAAACATTTTAAAAGTTCTCAAGGTTGCAGTAACATTGTTCAGGTAATTTAAAAAATAACAGTTTTACATTCCTTGAGTAAAATCTAACTTCATTAAATATTTTTAGGTTGAATTTTTCAGCAATTTGTGCTGGTGGGAAATGAGCCCTTTGTATTCTCATTCCCCAGTGGAGCATTAATAAATTATTCTCTCAACATCCCACAAACAGCACATGAAGCAGTCTTTAGTGCTCTGTATTAGTTCCCTCAATAGCAGTCATAAAAGAAGTTCAAAGGAACATAAATATAGGTCAATGACAAGAGCACATGGGTGTGTGTAATTATACTGAAGATCAGGTCTGCAGCGTATTTCTCTATGGAATGACTATCCCTTGTGGGTAAAATTTAAGATGTTCTTTATACCTATTTATTTAGCTTACCACTCTCAATTTCCTTCCCCTTTACTTTTCTTCACTGTGTTCTTTACCACTAACCATTGTATATTTATTTGGTTTTGTTTGGTTTTGTTGTTGTTGTTTGGCTTCCTTGCCAAGATGTAGACTATAGGGCAGGATTCTATCTGCCTACTCACTGGAGTCTCCACAGTATCCAATCACGAATGCCAGCTGCAAGGTGGGGAGTGACTGGAGGCAATACCAAAGGGGTGTGGAGTGACTGGATTATAAGGGAGCTGAAGGGGCTTTGACAGGATCCTGAGTAGTGGGGAGCTGCAGAAGGTATAAAGCTGGCATTTGGGGGTGAGTGACATGATCAGACTTGAATTTTAGATAATAATTCCATGTTTGGTATGGACAAAGGGTATGAGTAGATGGAACAGTCTGGAGGCAGGGACATCTGTGAGGAGACTATTATGTTATTTAAGAAAAGCAGAGATGAGAGCCAAGCAAGAAAATTGGTAATAATGAGAGTGATAATAATAATAATTAATTTAACAAGGTTTGCTGCACAGTGACTAACATCCATTTCCTGACCGCATTTACCAGGTTCCTTTGCAGTTGGGTGTAGCCATGTGATTATGTTCCAGCTAATAGAATGTGAGTAGAAATAATGAGCTCTAATTCCAGGTCTGATCCCTGGGATTCTTCCATACGGACTCCTCTCTGTTTCTTCCCTTCTTCTGGTTAATAGGAATGGAGAAGCCATGTACTGAAGGTAACTTAGAATCCATTAATGTAGGCCCTTGAAAAGCCATGTAGAGAAAAGTTACCCAATTGACCAGGAAAACCTTGGACTGTTATATAAATGCAGAAGAACTATGTACCATGTTTGAGCCATTGGATAATTTTAGCTCTTTGTTACAGCAGCTAATGTGACCCTAATGAATTTAAGCACTCATTTTTGGCTAGGCATCCCCATTCTTAATGGTTTCTATATGACAACTCATTTAATCTTCATAACAATGCAGTAAGTAACATATTATTAGTATTATTATTATTATCCCCAATTTACAGATGAGGAAATTGTGATCAAAAGGGACTGTGTAACCTTCTCCCGTTACATAGCTGGGAAATGATAGAGCCAGATTTCAGAGTTCCAGCTCCAGTGTTTTAAGCAATACCTGGTAGTGGCTGTGGATAGAAATTAATAGACTTTTTAAATAAGAAAAGATAGATGTTCTTTCTTTTCATTTAAACATTCTGAAGAAAAAAAAAACAGAACCTTTAAAATGTTTAACAGTCCAGCATGAACATTAATTACAATTGAAGTCACTGTTTACAAAATAGTAATATTTCCAAAAAAATCTTTAAAGAGATAAATTGCTTTGGGTTGGGATTTTTGGAAACAAACTCTGAAACTGAGATTTCCAAGCAGATTTATTGAGAAGTGCTCCCTGGAAGTAAGGGAAGCAGGCTTGGGCAGAGAGAGAAGATGAACTAATGTAATCACAACAGAGAACTCAGCCTATCCCACAGGAAGCTCTGGAGCTGGGCAACCCTTCAGAGTTACTCCCCACCAAGGCAGGAGGCCAGGGGTTTTTGTCCTGCTTCAACCAGTCATCAAATGTGGGCTGCTGGCAGGGAGGGCATGTCCACTTGGGTGAGGCTGTGCCTTTGGAGAGAGAGATTCAGCTATGAACCCGTGCTCCCAGCAGCTGGAGGAATGAGCACTGTTGTCTGGGAAGGTGGTCGGGGCAAGGAATCTGGTTGTTGCATCACAGTATTCACTATGGAAACAATTCAGAATAAATAAGTACCATATTTATAAATTTTTGATGGTTCTATTGAGCTGCAGACTCACATAGCCCACTATTTCCTGCTTGTGCCTGAAGCATAAAGAGGTGTCTTGTGAAGGGACTGATGAGAGATACTTCAGAGGTGAGCTGAGCTCACAGGAGAGAGGAAACGGTATACCAAGGGGTTCAGGGAAGCCTGGTGGGAGCATGGAGATGGTGTAGCACAGGGATGGACCCCTGGCAGGTGTACCATTCGGAGCCATCATCACAATCCATTGCTCCATAAGGACTAAAGCATGAACCAGTATCAATGGGATGGAGAAGGGCTGGACCTGCAAGACATTTTAAGGATAGGTTTCAGTGGCTTTAGTGGATGAACATGAGGATAAGGGAAGACTGGAAGCAAACTCTGTAGTTGTAGCTTCAGAGACTATGAAAGGTGATGCTCAAGGGAGAGTATGGTCATTTTCACTCTGTAGAAGCCAGCACAAAATCTTGACTTTTTTTTTTAAGTTTTATTTACTTATTTATTTTTGCACTAAGTCTTCATTGCTGCATACAGGCTTTCTCTAGTTGCGGAGAGGAGGGCTACTCTTCATTGCAGTGCCTGGGGTTCTCGTGGTGGTGGTTTCTATTATTGTGTAGCACAGGCTCCAGAGCTCGGGCTCAGCAGTTGTGGTCCAGGGACTTAGTTGCCCTGTATCATATGAAGTCTTCCCAGGCCAAGGATCAAACTCGTGTCTCTTACACTGGCAGGAGGATTCTTTACTACTGAACCACCAGGGGAGTCCTTGACTATTTTTTAAATTAACAAAACAAAATTCTTATTCTTTTTCCTTTCCTCCTTTCATTCCTTCCTTTAATTTTTCTTTTATTTGAAGAAACTTTCTATTGCTTCCTCCTGTCCCTTAAAATGTGTTGTTCTTTCCATCTATAATTATTTTTTTTTCATTTATCTATTTTAACAAAAATTTCTTTCATCACATCTTCCCTTTTTCAGTTATAAAGCTAAGTGTACCCAAACAAAACATACACTTCAGTAAAACCAAGCAAAGTTTTAAGGCACAGACAGGAAATCCATTTTTAAAAAATATTTTCAATTTTTAGCAGTCTGTCACGGTTCCACACTGGAAGTTCTAACAACAACTTGCACTGTAGGTGCAGTTAGAGGTGACATGAAGTGTGCTGGCAGAGAAGGCAATGGCACCCCACTCCAGTACTCTTGCCTGGAGAGTCCCATGGATGGAGGAGCCTGGTGGGCTGCAGTCCATGGGGTCGCTAAGAGTCAAACATGACTGAGAAACTTCACTTTCACTTTTCACTTTCATGCATTGGAGAAGGAAATGGCAACCCACTCCAGTGTTCTTGCCTGGAGAATCCCAGGGATGGCGGGGCCTGGTGGGCTGCCGTCTCTGGGTCACACAGAGTCGGACACGACTGAAGCGACTTAGCAGCAGCAGCAGCAGAAGTGTGCTGGACTTGGGGACAGTGTTACCTTGTGAGTGGCTGGCTGCTATCAGGTATATAGATATACAGATCATTTACTTAGGCCGGGTCTGAGTGACCATCTTAAATCCCTTGGTTTACTCACTGAGTAGATGTTATGCAGCTCTGATCTTTGTACTATACCCCTTTTATTTTCTGGAGCAAAGATTAGAATCTAGCCTTCTGCAGGCTGCATTTTTGCCAAGCAACTGGAAAACTTCTAATAGTGTAGAAATTTGTTTTTAAAAGGGAAAAAAGTAAAGAAGTGACAGCACATCAGTGTAGAAGACACTGAGGTTGTGTACACTCAGGGCAGCCAGATCAAGTCAGCATTCACTGAATAACATTTATCGTGCAGATTCCCTGTGTGCCAGGCATTGTCTTAGCTGTGCCAAAAGTACAAAGGGGAAGAGACAGATGAGATCTGTCTCTCATAGAACGTATCTCCTAATTAAGGGAAACAGAAAAGAAGAAATAATAAGATAGCTTCTGATGTTTGCAAGTGCTTGGAAGAAAATAAAAGTTGGAATTCATTAGTTTATCCAGTCCTTTCTTCCTATTTCAAGAAACTGCCTTGGTGAGAAACTGGGTCTTTTAGGGACCTAGAAATGAGATAATGTGAACCCAAACTAACTGCCTGAATAGGTAAATTAATAGACTTTATTTATTGGATAGGGAGGATGGGATTTTACAACTATGAGTATAAATAGGATAGATTAAATTTAAACTCCTTCCTAAGACTGATACCAGGCGTTGTCTATGAAGGCATTGCTTAGTATTAACAATTAGCTAGTAAAAATTGTGGTGGGCACTCTTTTAACCAGTTGCCACTTAAGTGACTCATGGGAAGAACAAGGGCTCTCTATTCCCTGTGTGAGGACCCAGGTGGTACTCAGAGCATGCTGAACAGTCTGCCCACACCAGCGCATCTCTCCCTCAAGAGTTGAGTTTCCCACTATCTGAGAGTCAGAACTGTTTATTCTTTTATTCTCTAATATATTTGTGCCAGTTTTACTTGTTATTAAAGTTATGCAATTTACTTTAATATGACACAACTAATGAAACATGTGTCTAGAAAATGAGAAAAAATTACTGCAATGAAATTTGAATGGAATGCTATGGAAAGACTCAATGTCAAATGAGCTAATTAGCAAAAATTGGAAAAAATAATAAAATGTATGATATGTTGCTCATGTGTACACTTCATGTGAAGTGTATTTAACTTCTCACTCACTACAGAGAAAGAAAAAATGAAAGTGAAAAATGAGATCTTACGCAACGTTGTGTCTTTGGGTAAAAAATGTAGCTTTGGAACCTTTCCAGTGAATTCAATAGTGAGGGAAAGTGCCATGACAGTTGAGCAAACTTACATTTATTTAAGGTAAAATGCTTGAAACATAAATGTATCCTTCCCCCGACACCCCTCCCATCTCTGATTAGCCCGTTAGTTAGCAGTTCTGATTGTGCTACAGAAGATTTTTACTGTATTGTAAAGTGTGTGTTCAGTGCAGCGGGGACTCACAATCCTTCCATTCAGAGACCTCCAGAGCATAGCCTTGACATTATTAGATAAGAATGTATGTCTTCCAATAATTCCTTAACCTAAGCCATTCTCCTTTTCACCATTTGCACAGCAGAAGCAGAGAAAATATTTTCACCTTTCAGTAGCACCTTTCCTTTGAGAATATCAAAGCTCTTTAAAGGACACATTTCTGATTGAGCAACAATGCTCGTCTCCCCAGAGAGAGGTGGACAGAGAGGATTTATTACCCCCTCACTGAGGATGTTAGACTCATGTTAAGTAGCTAACAGATGTCTCCGTGCTGTCTCTCAGGAGAATCATGTTTCCACTAATCTCCTGGCCACACTGTGTCCTGGTCCCTATTCTTCATAATTCCCAGTATTACAGAGGACTATTCAAGCGTGAAAAGGGCACTGGTCCGAGGCCAGGACACATGGGCTCACACCCGGGCTGTGCCGCTAACTTGTGTGACCTTGGGCATTTGGGTCAGCCTTTCTGTGCCTCAGATCCTGTAGGAGATGAGGATGATGGAACTTAGTTACCAGCCAACCAGGTTGGGAAAAAAACGTTTGTCAAACAAATATGGACATTGTAACTGCGGATAGTGAAACTACAGTGGCCTATATGTTTCATTTCGTCTACGTTATTTCCGTTCAAAACAGAGGCCCACTCTTTGTTACGATATTTTTGATCATGTGCTGATTCATAGGTTCCAGTTTGAACTTTCTTTCTTGAGAGCAGAAGTGAAAGTCCTTCTTCGAACGCTTTTATCCCAATCTCGCCCATTACCCACCTTTACCATCGTCTAGTGACGGTCCCAGACTCATAGCAAGAGTATGGAAGGAAGCAGTGAGACTGGTAGATCGGTCTAATTGAACTCTGAACTGTGAGGCATCGGTGAGTGGTGGCTGCTTCCTAAGGGTTTTGAATGACTCATTGTATCTCTTCCTTTATTCACAGAAATACTGCTGATATGGCCGGAAAAGAAGAAAAAAGTGAAATATACTTAATTTCTAACAAGAGGGAAGTATTCAAATAAACGATGGTATTTCCATACAATGTTAGGCCATTGTTGTGAGTGAATATTTATAAAAAGATGTTGCACATGAGTATTTGTTGGCATAAACTGACAGGCATGATTAAGTGAAAAATCAATCCCAAATGGGCGATGACAACACAATCTCATCATTATTTAATATAACAGGCATTGGAATAAAATGTATTTAGAAGGATATACAGTGGCTATCTCTGGGTGCTGGGATTACAGAAATAAATTTTCTTTATATTCAATACTTCTCTGCTTTTTCTAAATTTCTATGATGGGCATATGTTGCTTTTGGCAAAAGAAAAAAAACTGATTTAAATTAAAATTGTATTAATGCAAAAGCTGCTTGTGGGAATGAATAATAACATTTTGAAAAATTCATATGCCAGCTCTAAGGATGGAAAACTACTTTAAAATAGGAAGGATAAATTTCATTCATTTTTAAAAGGATGGAACATGTAAATGTATTGGAGTCCCTTTGCTGTTCACCTGAAGGTATCACAACATTGTTAACTGACTATACTCCAATACAAATAAAAAGTTTTTTTTTTTAAAGGATAGAATCATTTAATGACAAATGCTTGAAATAAAGTATCAATTGCAAACCTATTTCTTCTTAGCTGAATTCTGCCTTAAATTGCTTCTAAAAGTGGGCTTACATCATGATAAATAAGCATGATATTTTGAAATATCTAAATTAAACAATAATAAATAATAGTACAATGTAATTTTTTTTCTTTTCTGCCAAAATATCACTATAAAACAAATCACCTTCTAAGAAAGCAGATATATTTATTTTTCTTATCATAATTAAAACCGTAGATTACCAAGTGCCTTCTGTGTGCCCATGTGTCGGATACTTGGAATGTTAAATTTACTGGTTAATTTATTTAATTATTAACTCCTCAGGAGAAAGGTATTATTGTTTTCATTTTATAGTAGCTGAAAACTGAAACCTCCAAAATTGTTTCTTATCCAACCATAAGTAGCAGAACCACACACCTCTTAAAAATTACTTAATAAATATTTGTTGAATCCTCTCTGTGCTCGAGCAAACTCAAGGAGATGGTGAAGGACAGGGAAGCCTGTCCAGGGAAGCTGCAGTTCATGGGGTCGCAAAGAGTCGGACACAACTTAATGAGTGAACAATAACAACGAGAACAACAGCTCTGTGCTAGCCATCATGTGCTGGGTGCTGGGAATGTACCAGTGAACAAGATACTGTGGTCCCATCATTCAGAGAAGATTGCATTCTAGTCAGAGGACGTGGAGCAAATAACTATAAGTTTGATAAATCTTACAAAACGAGAAACACAGGATGTGAGGGAGAAGTTAATCTGGTTTGCAACATCTGTCGTATGTACTAAACATTTAAACTGAGATATCAGTAGGAGTTAACTGGGGGGAAGAGAGTAGGCGTGAAAGAGTATTCCTGGTAGTGGCAATGGTGCATGCTAATGCACAGAGATGATATTTTGCCACAATAATTTGGCATAGATCTCTTCAAGAAAGTTGGAAACATCAAGGGAACATTTCATGCAAAGATGGGCACAATAAAGGACAGAAATGGTAAAGACCTAACAGAAGCAGAAGAGATTAAGAAAAGGTGGCAAAAATACACAGAAGACCTATATAAAAAAGGTCTTAATGACCTGGATAACCACGAAGTGTGGTTACCACCAAGAGCCAGACGTCCTGGTGTGTGAAGTCAAGTGGGCCTTAGGAAGCATCTCTATGAACAAAGCTAGTGGAGGTGATGGAATTCCAGCTGAGCTATTTCAAATCCTAAAAGATGAAGACATTAAAGTGCTGCATTTGATATGCCAGCAAATTTGGAAAACTCACCAGTGGCCACAGGACTGGAAAAGGTCAGTTTTCACTCCAATCCCAAAGAAGAACAACCAAAAAATATCCAAACTACCACACTATTGCTCTCATTAAATGGCAACCCACTCCAGTACTCTTGCCTGGAGAATCCCAGGGATGGAGAAGCCTGGCGGGCTGCCGTCTATGGGGTCACACAGAGTCGGACACAACTGACGCGACTTAGCAGCATGCTAGTAAGGTTAAAATCCTTCCAGCTAGGCTTCAGCAGTATGTGAACCGAGAACTTCCAGATGTTCAAACTGGATTTAGAAAAGGCAGAGGAACCAGAGATCAAGTTGCCAACTTCTATTGGATCATAGAAAAAGCAAGGGAATTCCAGAAAAACATCTACTTCTGCTTCATTGACTATGCTAAAACCTTTGATTGTGTGGATCACAACAAACTGAGGAAAACTCTTAAAGAGATGGGAATACCAAACCACCTTACCTGTCTCCTGAGAAACCTGTGTGTGAGTCAAAAAGCAACAGTTAAAACCCAGCATGGAACAATGGACTGGTTCCAAATTGGGAAAGGAGTATGTCAAGGTTGTATATCATCACCCTGATTATTTAACTTATATGCAGAGTATATCATGTGAAATGCCAGGCTGGATGAATCACAAGCTGGAATCAAGATTGCCAGGAGAAATAGCAATAACCTCAGATATGCAGATGATACCACCCTAATGGCAGAAAGTTAAGAGGAACTAAAAAGCCTCTTGATGAGGGTGAAAGAGGAGAGTTGAAAAGCTGGCTTAAAACTCAGCATTCAAAAAATGAAGATCAAGGCATCCAATCCCATGACTTCACGGCAAATAGAAAGGGAAAAAGTGGAAGCAGTGACAGATTTTATTTTGGGGGGCTCCAGAATCACTGCGGATGGTGGCTGCAGTCATGAAATTCAGAGACACTTCTTCCTTGGAAGGAAAGTCATGACAAACCATAGACAGTGTATTCAAAAGCAGAGACATCACCTGGCTGACAAAGGTCCATATAGTCAAAGCTATGATTTTTCCAGTAGTCATGTACAGTTGTGAGAGTTGGACCATAAAGACGGCTGAGAGCTGAAGAATTGATACTTTCAAACTGTGGTGCTGGAGAAGACTCTTGAGAGTTCCTTGAATTGACTAATATCAAATTAGTCAATCCTAAAGGAAATCAAACATTCATTGAAGGACTGATGCTGAAGCTGAAGCTCCAATACTTTGACCACCTGATGAGAAGAGCCGACTCCTTGGAAAAGACCCGGATGCTGAGAAACATTGAACACAAGGAAAGGGGGTGTCAACGGATGAGATAGTTAGATAGCATCACTGGCTAAATGGACATAAATTCGAGCAAACTCCAGGAGATAGTGAAGGAGAGAGGAGCCTGGCACGCTGCAGTTCATGGGGTTGCAAAGAATTAGACACGACTTAGTGACTGACAACAATTGCAATCTGGCATAACCAACATCATCACTCTGGCTTAAAACTGTAGGCAGTTTTACTATTTCTTATTTTTCTTATTTCTTATTATTTTATTATTTCTTTCATGTGGATCTGCCGATCAGCCACAGCCCAGATGCAATCACACAAGCCCATTTAAGACATCGTGTCATGTTCAGGAGAACATTTCATTGGCTAAAGCAAGATGTATGGCCACGCCCCAAATCCGTGAAATGTGGAAAATATTTTGCCCACATAATACTTCAAACTCACATAATAGAAGATATAGATCAAGAATTTAATACAGTAAAAAAAAATTATGAACAGTGATTCGAATAATTTTCCAAGGAGTCTGTTGCTAGTGTGGTTAAAGCATAATGACATGGGGAGAGATACTGCTGGCTGCTCTTATAACTTGTTTACCCTGCTGCTGCTGCTAAGTTGCTTCAGTCGTGTCCGACTCTTAGCGACCCCATGGACTGCAGCCCACCAGGCTCCTCCGTCCACGGGATTTTCCAGGCAAGAGTACTGGACTGGGGTGCCATTGCCTTCTCCATGTTTACCCTGGGAACTTCTTATTCTAGAGATTATATATGTCTGTGTACATGTAAGCCCACTCTAAAAGATAATGGCTTACCAACTTCTACAGGAACTTTATTTTCAAAGAGTTGACCTATGCTGAAGTAACATGGTTATCCCACAGGACAAATATAACATTGATTGAATTAAATGTTCCTCTGTAATACACAATGTTGGGCCTCTGTGTAACCACAGCACATTCAGAAGCTATGCCTCAAAGGTGTTGAAACCAGTGTTTGGGTCCCTGAGCAAACAGCATTAAATGTGGTTGCTGCTCACTCTCCTGGAATGGAGGTCAGCTATTTTATACACAGTGAATAAGACGAACTAGTTATAAAACGTGAGGAAACATCTAATTTGACCACCTATCTCAGAAACACTATCTTTTATTTGGTCACATCGTTTTGATAATGTTACAAGAATAGTTCAGTTTATTTTTACCCGTCACTGTACAGATGCATTCATCTGCTTTACAAGTGCTAATGCCTGAATGAACAGGTGTGGAGACACGAGTTGGCCAAATATAAACTTGTCCAGTTCATGTGTTTAACAAATGTGGGCTTTTTAAAAAAAGAAGATTCATTCAACACAGCCAGCCACTGCATTATTAGCTGTAATGGTATATTCTGCCATAGAAAATGGTATTAGTTTCAGTTGAGGCTAATTGCTTTTTTTTCCCTTTTGCTGATGAGAAGAGATTAAATGAAATCACTTGAATAATCCTGTTCAAGAGCCAAATTTTCCCCCTTATTTGTAAAAGCTCAGTTTTATAATCTTGAGGATTTAAAATAGAGTCTTCTAGTCTTTCTGACAATACTTACTTCCCACAAAAACAAGACTTCTGTTAGTTAGCCTCCAGTAAATTTCATTATCAATCATGTGTTATTTCAAGAGAAATCAATGGTTTTAATAAATATAATAGATTTGGAGTAATTCTTTCCTCCTCATTTCTTTTAAGGTTATGAAAGCCTTCTGCTTGGCTACATTATGTATCTTATTACTCAGTTTGCAAAGCTGCATTTAAGAGAGAATGCGGTTTTCTGGTTTCCTGTTCTGATATACTTTGATTGTTCTTATCTGAGCACCTTTTCATTTTTATGATGCTTTCTTCCTCTTTATACCCTGTTTTGTTGTTGTTTAGTCGCTAAGTCATGTCTGACTCTTCTGCAACCACATGAACTGTGGCCTGCCAGCCTCCTCTGTCCCTGGGATTTCCCAGGCAAGAATACTGCAGTGGGTTGCCACTTCCTTCTCCAGGGGATCTTCCTGATTCAGGAATTGAACCCACGTCTCCTGCACTGGCAGGTGGATTCTTTACTACTGAGCCACCAGGGAAGCCCCTTCCAAAACTTATAAGAGATTAATATCTAGAAGATAATCAAGAAGTCTGTTTACAATTTTTAAAATGAGATTGCTATACGCCTGAAACCAACACAACATTGTAAATCAACTATACTCCAAAAACCTTTAAAATAGAATAAAATGGAGATAATAACAATAGAAAGTGAAGTGCTCAATGAAGACCCTGGCATACAGTTAATGATTTTCATTTGCTATTATTAGCTTATCTGTTCTTATCCTCTCTGACAAAACATACTCTGTGATGAGCCTGAATTTCCAGTTTCTGTGTGGTTTTATATTGCTAGTTTGTACAGTTACAGAGAAATGTGCAAATATCTAGCTAGTCTCACTATCCACAACCGTGTTTGGTAAATATCCCTGGATAAGCCATTGGTTAAAATGAAAGTGGGGAGAATATTGTTCACAGCTCCCATGACACAGAGGGGAGCAAAATGCTACGTGCACCACTGCAGCTGTGGAACCAGCTGCCAAGGGCACCTGCCAGGTGATGTTGCAAGAAGAGTATGCTTCATAGCTTAAGGTGTGGATCTTGTGACTGTCATGTTCCATCCTGCCTGAGACTGGGACCCAGGAGTGCTGTACCCAGAGGATGGAGAGTCTGGGAGGAGCAGTTCTCCACTCCTTGGCTCTTCGTCCAGATGACTTGTATGACTGTGGCTGACGGAAGGACCATTTGGGCCAGCCCCGTCCTGCCGGGTTTCCTGGTGACTCCTTTACCCAAGGGGCAGACTGGCCACAGAGAGATGGCTTTGCTCACAGCCAACCAAACTTGCTCTCTGAAAGGAGAGCTTTGTCTTTTTCTGCTTCATGACCTCAGCCTTGGGGAAGGTTTTGGCTCTCCAAGTGTGGCCCAAAAGCACGGATGATGAGACACAGGGCAGAAGGCAGTGAGCTGTACCTGGGTTCAGTGACCTGAGCTGGGTCTACTCCTTGGGCTTGGGGAGAGGTAAAGTTGTCCTTCTGATAGGGGAGGAAGGGAAACCAATGATAAACTCCAGGCTGGGCACTTTTCCACACAGTGTCTCCTTCAATTCCCTACAAACCTGTAGGATGAGCTTTCTTATCCCCATTTTACAGATGTGAAAACTGCAGCTTAGAGAGGGAAAATTACCCAGCTTGTAAGCAGCCAAGTGGGATTTGAACTCTAGGTCTGTTTGACTCTAAGACCCATGGGTGATTGGTTTTCTTTTTTACTGCACTACTGTCTATATCTGTGAACTCAGACTGGAGTGGGTGGAACTGGGTGGATCAGTGGCTTGGTGGAGTCCAGGTAAGAATGCATGGCCAGCTCCATCTGTATCTGAACTTGGTGGGCAGTTCAGTTAGTTATAGAAAGCTAATTACATTTAATGCTGCATCTGAACATGTGTTCTTCTAGTGAGCTGGTTTTAGTTGTGGCTTTGATTTCCCAGTAGAAATTATATTCCTGTGAAATAATGGCATCCTCTAAGTGTTGTGCTTTGCTTGTCATTTAGAGAAGTCCACACTTCCAGGAGACACACTATATCCCCAGGATGGATTCCTGGTCCAAGAAGGAAACCATGTAGGCCCTCCAAGATAGAAAGCACTTGCTCCCAGGTGGAATTTCATTTCTCTGTGCTTTGGGGATCTGATAGGTGCTTTGAAAAACTGGCTTCACTAGCCGTTAACAGAGATATCTCTTGTTCACACATCTGCAACTGAATTTTCTTTGTGCTCGAGAAATCACATGTTTTTTTGTACTGTGCTATTCAGAGGTCAGCAGGATTGCCAGAGCCACATGTTCTTGGCCATGTCTCTAAGACCCAAGTCAATGACTAATAACAATAATAATCATGATAGGGATCATTGCAAACCATTCACTCTGTATTTGCTATGTGCTGGGCCATGTAGCAAATTCACTTTATATTCACAACAACCCACTGAAGTACAGGTATACCTCAGAGGTATTTCAGATTTGGTTCCAAATAAAGTGAAAAAAGTAAAGTGAATATTGCAATGAGTCGCACGAGTTTTGGGATTTTCTAGTATGTTGAAAAATTATGCTTATACTATACTGCCATAGTATTATGTCTAAAAAAAAGTACACACATCAATTAAGATCTACATTATTTAAAAAATATGCTATTACTAAAATTGCTAACCTTCATCTGAGCCTTCAGCAAATCATACTAGTAACATCTAAGATCACAGATCATAGATCACCATAACAAATATAATAATAACAAGAAAGTTTGAAATATTATGAGAATTAGTAAAATGTGACACAGAATTATGAAATGAGCAAATGCTATTGGGGAAATGACAACAATAGACTTGTTCAACGAAGGGTTGCCACAAACCTTCAATGAGTGAAAAGTGCAATATCTGCAAAGCACAGTAATGTGAAGCCCAATAAAACTCGGTATGCCTGTGTGTATTATTTAGGATGGGCTTGACTGCAAGTAGCAGAAATCCAGCTTCAATGGCTTAACCAGATGAGAGATCTATTTTTCTCATAGGCTAAGAAGTCTAGCAGTAAGTACTTCAGGGGGAGTATGCAGGCTCCATCAAGAACCCAGGGTCCTTCTCTGGGGGAGCCTCATATTTGCAGCTTGGCTGCTCTGCTTTGTGTATTACAACTGATTTTTAGACAGAAAGAAGGAAAAAGGATAAAGACTAAGTGGGAAAAACTAAAACAGTGGATGTGAGCTGAATACTTCCCCTCTAACAAGCTTTCTCAGAAACCCTAGCTGGCACTTTCAGTTGCCCCTCAATGTCCAGAACTGTGTTCCATGCCCACGCTTAACTGCAAGGGAGTCTGACAGCTGAAGAGTGTGTAAGTGAGTACCTTGGTTAGGAAGGAAGGAGTAATAGGTACTGGCTTGGTAACCAACAGGGCCTGGCTTAGGTAGTTAATATTTGTTCAGAATTTATAGACAAGAAAAGTGAAATTAGAGAAGTAATTCTGTTACTCCTAGTTAAGGAGTGACAGGGCCCAGACCTAAATCAAGGTCTGTCTGATTCTAAAGCCACATTCCTAAAAGCTCTGCTAGAATTTGTTCCTGGTGCTTGTGGGTACTTAGGATGGAGAACTTTAGGGGCCTCTCCCAGGGAACAAAAAAGAGGAGTGATTTGTCAGCTTCTTGAGAATTGTGTGAAGATCAACACTTGGAAGATATGAAAAGGCAGATTAAGGCACAAGGTGAGGAAGTGATTCTAACAGTAATTAACTGTTCTATGGGCTGGGTAGCAAACTCCCATTTGTATAGAGATGAAATTACCTATCAGAGAAGATCACTTAACTGATCGTGAGTTAGGATCTATTGTGAGTTCAAGATCCTGGGTCTAGGAAACAAAAGTGGTGATATAGAACAATTGTGATAGAGGAAGGCTTCTGGATCTAGTGTAAAAGGCTCCTGATTTGTAAGAGCTAGAACAATTACACAATTTATGGTCCAACTTGAGGCATTTTTTAGAGTAAAAAGGGAATTATTGCTAATTACGCCGGGACTTCTCTTGGGGCTCAGATGGTAAAGAATCTGTCTACAATGAAGGAGACCTGGGTTTGATCCCTGGATCGGGACGATCCCCTGGAGAAGGGAATCGCTACCCACTCCAGTATTCTTGCCTGGAGAATTCCATGGACCGAGGAGCCTGGAGGGCTACAGTGCATAGGGTTGCAAAGAGTCAGACAGGACTGAGCGACCAACACTCCTGCTACTACTACCCTGGGACAAAAGGCATATACAAGGATCATCACAGACTTGTGGGTACCCTAAGAATAGACTTCTGATGAATAAAGTAATGGAGAGGCCTGGACTTGAGAGGGGGAAACAGCTAGGGGAATTGTCAGAAAGGATAGACACCTCCAAGCCATATCCCACTTCTGTAGGCTGGACCTTCCAACCTTCTTTGTCTGTGACACAGTTCAGTGGTTGGTGTTGAAATGTGATGGGCAGGGACAATATGTAACCTTAAAACATTCACTTGACATAGATCCTTATGCCTGAGTCCCTGTAACATGACTTTTTTTAAGAGATGCTGAGTATGGATCATGCTGTTTTCCTTCCTGAGTCATGAACCAGAACCATTCTGGGCTGGAAAGGAAATTGGATTTCATATATCCCCAAATCCTTCTCAGCCTTTAAAAACTGCCTTTCTGCTTAGCTCAGTGACCTTGGGCAAGTCACAACCTCTCTCTATGCTTTGGTTTTTCCTTTAGTGGAAGTAGAATGGAAATAATTGTTACCTAAGAGAAAAAAAAAAATGATTCAAGATTTTCCAATGAAAGATGCCATATGGAGCCAAGTGATATTATTATTTTTATGACAGTTATTAGCGGAGCTGCTTCTTGTCCCATCCCCTCTCATTAGGCCACTGAGCATGAATAAACACAGGTTCAGCCAGTGGCTGGTATTTGATGATGTTGGCACTGGAGATGAAAGGAAGGAATTTCTCTCTGGTTTGTGTTTCGCTGTTAACCTCCTCATGCCTGGATCTCAGTGTTTACATGTGTGGTAACTGGGCACCAGTGGGAGTCTCAGCCAGTGGTTTCGTAACAGAGGTGGCCTATTCAGGAAGCCTTTTAATAATGATGCTATTAAAATATTGTCTTCACTCCTTCCCTAATTCCTTTATTCAGTAGACATTGATTGTCTCTGTATGCCAGGTTCTCTTTCCCAAGCATGTGACAAGATGTATAATGGCACAGCTCTCTGATGTTTGTGGATTCAAGGAACATGTCAGAGGACAGCTGGTTTTCTGCTGAAATTTTACATCTCTCTTACCTATCTTTTGTTTTTTCTTTTTTAAAAGATACATTTATTGAGTCTCTTACCTATCTTGATCCCTGAGAAACATTTATAAATGCAAAAGTGCTTTTGCTACCTATTTCTGGAAAAGTCAAGACCAAATTTCTTTTCTTAAAAAAATTGAGGTATAGTTGATTTACCATATTATGTTGGTTTCAGGTGTACAACATAGTGATTCAAAATTTGTATAGCTTATACTCCATTTGTAACTGCTATAAAATATTGGCTATTTACCCCATGTGATATATCCTTGGGGCTTATTTACTTTGTACATAGTCTTTTGTACTTCTGAATCCTTTATCCCTATCTTACCCCGCCCCTCTTCTTACAGGTATCAGTTATTTTAACACAGCATAAAAGAATCTTCAGGATTTGCTCCCTTTTCTATCTCATCTCTCATCAAGCCTCTTTTAGGACCACCAAGGTCCAGCAACTGGGCCTATCTGGCAGGCCCTTGAATATTTAATAAATATATTAGATTTTGTAGATCTTGTGGTCTCTGTCGCAACTAATCAGTGCTGCTCCTGTAACATGAAAGCAGCCATGGACAAAATATACCTTGATGGGCATGATTGTGTCCAAATAAAACTTTATTTACAAAAACAGGTGGTAGGTTGCATTTGGTCCATGGGCTCTGGTTTGCTGATCTCTGCTTTAGATCTTAGCTCATGCTAGGTTCTTTCACTTCCTACATTAAAAATCTCTTCTTCCCCCATTTATCTGTCCATTACCTATTGGTCACCTCAAGCCTGAGACCTTTCTCTGCTACCCTGGGTAGAACTGACCACTCACACCTGCCACCTGCTTATCTGTGTTTTCTCCCCTTACTTGAATGTAAGCTTTATTCCTTCATTCATGCATCCTTTGATTCACTCATTCAACGTTATTTAATGAGTGCATGCTATGGGGCAGAGTTGATGACTTTTTAGTCTTTGTACAGCACGGAGGTGGAAGCCTAACCCTTCACATATGACTAATATGTGCTTGTTGAATAAAAGGAGTTAGAATATAGAGAAGTCCACTGCTAAGAGATATCTGTGTCGAGTGTAAGTGCCTAAAAGTGGGGAATTACTTTGATTTTGAAATCTCTCCATTGTGCTGAAGGCTTTAAGGCTTTTGAAATGTTCCACTCAAGGTTTCTGTAGCCTGGTCTGGCATAATTCAGTGGCTCCTACCTACTGTCCATCTTCATCCTCTTTCCTAAGTCCCTGGGGTCCTACTTCTGGGGACCCTATATGGCAGGATCAAGAGCAGCAGCACCAACTCCTAGACTCCTTCATGGGCAGGACTCATGTGGGGTTGAAGTTTACCAACAGAATGTCAACATAGTGCAGTGTTCTTGCTTTCATTTTAAATAGAAGATCTGGTCTTTCCATTGCTTCCTGAGCGAGCCCTTACTGTTGTTGTTTAGTCACTAAGTCGTGTCCTATTCTTTTGTGACCCCATGGACTGTGGGCCTCTAGGCTCCTCTGACCATGGGATTTTCCAGGCAAGAATACTGGAGTGGGTTGCCATTTCCTTCTTCAGGGGATCTTCCCAACCCAGGTCTTGAACCCGTGTCTCCTGCACTGCAGGCAGATTCTTTACCACTGAGCCACTAGGGAAGCCTGCGCAAGCCCTTAGTCCAGGGCTATCTGGACTAAGAAGCTTAAACAGCTCACAGCATGAGAATACTGACATTGCTTCCTTGCAGAGTCTAAATCTAATTTTTTTTTTTTAATCTACAGTTTCTGGCTGTTTGAGAGTGATTCTGAGATAAATGAAAAAATGAAGCTCCTTGGTTACTCGTATTATGGAAATTACTTTATGGATCCTTGGAGCCCCAAAATATTCAAAGCTGGACATAATCTGTTTTCTTAAATTTGCAACCCATTCTAGATGAAAGCAGAACATTTATTTAATTGGTTGTCACCAATGAAACCAAAATTACTTTATTCCATTCAACCCAGTCAGATGTAAATTTTCAGCGGTTACCAGAAGGTTATGAATTTGTGGTCAGAGGCAGGGAAAAGAAAACGGTTACAGCTGGTGACAAAACAAACCCCAAACCTCCACATGTTGCTCATGTTACAATTGTAAATAGGAAAGGAGCCCAAACTGGAGACTGTAGGACAGAGTGTGTGTTGGGTAAATTCTAGAGAAACTAGAAAGACTGTTCTGGATCTCTTCACCAGTTTTTTTGTTTGTTTGTTTGTTTTTAATACAGGAAGCCAGTGAGGAAAGTGGCAGCTGAGCAGAGTACAAGATTGTCATTCATGAACTCACTCCCACAGGTAGTAGAAAATCAAATTAATCAAAGTTCATTGTGACAGAGCCCTTTTCACGGATGCATCCGTAATCTGCCTGGCCTGACATTTTAAGACTGGTTACTTTTGTGAGGGAACACTGGCAAGAAGAAATCATGTCCCTGGTGATTCGGAGGAGGGAGGGAGGGGGATGGGTGATAAATTGACCTTTGGTTACAAAAAGAAAAATAAAGCAGTGTTGCTAAATGACCAAGGCCACAAAGATAGTAAACACAGCAAGGGCACAGTGGAGAACGTGTGGTATTCGTGAGCTAACCCCATTGCAACACTCACGCAATGTGGTGGTAAGAAACTTCTGGCAAGTTCCTCCTTTAGCGAGTCCCTGTCAAGTATATTTTGAATGGATTCATAATCATGTCTGCGTGTGTGTGTACATTTCGGTGGGCAAGACATTGGCAAATGAATTTCATTAAAAAAACGAGATGCTTGACAGGTATTATGGTTTAAAATAAAACATAGTCTTCGCTTTTGTTTTTAGCATGAATAAATACTTTACTTTTGGCAATTCTCACCAAAACTTGAGTGTCACTGTTTGAGAATGTTTATCAGAATTAAAATTCACATATCCTTTGATTTTGAAATTTTAAGGAACTGATTCATGGTTCTATTCAGATGCGTGCAAAAATATGTTTGTGGGAGCAAAGGATTAAAGCTACCCACTTGTCCACCAGGAGTTGGGTAAACTCGGGGACATCTACACAGTGGAATATAATGCAGCTGTTGAAATAAAAGAGGTAAATCTAAGTGTATAGATTTGCAATAAACTCCACAATTTCTTAAGTTTCACTGAGGAACAGAGGAGTATGTGTAAGAAAGGGAGGGGCACACATGCTTGTATATACAGAGAATATTTCTGGAAGGATGCCCAAGAAATATAATAGTGGATGCCCCTATGGAAAAGACTGTGAGACTGGGTTCCACAGGTTGATAGAAATTTACTTTCTTCTCCTTATGCTTTGCACTGCTTGAAATTTTTATTGGCCTGGCACACAAATCATTTTTAAAACAGAATTCCAAAGGAAATGTCATTCTTCCCAATTAATTGGGTTTTGCTGGTGTTGGTATCAGTGCCCAGTGAAATAGGCTGAACTATATGGTTTGATTCATAGACTGAATGCTTTAAAACCCTACAGGAGAAGGCATTTTTCAGTTAAGTGTATATTTGGGAAGAGTATTTCAGTAACTAATGAATAATAAAAAAACATTGATTTGGGGCTGCTATTTTTGTGCTGACAATTTGGAATCCTAGAGAGGTGTGTAGAAGTTCACGGCATGGCAAAGTTCCTGGCAAGTGGAAGGGTCGCCCTGACCTGCAAAATCATGAATTAATGACTTCTAACTTCTCATGCATTTTAATTTCATAGCTGTCATCATTGCCATTTCTTTCTTTGCCAGTGGATGACTGAAGAATGATTGAGAGGATAAACAGCCATTGATTTATTTACATTAAATAATACTCTGCTTGCTCCAGGAGCTGATAAGCTCAGTGGCCCTTGGAAACCAGTCACGTGACAGCAACTTAGCAACCTCCCTCTGAAGTCCGGCTCACCAGCGATGGCAGGAGGGGAATGATAAGGACAGAAGAGTAGGGGCTAACACACAGTCTTTTCTGAGACTCGCTGCTGAATCAAGACACTGTGTTTTGGGACAGGGTGTATAGCAGGGTACCCTTCATTTAACCTTTAATAGCCTTTGTTATCTCGTGTAATGTTAGGCTTACTGTTAATTAATACTTTCTTTGTCTATGCTGTCTCGTTTCTCAAATAGTGCAAGCTCTTTCAGTGCTAAACTGGTGTCTTCATCTATTCATTAGTTCATTTATGGAACAAATATTTAATGCATTGCTGCCACACGTGGCTGCTTTGCTAAGCCCTAGGGGATGTAAGATGACTATTGCTTTCAAGTCACTCACAATCTATTAGTCTCTTCAAAGTCTAATAGTCTCATTCAGATTTATATCTCCCAAGGTTATTGACACAGAAATGTTTAATAAATGTCAAAAAATTGAGAAATTTCTCATTCTGTGAACCCAGAACTGTGTCATGATACTATAGGTGCACATTTTTACCGATGAGATTTGAGTAAATCTGTTTCTTAAGGTCGCTTCAATAATAGCATTTAGAAACACAATTCCTTCTTTAGATCAGACATTTCTAGACCTGGGAATGAACACTTTTAGGGCTGGCACTGAGGACGACAATTATTATAACCCAACAATAGCCAGGGCTGTAAACTCCTGAGGAAGTAGGCTCATTTTCACATGGACAAACAGCTCCACTAACAAAGAACACAGGAAGAGAGAAGGCTGTCCGGGAAGCTGACATTTCCTGAGTGCCCACTTAGGGCCTGGAGTCCACATGCTTCACTTCATTCAGGGAACAGCTACCCAACAAACACAGTGATAAGGATGTGGAGAGAAAGAAAGGAGTGTTTTCGGTACTGGCCTGGTTGTTAGTGGGCCACAGATATATTTGTAGATATGCATGCATGTACTTCTAACTTAAAATTAAATATTTACCAAGCCCTTTTCCAGGTGCTTGGTGCCTAAAGAGGTATAAGCCATAGTCTGTGCCCTGCATGAGGCAAGTGATATAAAGAAACACAAAGCCAAATAGCCACATGGAAATTATATAGCATTTCTCAAGAGGGTTTTAGGGCTGACTGGATCCACAGTGAACATTTAACCTAGAGTTTGCTAAAATGGAGTATGCACCTCATTGGTGGCATGCATGAAGATGTTATAAAAAATATTTTAAAGTTTCATTAAAAATTTATTTTAACGTGCATTAGAAAAACCTATAATTATGATATCCAACCCTTGAGTATATGGATATTCCCTCTGTCAGGCTACATATGAAAGTGAATTGATTTGAAGATTATCTGAAGGAAAATATCAAGTAAATAAATAACCAGGATGGGATTTAGTGCATGCTGTGTGTGCTAAGTTGCTTCAGTCGTGTCTGACTCTGTGTGACTCTATGGCCGGTAGCCTGCCTGGCTCCTGTGTCCATGGGATTCTTCAGACAAGAACACTAGAGTGGGTTGCCATTCCCTTCTCCAGGGGATCTTCCTGAGCCAGGGATCAAACCCGTGTCTCTTATGTCTCCTGCATTGGCAGGCAGGTTCTTTACTACTAGCGCCACCTGGGAAGCTGTGATTCAGGGATATGGTAATGATTCTACAAGTGTTACTTGAATAACCTGAGTTTAGAAAACGCAGATCAAGTCCAATTTCTGGACTGCAGGGAGGTTACATGAGTTCTCCAGATCAGAAAGCCAGCGAAGAACACAGACCAGAATCTGGTCACCTGACCGGTCCTCTGACCCCACATCCTCATTCAATCACTACTTCCTATTTTGCATATGAGGAAACTACAACCCTGAATCACATATCCACTCTTGGTACAACTTACTTGAGAATCTGTAATGCAGAAAGAATAGAACTGGCTTCATGAAGAATCAGTTAACATAATTATAGTGTACTTACCTAAGCATGGCAGTATTATAAAAATATCATACTTATTAATTTTTGGTCATCCCCAAACCAGCCTGTGAGATATCCTTAGCTATTTCTACCATCCCTCTTTTCCATAGGAGGAAATTAAGGAGCAAAGATCCAAGATCTTCCCTAAGATTGTAAGTTAACAAAGCTGGGATTTGAACCCAGATGGTTCAGCTCTGGAATTTATTCTCTTAACCACCCCACACAGAGTTCACTGTACACAGGGGAAGGAAGCAAACTCTCCCTGCTGAAACCAGACAGAGTCTGCTCAGACAATATATGGATATTACGCCCTGTTTCAAACTCCCATTAGACCCGCGTTCATCTCATAAAAGGCTTTGTTTCTTCAAACCATCATTTTTTCATACGTGGAAACTCCTGGGAGGAACCAGTGATTACCAAAAGCAACCTTTGTACAAGAATAATTTGTTAGATCGCTATGATAAGTACTGTAAAGAAATGAAGGGGGAGATGGAGAGAATCGGGAAGGTGAATGGAGAGAGGGACAGTCTGGGGACACTGCTGGTGGGGCTGAGAGTGACCCGGGAAATGGGGCTCCTGCAGGGCTCCTCCCTGCGCCACAGGGGGCCACCAGGTGCTGTGAAAGCCCTGCACCAGCCCTGCCTGGTGCCCAGTGCTTGGCACAGAGCAAATGCCCAGAAGCTCTGTGGGGTGAGTGGAAGCCTGGATGGAAATCAAAGGCAAACCAGGAGGCAGGCATGGGAACGGTGATTGGAGGTGAGAGGGCATAAAACCCACACTTGACCTACTTTATCACTGCTCCAGGTGGGCCCGAGGACGAGAGCACTGGGTGAATCTGAGTCAGATAAAGTGTGCTAACCACTTAACAGTGTCCCGATGCGTCCAGGACGCTTTGCTTTGGGGAAATCCATTTGTCAGAGCAGCCCCAGTTCAACCTTCAGGCCTAGGCTTCCTAAGATGAAAAGTCCTCATTCCCCCTCAGGACAGGGTGCTTCAGGGTGAGGCCAAGGCCACCTGGGGACCAGAGCCAGCCTGCTCTATGAGGCTGCCAGAGAGGGATCAGCCTCCAGCAGCCTCCTGCACACCACTAGGTGCCGACAGCTAAGCTATTTGACGCACCTTTGGGGCCCAGAACTGCTGAAACCAAGGCCAACCTCAGAGTCTGAAAATTCCTCAGCAGTCTGCAAGGAGAAGCCCAAGGGTGCGCTCACACATTACATAAGCTGGGGGTTCGCGGCGGCCCGCTGGTGTGCGGAGCCCTGGGCCTCTCAGAATTGCGCAACTGTTACGCAGGAGCACTTGTTAAGTGTTGCAGCATGACTCCACATCTTTATCAAAAATGTGAAACATCCACCCGGCACACACTTGGAAAACACCAAAGCTTTTCTCCACCAGGTGGTTGAGGCTCTTGATCCGGCTGACAGGAGAAGAAGCAGTCCAGGGGGGACATGACTTACTGTAGCTCTCGGCCCAGGAAGCTGAACACGCAGTACCTTGTACCCCGCTAGCCTTGGACAGCGCAGGCTTCTGATAAATGTACTTTTTTGTGTATTTGTTTTTCCTGGCAGTCTCATTTTGGGTTATAAATGGCTCATTATTTCCATCCCATAGATCCATTCTTGCCTCTGTTGTGTTCTTGCTTCCGAAATAACTGAAAGGTTGGTAAAATCATCACTGAGGAACCCTGCCCGTTCTGACCTTGAGCGGAGGCCGGATTGCTACATCGCTCATGCCCTCTACACTTGCTCCCTTGTGGGAGCGGTTGGCTGGAAAGCCGCCACCCTCCACCCCCACCCCTCCCCACCCCCACCCCCAACCCCACCCCCACGCAGGGGATATCATTCTATTTACACTAAAGCACTTGATACCCTCCGATGCCAGGAAGCAGCGTGGACTTTCGCTCACTCCAGGCCTGCAGCCTTTTCAGAGGACTATTGGGCAATCGTCAGAGGTTATGAAGTTGGAACAGCATTCCCCCCAGATAGGTCATTTTCCCTGCAGGGCAGCCTGGAGGCAAATTTCATTAAGTATCAAGTAGCTGACCCAAAGCAGTATAAATAGCGAGAGAGCATATGACAAACCCAGAACTGAATGTGGTTAAACCCTAGGCTGAATACGTATAATGTGTTTCCTGTCATCAGCATCCACATGGAGATGTTTGCCCAGCAACCATTCAGGAAAGGTGTTGAACCATAGGGTGATATTAGGGTTCCACCTTAGAAAAGTAAGTTTATCCCTCTGTTTGAAAGCTTGCCAACCACACAGTTAGCTCAAGGAAGGGACCTGAAGATAGGCGGGATGTGCTTTCTTATAGGTAAAGATTGACCTTATAAAACATGCCAGGTTCATCCAGCCAACCAGAGAAAGGATGGAAACCTGATTTGTAGCAGGTAAGAACTGTAGGGAAGATGCCCCGGAGGAGGGCATGGCAACCCATTCCAGTATTCTTATCTGGAGAATCCTATGGACAGAGGAACCTGGCGGACTGCAGTCCATGCGGTCGCAGTCAATGACTGAGTAACTAAACACAGCAGAGCACTGTAGGCAGTCATGTCAGGCAAAAGGGACGCCAAAATGAAAGTTTTCAAGGGAAACAAGGGGAGAATTTTAATTCCCTGTTTTTCCCCACTGTTCCCTATCTTTATTTTAGGAAGCAACACAGTGTAAATCATGCTTTAATGAGACCTATTAGACCGCAGATGATTGAGCTATGAGAGGCCACTGAGCTTGCCAGGGCCAGTTTCCTAAACAGGCTGCTTTGTTCAGTTCTGCCCCCACTGGCTGGAGCTGTTGACATTCCAGAAGATAATCTTGTGGTCTTATAATGATGGAAGGAGGCTCTGGGAAGGCCCAGTGTAAGACTGATGGACAGTGGAATTTGTTGAACGCTTCTATTCAGAGACAACAAATTTCCAAGGCCTCCCTGGTCTTGCCTGCAATGGCAGCTTCCTGTTTCCCTTGTAAGGAAAGATTTCTGCTTCATCAGATTGAAACTCCAAAACTATTTTGAAGGGTGGCAGCACCATTAGCGTCTAACTCCTTTGAAGAGGACATTAGCCTCCTGAACATATCAATTTGTGTGTGTTTATTAAAAATCAGTTTCTTAGCTTTGTATCTAGAACCAAGGCAAAAAAGCCATAGGCGTTCAGAATCCAGAGTGACCACGAGGGGCTGATGTAGTCAAGAAATGCTGCACAGGAGTGGTGGGGCGTGGATGAGGACCTTCTTCCAGGCTCGCCCTCAGTTTCTTGCAAAGACTGTCAGCTCCTTATTCACTCTCCATTTCTTCCTTAGCAAAACAACTCCAATATGGCAACAACTCCTGGCTGAAGACAGTAGTTCCTGGTGTCCCTTACAGTTCAGTTCAGTTCAGTCACTCGGTCATGTCTGACTCTTTGTGACCCCATGAATCGCAGCACACCAGGCCTCCCTGTCCATCACCAACTCCCAGAGTTCATTCAAACTCATGTGCATCGAGTTGGTGATGCCATCCAGCTATCTCATCCTCTGTCGTCCCCTTTTCCTCCTGCCCCCAATCCCTCCCAGCATCAGGGTCTTTTCCAATGAGTCAACTCTTCACATGAGGTGGCCAAAGTACTGGAGTTTCAGTGGCCAAAGTATTGGAGTTTCAGCTTTAGCATCATTCCTTCCAATGAACACCCAGGACTGAACTCCTTTAGAATGGACTGGTTGGATCTCCTTGCAGTCCCAGGGACTCTCAAGAGTCTTCTCCAACACCACAGTTCAAAAGCATCAATTCTTCGGCGCTCAGCTTTCTTCACAGTCCAACTCTCACATCCATGCATGACCACTGGAAAAACCATAGCCTTGACTAGATGGACCTTTGTTGGCAAAGTAATGTCTCTGCTCTTCAATATGCTATCTAGGTTGGTCATAACTTTTCTTCCAAGGAGTAAGCGTCTTTTAATTTCATGGCTGCAATCACCATCTGCAGTGATTTTGGAGCCCCCAAAAATAAAGTCTGACACTGTTTCCACTGCTTCCTCATCTATTTCCCATGAAGTGATGGGACCAGATGACATGATCTTTGTTTTCTGAATGTTGAGCTTTAAGCCAACTTTTTCACTCTCCTCTTTCACCTTCATCAAGAGGCTTTTTAGTTTCTCTTCACTTTCTGCCATAAGGGTGGTATCATCTGCATATCTGAGGTTATTGATATTTCTCCCGGCAATCTTGATTCCAGCTTGTGCTTCTTCCAGCCCAGCGTTTCTCATGATGTACTCTGCATAGAAGTTAAATAAGCAGGGTGACAATATACAGCCTCGACGTACTCCTTTTTCTATTTGGAACCAGTCTGTTGTTCCATGTCCAGTTCTAACTGTTGCTTCCTGACCTGCATATAGGTTTCTGAAGAGGCAGGTCAGGTGGTCTGGTATTCCCATCTCTTTCAGAATTTTCCACAGTTTATTGTGATCCACACAGTCAAAGGCTTTGGCATAGTCAATAAAGCAGAAATAGATGTTTTTCTGGAACTCGCTTACTTTTTCGATGATCCAGCGAGTGTTGGCAATTTGATCTCTGGTTCCTCTGCCTTTTCTAAAACCAGCTTGAACATCTGGAAGTTCATAGTTCACATATTGCTGAAGCCTGGCTTGGAGAATTTTGAGCATTACTTTACTAGCGTTGTGAGATGAGTGCAATTGCACTCATCCCTTACAGTAGGGGGTGGCTAATGAGGTCTAAGAGTTGTTGGGAGGGCAGCATTGTCAAATGAAATGTGAATTTCCCAGTTAAATTTGAATTTCAGATAAACAATAAATAATTTTCAATATTACCTAATATGTGGCTCAAGAATAAAGAATCTATCTGCAATGCAGAAGACTCAGGTTTGATCCCTGAGTCAGGAAGATCCCCTGGAGAAGGAAATGGCACCCCACTCCAGTATTCTTGCCAGGGACATCCCAAGGACAGAGGAGCCTGGAGGGCCACAGTCAATGGGGTCACAAGAGTCAGACCTGACTTAGCAACTAAACCACCACCACCATATAATATATTATTATTTTCATTTACCAAATTGGCAACTGTACAGGTGAGGCTTCTGAGAAGCAAGCTAGAATACTTTGACCCTTTTCCCCCTTTCTCCTCTTTCCTGGGCTATGGATGGGAAGGCTGAGACTTCAGCAACCATGTTGGATCATAAGGTTGAGAGAAAGAGGGAAGACTTGGGGTCCCTAATAATTGAAGACCTTCCAAATTTTTAAGTGAGAACAAACTACTGACTTGCTTTAGCCACTCCTAGTACTTCTGTTATTTGCATCCAATCGCTATTCCTAACTGATACAGTCTTAATAACAAGTGCACTGTTAACTTTGCTGTTAAGTCTGTTTACTCTGTGTCATCAGCCTCTTATGTAACACAAGCCACTTCACTTTCACTTAATTTTTTTAAGACCTAAAGAGGGACGGATGGTGCTCTTTCTACCCTCTGAAATGACAGCCCCTCAGCATGAATTTCTACATGGCATTATTGCCTTTTTTACAAATAACATTTATATATTTTGAGCACTTGCTTCAGGTGGTTAATAATAATAATATTGCTAAAGCAGAGCAGTTCTTACCTCTGCACAAAGATTTGATCTGAAACCTCAAGTCCCATCAAATGATACTCTGAAACCCCAGAATTATTATTTCAAATCAGTAAAATCACATGTGAATTTTGATATTTTTGCTTAGAGAAAAAAAATTTATATAGTGTAGGTCTTCATTAGCCCTTATATTGACAAACGTTCTTCTCTGTGGTAAAGATTAACTGAGCATAGTCATGTGCACAGGTAAAGCTGATTTGCAAAGCTCCATCGATAATTCAGGAATGATATAAACCCTAACTCCTCCAGGCTTAGTAGCAAGTTGCCTTCTTTGAATGTTCCCTGCGAGTCATGTGGGGAAATTCAGGGGGTCATAGGATTGGCCTCGTTATGTATGAGGTCAAGCTAAATAGCTTAGCTCCGCTGGGTATGCAGAGGAAAAGAGGTTCCTGGGCTGTGAACTGTGTAAATACCTGCCCTTCCTTTTGCAGTGGAATCTTTCGAAGGTTAAGTCATAGTAAATAATCAACTAAGATTTCTCAGATTGGCTGCCTTTACCTTTCTCTGAAAAAAAAAATTTTCCCCATGAAGACAAAGCAACTTTGGCATGAGAGCAATATTTCCTTTTAGGCCTCCCTGCTTCAGACATTCAGAAAACAAGATCAGGCCTGGCCTAACTGGCAGAAGCTGCCTGGGGCAGACAGCTAGACTTGCCATGTGGGTGAGTGGAGGTGAATTAGAATTTAACAGAAGGGAAGGGAAATTCCCACTTCATGTTGTAAGATTCTGCACAAGCCTTTCAGAGGTGAGCAGTCTTGCCCTTCACCTATCATTGGGGGTAACTGATCAACTCCTGAAATCTGAGAAGTACGTGTATACGTATTGTAATATATACATTGTAACAAGTAATACACAAATGGAATAAGACTGACCTAGAAGGTCTGACTTTGGTATTTGGTGACAGGTCATGATACCATGATTGTTAGCTCAGGAAAATTGACAGATGAGCATATATGTACACGTCCATATTACAGGTGCAAATAAAAGTTGACTGATGTGAATTGTGGGGAAAAAAACATATCTGCTGAGTAGTATTATCTATGCAATGTTAAGGGGGAAAAATTGTAATTTTTTTTTTTTTTTGGTTCAGAGTGCATTAATTTCTATTTTGACCACAGCATATGGATTATATTTACATTGAATATCCATCCAGCAAGCATACACTGCCAGGCTAAGTACTAGGTGCTGGGAAGGCACCCAGTAGGTAGGGCTGATAGCTGAAAGCATAATAATGCCTTTGAACTTGATAAGTAGGTTAGAATTTTACAAGACCCCTCTATTCTCTTCCCTCAACAAGAACACAGCCTGAGCTAGCCACCTGCCTTGGACTATGATCTCTTAACATAATGACAACTGCTGTTTAAAACAAACGTGCACATGGGCTTATTTGTAAGTTTTTCCTTTCTTTTAATAACCTTATTAGAAGCCCTGTAGTAAAAAATCAAAAGACCTTTTTTTGTTAGAAATCTTTTCTCTGCTAGTGAATAGTAACAACTTTGGTCAAGTTTTTAAATTTCTCTGAGACTAGATTTAAATATTTATAAAATGAGGCAGTAGAAAGTAGGGCTAAGCTGAGTTAATGATTCAGTTTTAGAATAAGCAATAAGAGAAGGTTACTAGCCACTAACAAACTGTATGATCTCAGGGTAGTTACTCAAACCGCTTAAAGACTCGGTTTCCTTATCTGAGAAATGGAGATAATGTGCTTATTGTTGTTAGAATGAAGGGGATTACTGGGTAACACACCTGGTTCAATGCAAGGCATAGCAGAAATACCCCCGTGAATGTAACTCTTTTCATCCTACTAAAAAATTATTTGAGTCTTGGTCTATTGTGTGTATATATGTGTGTATGTATGTATCTCTCTTGTTCTCTATCATCACTGATATCTTAGTAAGTGGTTAACTGAGATATGTCAGCATATTAGGGCACAAAAATGTAAAGGATTTCTTTTTTTCCTGCCAATCAGTGTCTAGCCCCTCTTTCTATCCCTCAACAACATCTAGGGCAGATTGTATAAATTTTCAGTTTTTAAAAGCTAGGTCCATGCAGTTTGAATCTTGCTCTAGTTCACAGCTTCTCTCCTCCCTCCGCCCTTCCCTAGGCTCGGGTGCATTGGCAGAGAGGAGGGAAAGAGAAGGGAACACACCTCTTAACCGCTCACCCACCTCTGTGGTTCTCTCACCACTATGGGTACTCTACCTCAGGCTGCCCCTGCTGGCACGCTGATGCCCAAAGCTGGCAGCACACCGTGGGTCTGTGGGCACCCTGTGGGTTCCTGACCTGGCCCTGGATGGACTTCCTGTACTCTTCAGCTCCTGCTGTGGCTGTTACCCTCCCAGGCTGTTACACTGTGGTACTATTGCTCTAGCATCTAGCAAGTTGTCTCCGTGCTCAAGTGTAATTTCATTGGTATTTTGAACTGTGTTCCAAGAATGCAATTTTTGCCCTTTAGCTGCTTCAAGCTCCCATGGGTATCTACTCCTGGCTGAGACAGTTAATTGAATAATGGCATGAGAGGTTACATTATAGTCTTGATTTAATCCCAGTGATTTACTTGTCTTTCATTAGTTCAGATTCAAAGTCCCTTATTAGAAACAAGGGAGTTAGTATAATAAGGACTTTGTATATATATTTTAAATATATAATTATATATGTTATTTATATAATATATTAAATATATTATTTTATATTAAATCTATAGGATATTTTAGATTATTATATAATTACATATACTTCTGTCAGAGAAGGAATTCTTCCCTTTAACATTTTAAATGAAAATGCTCTTAATGACTATGTATAATGTAATATAGTATATATTATGACCTATAATATACTTATATAGTGGGCTTCCCAGATGACTCAGTGGTAAAGAATCCAGCTGCCAGGGCAGGAGCTGCAGAAGATGAGGTTTCCGTCGATCCCTAGGTTGGGAAGCTCCCCTGGAGAAGGAAATGGCAACCCACTCCATTATGCTTGCTGGAGAATCCCGTGGGCAGAGGAGCCTGGTGGGCTACAGTCCATGGGGTGACAAAGAGTTGGACACGACTGAGCGCACACAAATGAAAATACTATATATTATTATATATGTTATATATTAATTATATAAATATATTCTATATATAATAAATATTTAATAAAAATGTACGTTGATGTATCAATAAGGGTGTTTTCATTTAAAATTGTTAAAGGAGAGAGTTCCTGCTCTGACAGAAGAACCTAGCTGTTAATCTCATTTTGTCTCTATTTTAAATGTATATCCTCAAACAATGATATATTTCTCCCTTTTAGAGAGTATTTAATACAGGCATAAATTTTCTGGTGCTTTTTAAAAATTATAATTTTTATAAAGTAATAAATTTAAAGATTTAGTTTAGTGGAATTTTGCATTTGTATCCATCTATTTGATGTGGAGTAGGTACATTTGAAGTACACAAAACTATCCTTTTATTATGTCTATTTCCATTTCTACCCCACAACCTTCTACTAAAACTACAACAACAACAAAAAGAAACAAACAAGCCAAGGCCAGAAAGAGCAAGGGGTGAAAATAAAGAGAAAAGAATGAACACAGGATTGAGTGGTACCCTGAGTCAGGGTTGCTGTTAGTTTCTCACACAGACTCTTCAGTCCAGTGCTTAGACAAACATGATGGGGTTAGGCATGTTACCCCCATTATAAAATGAGGACATTGGGGTTCAGAGTGGCTAAGTAATTTGTCTATGGCCATCCTGTTCAGTTCAGTTCAGTTCAGTTGCTCAGTCGTGTCCGACTCTTTGCAACCCCATGAATTGCAGCACGCCAGGCCTCCTTGTCCCTCACCAACTCCCAGAGTTCACTGAGACTCACGTCCATCGAGTCAGTGATGCCATCCAGCCATCTCATCCTCTGTCGTCCCCTTCTCCTCTTGCCCCCAATCCCTCCCAGCATCAGAGTCTTTTCCAATGAGTCAACTCTTTGCATGAGGTGGAAAAGTACGGGAGTTTCAGCTTTAGCATCATTCCCTCCAAAGAAATCCCAGGGCTGATCCCTTCAGAATGGACTGGTTGGATCTCCTTGCAGTCCAAGGGACTCTCAAGAGTCTTCTCCAACACCACAGTTCAAAATCATCAATTCTTCGGCACTCAGCTTTCTTCACAGTCCAACTCTCACATCCATACATGACCACTGGAAAAACCATAGCCTTGACTAGACGGCCATCCTGTTAGTTAAACAGAATTTGAAACTAGGCTTCTTTGGTCCCAAAGCTTTATTCTTCCTCGTAAATAACTATCAAGGAGCCATCATATTCTCTCCATTTGAGTTTCCCATAAAGCAGACCCTGAGATATTTTATTTAAAGTAAAAGAAGAGAAGTGGGAAAAAAGGAAGGGGCAGGGGAAGTGGGAAAGCCAATACAAGGATGAATTATTGGTTTGAGCACGACTGCAGACCACCTCTGCTCTATCTCACTGGAACATTCTGAGGAACCTTATGAATTGCATCTCAAAAATGCCTGCCTGGTAGACAAAAAAGGAACTATGTATTCATCAGCTTCTGTCATCTACTGGTCAAGGGATGGCCCGAGGCGTTACTGGCCCTCTTGCTTCTGGGTTGCAATGCGGCAGTGTATATTGTGTACACACTATTGTGTCTGACATATTGTGTCTGGCATAAGAGAAGCCCTGGAACGGGACGCGAGAGGTCTGTGATGAGGGCACAGGTGAGACACGATCAGATTTACACCCAGGGGAAGACCCCATGGGACTCGCTGCCTCAGCAGTGGGCTGCAGTAGGAGTCAGGTGAGAGGACGTGAAGTCGTGCGTGACAGGCATCCAGTACACACACACCAAGACTGCTTTAGTAGTGTGGACCAGATTGGGAAACCATTGCCAGGAACATGCCTCTTCTTGTAGTAGAGAGTTCAACCTGAACCCAGGCCTCTTCTTTTGCTGGAGTTCATGTCCAGGCATGTTTGGCAAACTAATGGGACAGAGCTGAGAGAATCTATTAAATGTATCAATATGGAAGAGCCTAGAAAGAGATATTAAGAGATGGAGGGAATCAGATGGTCCTGTTCCATGACAAGATCTGAACTCCATGGAAAAAGGGGCTCAGGCAGAAGGGGCAAGATCTGTTTCAACACTTTGATACCCAGCTACACAAGCTCTGTAAAGGCCCTGGTGACAGTGTGATAAAGTTAGGGAGGCTGAGCATTCTTCCCACTTCTGCTTCTGGTTCCACAGTAGGAAGATCAAATGTTTATAATGCAATAAACCCAGTTTGAGTGCTTCTAAGAATGCTGTTCCATGTGGCCCTGTATATTTAGAGACTGAGAAAGTTTCTTGAGATGTTAGTAGCTGTCATTACTGGGGATTGGTCAGTGAGGGATGGAACTCAGAGTCTAAACCAGTCTCCAGAGATAGCACAGAAATGGTCCAACCAGTAGGCAATAGGAAGAAGACTTGGCAAGTGAGCTGAGTTCAGTATTCAGTTGCAGATAGATAGCTTTAGTACAGGTGGCTATTTAAGAAAGAGAGGAGATCCAGTCATGGAAAGTTGGTAATGAGGTTACACCAGGGTTATTCCAGGCCCAGAGGAAGTAGCATTCAGAGTAGGAATCCAAAATGAAGCTCAGGAAAACATGAGGAGAGTCAAAATCCTAAAGGGACTGAAGCCAGTCACCGGAAATAATGAGCCTTGAAACTGACTAACTCACAGCTCCCTTTAGTTCATCTGCCTAGGGTGGGTCCGAATGCCCAGAGGGAGGTAAAGAGGCTGTTTACTTGCTGAACAGGCAAGCCAGCAGCAGGGGCAGTAAGTCAAGCTGCTCTTCACAGCTGAATTATCAGTAAACTCTGTGTGTCTGAATCCACTAGGATTCAAGAAGCAGGGCCCAACTGGTGAAAGCCTGTCTGCAACAGGCCTTATAAAAGAAGACTTGAAGTCTGTGTCTGTGAAGAATTCCTTCTCTTCTTCTAGTAGAACTAATTTCTTTTTTTTTTCCTTTTTCTTTATCCTTCCAGTTTTATTGAGATATAGTTGGCATATAGCACTGTATAAGGTTGGGCTTCCCTGGTGGGTCAGCTGTAAAGAATCCACTTGCCAGTGCAGGAGAGATGGATTCATTCCCTTGGTTGGGAGGATCTCCTGCAGAAGGAAAGGGAAACCCACTCCAGTAGGCTTACCTGGGAAATCCCATGGATAGAGGAGCCTGGTGTACCACAGTGCCTGGGGTCACAAGAGTCAGATGTGACTTAATGACTAAATAACAACTGTATAAGGTTAAGGTGTACAACATAATGATTTCACTCGTACATAAGGAAATGATTATCACAATGAGGTAAACTTAGGACTAAGGTTAGGTTTCAGTTCAGTTCAGTTCAGTTCAGTCGCTCAGTCGTGTCCGACTCTTCGCGACCCCATGAATCACAGCACGCCAGGCCTCCCTGCCCATCACCAACTCCCAGAGTTCACCCAGACTCACATCCATCGAGTCAGTGATGCCATCCAGCCATCTCATCCTCTGTCATCCCCTTCTCCTCTTGCCCCCAATCCCTCCCAGCATCAGAGTCTTTTCCAATGAGTCAACTCTTTCCATGAGGTGGCCAAAGTACTGGAGTTTCAGCTTCAGCATCATTCCCTCCAAAGAAATCCCGAGGCTGATCTCCTTCAGAATGGACTAGTTAGATCTCCTTGCAGTCTAAGGGACTCTCAAGAGTCTTCTCCAACACTGCAGTTCAAAAGCATCAATTCTTCAGCGCTCAGCTTTCTTCACAGTCCATCTCTCACATCTATACATGACCACAGGAAAAACCATAGTCTTGACTAGACGGACCTTTGTTGGCAAAGTGATGTCTCTGCTTTTGAATATGCTATCTTTGTTGGTCATAACTTTCCTTCCAAGGAGTAAGTGTCTTTTAATTTCCTGGCTGCAGTCACCATCTGTAGTGATTTTGGAGCCCAAAAAAATAAAGTCTGACACTGTTTCTACTGTTTCCCCATCTATTTCCCATGAAGTGATGGGACCGGATGCCATGATCTTTGTTTTCTGAATGTTGAGCTTTAAGCCAACGTTTTCACTCTCCTCTTTCACTTTCATCAAGAGGCTTCTTAGTTTCTCTTCACTTTCTGCCATAAGGGTGGTGTCATCTGCATATCTGAGGTTATTGATATTTTTCCCGGCAATCTTGATTCCAGCTTGTGTTTCTTTCAGTCCAGCGTTTCTCATGATGTGCTCTGCATATAAGTTAAAGGGTTAGGATATCTCCCTGTGGTTTTGATTTGCATTTCCCTGATAACTAGTGACATTGAGCTTCAAGTGTCTGATGGCCATCTACATGTCATCTTTGGGAAAATGTCTATTCAGATCCCCTGCCCATTTTTCAGTCAGGTTCTTGGTTTTTTTGATGTTGAGTTGTATGACCTCTTTGTATATTTTGGATATTAGCCACTTATCAGGTATGTTTGCAAATATTTTCTCTCATTCAGTAGGTGGACTTTCCATTTTGCTGATAATTTCTTTTGCTATGCAAAAGCTTTTTTGTTTGATGTAATCCCATTTATTTTTGCTTTTGTTTCCCTTGCCTGAGGAGACATATCCAAAAATAAAAAATCATGAAGTCTGATGTCAAAGAGAGTACTGCGTATATTTTATTGTAGATGTTTTATGATTTCAGGTCTTACATTTGGGTCTTCAATTGATTTTGAATTTATCTCCATGCATTTGCATGCATGGTAGGACAGAGTAGTCCAGACTGACTCTTTTGCATGTAGCTGGCATGTGACCTAAGCCCAATCAGAGTGCTTTGTTCCCCTGGTTTGGGGAAACACAGGAAACCTTGAAAGATCGATCAGATTCTTCCTTGAGATTTGCCATTTAGGTGCCTAATTAGAGAGCAGTGGAGAAGGCAATGGCACCCCACTCCAGTACTCTTGCCTGGAAAATCCCATGGATGGAGAAGTCTGGTGGGCTGCAGTCCATGGGGTCGCTAGGAGTCAGACACGACTGAATGACTTCCCTTTCACTTTTCACTTTCATGATCTGGAGAAGGAAATGGCAACCCACTCCAGTGTTCTTGCCTGGAGAATCCCAGGGACAGCGGAGCCTGGTGGGCTGCCATCTCTGGGGTCGCACAGAGTCGGACACGACTGAGTGACTTGGCAGCAGCAGCGGCAGCAGCTCTCCCAGTCTAGGGTCACAAACTGTAAAGATGAGATCAGTGGGGGTGCTTTCCGTCACCTTTCCTGGATGCAGGAGGAAAACCGTCTACAGTTACAATGAGTTCAAAGTCCAGAGAAAATAGGAACTAAAGAGAGATGAGAATGAGGTAGAGAGAGAGAGGGTCCTAAGGACATTACTTAGGCCCTGAATCCAGCCATGTCTGAAGCAAAAGACATCTCTGCTCTTTCATCAACCAATAAGTTGTCTTTTCCTTAAGCCAGTTTCCAGACTATTTCAACTGAGCTTCTGTCATTTGCCACGTAAGGGAATCAGACTAATTTATTTGTTTATTTAATGCTTCATAGTGATACATATCTATTGCCCTCATTTGTAGATAACCTGAAATTTAGAGTTTGGGCAGAAAATACTTGCTCAAGCCTGGCCTTCATGCTCTTCACAAGGACACATTGATCACTTGGGTAAACACAGAGCTAATGCTTCCGATCGGCCAGAATCTCAGTGATATTGTATCTGTGTCATTGCCCAACCCTGCTTTTGCCATATGCTTGTTCTTTGGAGTTCACTGCTCCCTTTTTCCCCTTGGCCTTCTCAAACTATAGGTGGGATCCTCAGCTCTTTCTACTTTGAATCTTCCTTGTTGCCCATGAGTTTAAACCTACAACTCAAATCCTGACCTTTCCTCTGAAACCAGATACCTGTATTTAATTTCCATTTGTGGGTTCAGTGATCAGTTTACACTCAACAAGTCTGAGACAGAATTCCTGGTAATGTGGATGGCATCACCATTGCACCCATCATCAACCCCTGACAATTCTGAAGTTATCCCGGTGGTCCTTTCTCTCATCCTCATGTGTACTAAGTCAAGGAGACATCCTTCACGATGCCTGCATGTGCCAGGAGCTGTGTGAGGTGCTGGAGGGAGATGAACAATCAGACACAGTCCCTGACCTGAAGAGTTTGCAATCTAATAGAGGAGCAATCCAAGGCAGAAAGTGCTGAGTGCCACAAGAGCGGCAGCCAAGAAGGGACGAAGGCAGCCTGACAGAGGGCAGCATTCATGTCTCCTGCTGGGGAAGAATTTCACAGACCGTGAAGGGACAAGGACATCATGAGGAAAGGGAGCCAGGAGAGCAATTGATTGAAGTGATCTTGGAATGATGTCTCTGTGTGCTGGTTCATGGCGATGGCTGGGGAAGCACTGGGGAAGCATGGTTGAGGTCAACAGTGTGGGTGGAGCACACACACAGCTCTGTGAAGAGCCGATCACAGTCCCCTTCTTTCTTGTCTTCCCATATTATGGAGCTAGAAAACTGAAATATCAGCTTCCCTTGCGATTCTGCATGAGCGGCCAGGGCCAAAGAGAGTAAAGAAGAGTGTAAGTTGATGAAAGTCGTGGGAAAGCATTTAAAAAGTAGACAGCCTGTACTGACATGCTCATCTTGAGCTTCCTCCCCCAACTTCTTCCTACTTCAGAGCACATGCCATTACTTGTGGAAACAGCAGCCATCCTGGCACTGTGAGACCCTCCAAGAATGAGGATATGTTTGTGGGATGGCAGAGGAGAAAGCCAGAAATCTCCTGCTTCCTCAGTGACATCATCTGGCTACTGTTTCCCCCACCTCCCCACATGCCTTGTGCATGGAAAAAAAAAAAATCCTATTTGAGTAAAGTCACGGTTAGTCAGATTTTCTTTAGCTCACAGCTGACTAAAATGCCAACATATAAGCCATATGTTAGAAATACTGCATGCCATTCTAGAGAAATTAAAGTTTATTCTATAAGGAAGAAAGAGGCAGAAAGCACTTTGCATAGAAATTAGGGGGATGCCATTATCAGAAAGCCCTCTCCTTTTGCTGCTCACTGTCCATAGCCTTTCCATAGCTCAGTTCAGTCTCCCCCTTTTCATGAAAGCTCCTGTCCCTTGTCTTAGCCACAGTTATCCTCACTGCCTTCTGGGAAATTATCAAGTGTAGCTTAGTGACATGTATTGTTATTGATTTTTCATGGATATATTATATTAATATATTATGTGTGTGTATATATATATATATTATGTATGTTCAGTAGGACTGTAAGTGCCTTGCAGGTAGTGGCCATGTTTTATCTTTTCACTCTTTAAGTGCCCAGGCCGGAGAAAAATCAAACATTGTTTTGGTGCTTAGGCACAGAGGTCTCGAGTTTGAACCCTGATACCATGTGTAGATCTTAGGCAAAATTTTTAACCTCTTTAGGCCTCAATTTCCTCACCAGGGGAACAAAGATTGATAGTAGAACTTGACTCACAGGGTTGTGAGGCTCAAATGAAGTATCTTCATGAATTCTTAGCATCATTTTAGTCATTGTTAAATATGTAGTCTAAGGATTGCTTTAATAATCTCCCTGAGTCCGGTGTACATTCCAATGTGACTTTGCTGCTTTTTCCATCGAGAGGCGGACTCCACTTCCCTGCCCTTGAATCTGGACATTCTTTGGCCAATAGAATGTGGCAGAGTGAGGCTGTGCTAGCTCTCAGCCTAGGTCTCAAGAGGCCTGGCACATCTCCACGCTTCTCTCAGCGCCCCTGACTTTACCATAAGAACGAGTCCAAGGGGGCGGCTGGAGGTGCCACCTCATGAAGTAGAGGTGAGTATTCCCAGAGAAGGCCCTCTTAGATCAGCCAATCTGCTGGCTAGCTACATACACAAGAGAGAGTCCAGCCAAGATCAGAAAATCCACTCTGGAAACCCATACTCTTATGAGCAATAATGAATGCTAATTCTTGAAAGTCAGTAAGTAAGGGGGAGATTTTTTATACAGCAATAACCAACTGATTTAAGTTATCCAAAAGAGAGACAGGACTTCGCTGTTTCATTCACTGCTGTATCCCCAATACCTAGGACAGTGTATCACACGATCAGGTGCCCAATATATGTGTTGCATAGATTCTTGACTGTAATTATGATTACTATTATCTTAAAGGGCCATAGTGACAAGGAAATGTGATGCGGGAAGAGCATTCAGTATTGCTCCTGAAACACAGTGACTTCTCAATAAATATTAGCTATTAAGCAATGACTGCCCAACTGATTAACACATTTTGTATTAACATAAGACGAGCTGATGAGCAATGCGATCCTGAGCTCAGTGAATGAAGCAATCCTCTCTGTCCACCAGAAAACCTAACATTAACCACAGATGGGTCTTTAGCTTATAATTTTAAATAGATGGGCTTCCCTGATAGCTCAGTTGGTAAAGAAACCACCTGCAATGCAGGCGATCCCAGGTCGATTCCTGGGGAAGGGAAGATCCGCTGGAGAAGGGATAGGCTACCCGCTCCAGTATTCTTAAGCTTCCTTTGTGGCTCAGCTGGTAAAGAATCTGCTTACAATGCCGGAGACCTGGGTTCAATCCCTGGGTTGGGAAGATCCCCTGGAGACGGGAAAGGCTACCCACTCCAGTATTCTGGCCTGGAGAATTCCACGGACTGTATAGTCCATGGGGTTGCAAAGAGTCAGACATGACTGAGTGACTTTTACTTTCACTTTCTTTAAATAGATAGATGATAAATAGGTAGGTAGATGGATAGATAAGCAATAAATTAATTGTCCCAGGCCTCTGTGTGTTGAGTTCCAAACGACTCTCAGTATGCTGCTTCTTCCCCGCTAGATGCTGGGGAACCCTCTCATCTGGGGCGCTGCTGGTCACCTTGGGGGTCAGTGGCGTGTGTGTGGGGAGTCGGGGGAGTCAGGGCATGAAGCCTGGGGTAATTCCTCTGTAACTGCACTTAGGGGCTGGTCCCGCTTGCTAGCTCTGCTCTGCTATTGAGAAAAGAGGCCTTTTCTTCCTCACCAAGCAAAGATTCACACTTTGTAATCTCTCAGTGAGCTGGTTAGTTCCCAAATTACATTTGGCCGCAGGAGGATGAACACATTGTACCCTCTCCGTGGGACTCATTATTTCCATTCTGGAGACTGTCATTTATAAAATTCCGACTTTCTTTCATTTTGTATTTACACTAAGCAAGGCTAGGAATATTGTAATTGTCTGTGATGTTTTGAAAACACTTGTCACAAACCGAAGCCAAATGCTGATTAATGTCAAGTGTTTTGAAGAACCAAGCTTTTGGCTCATTAACTGGACTTGAATGGCATTACCCATCAGCTTCAAGTTCTGGTAATTGCTCATCACAGATTGGTGCTAATTTAGTAATAATGGCGCTGACAGATTTGTATGTTTTCCCCACACTGAACATTATGTATACATATAAAGGCTAGTGTGAATGCCAGAGTCGGAGTGGTAAGGCCGGCTCCAGGCCTGCCACAATGTCAACATGAGCAAGTCAGCTGACCTCCGTCTGTCTCCATTTCCTTACGTAAAACAGGGGGCTTAGAGGAGATGATCTTCAATATCCTTCTTACCAAGATCCAGTGGGGTCACTACTATGCGGTTTGGTCTTGAGTCCGGTAATAAGCATGGATTCGTGTTAGGAAAGGCACAGACATGAGGCTAAACTGATATCCGTGGAATATGGGCAAGGATGGCGGCTCACTTCCTTTCTCCTCTGCACTTTTCTATATTAAGAGGGAAAGAAATGTTCCCTGTGGGGCTTGCAGGATAAGCCCTTAATCAAATGTTACATACCATCTGTTTGAGACAGTATTTGGTAAGTCAACTTAAGTAGCTATAATCACTGTGGAATCTGAAACTGCTTCCTGTTATCCTGTCTATTTTCTGAAGCAGAGGAAGGTAGTTGAGTTTCTTAAACCAGCACAAAACAGTAATATTCCAAGGGAGAAAGACACTTATTTTGAGGCTCTTACTTTGGAACTGTTTATTGAGTTTGCCTTTCCTCTTCTCCCTATTCTGCCACTTATTTACACTGCTTCCTCCCCTCGCCCTTTTATATGAAAATTATCAGCCCCCTCAGTGTGGCTTACTGACTTCCTCTCTGTTCCCATTCCTTGGCATAGTCCTTGGGGATTTCAACATACTTGTTGATAATTCTTACCCTGGCATTAGAAGAGGACCAGGCCCAGAGATGTTAATGATTGGTTGAGATGGCATCTCTGGTTCATGCCAGAGAATGATAGATTATCATGAGGCTTAATTCAAGCAGTATATATTGAATGCTTCATAGGGTGTGGGCTCATGAGATGCTCCCCAACAGGTGTTGGAATATAGAGCTTAGGCTGCCTATCCTGCTCTCAGGAACTCTCTTCTCTGGTAATCTGTTTCTCTAGTTTGAAGACTAGGAAAGTAGCTTCAAAAGCTGCCTTAGTTTTCCTTCCAACAACAGACACATTTTCTTAAAGGCCCTCTTTCTCTTCTACTGGCTGAATAACATATAAAGTACCATGCTTTTCTATCTAAAAGGCTGGGGTCATCTTCTGGAGTTGTTGGCAATTTCCTGCCAGCTGGAGAGGTGGTAACAGCCAAGTAAATGGTGGAGATCATCTTAAGTTCCCCATTGGTCCAAGTCCTCGGGGTTGGTTTACCCAGCAATAGGCATCTCCATAAATCCTAGGCCTCCCAGGATACTAAGTGTCATATAAACACTGCTCCACAGAGCTGCCTGTTGAGCGGCTGTTGTCATCTGTCAGAAGGCAAGGCCATGGGCTGTTTACCTGATGCAGAGACAAGACGACACCTCTTCCTGGAGCTTTTCAAGTGCTTAAGTTCTGATCTTGGACAGCAGTGGTGCTGCGGTGTCTGAAACTACCAAAGGACACTGAAGAGAGAATGTGGGGTTGCTGGGGACATGACCTCATAAGACTTACCTTGTACATTTGGGTGTAACAGGGATGGGTAAAGACTGGGGGTGTGGAGGTACAGATTGCCTTTCCATGGTCAGAGAAGGGTCCTGGGGCTGAGAGAACTTGATGATCTGGTCTTCTGTACTATGTTATGTTGTGTGTACGGGAAGAGCTACCCCGTGTGCTAGTGCCTGCCCCAAGGCTGTGTCAACTTTACTCTAAAAGCCAACTAAGGAAATGGCAACCCACTCCAGTGTTCTTGCCTGGAGAATCCCAGGGACAGGGGAGCCTGGTGGGCTGCCGTCTATGGGTTCGCACAGAGCTGGACACAACTAAAGTGACTTAGCAGCAGCAGCAGGTAGACTTTGGGCTTCTCTGGTGGCTCAGAAGATAAAGAATCTGCTTACAATGCCTGGCTTGGGAAGATCCCCTGGAGAAGGAAATGGCAACCCACTCCAGTATTCTTGCCTGGAGAATCCCATGAACACAGGAGCCTGGCAGCCTACAGTCCACGGGATCGCAAAGAGTCAGACACGACTGAGCGACTAAGCAGCAGCAGCCGGCAGACATTGTTACCCACACTCCAAAAATGAGGACACTGAAGTAGAGTCTGGCCCAAGGCCACCCTGCAAGGTCTTCTTGGAGGCAGAAATAGAATCAGAGTCCTGACTCCTGACCCAGCTCTAAATGTTATCCCAACATGCAATGGCCAAAGGTGACAGGACGAGGCATTTAAACGTGAGCACCAACTTCTGGGTTCACTCACGTCTTTCTGTTCTTTAACTTGGCCTCTTGCTGCTGGTTCAGGGCAGCTCTAACTTACTGTTGTTTTCTTTAGGCTGGAGAGCGTTACCACACTTCCTTGTTCTGACCTCCAATGGGGGAGTATGGAACCTAGCGCCAGCATTTAGATCATACTTGATCTAAGTGGCAGCTCCAGACTATGAGAGCAGGAAGCTTTGGGTCTTTGTCTTTTATGAACTGATCTTTCGTGCATGATTTGCAGTAATGGAGATTCAGACAACCAGCACCTGTCATAGATCCCTGCAGGGGAGGCACCAAGAGGGTGCTAGGACCCAAATTTGAAGGGCAAAGTATGCTGGGTTCAAATCCCAGCTGCGCTGTTTCCAGGCTGTGTAATATTGGGCAAGTCTCTCTAACCTCTCTGAAGCTCAATACCCTGTTCTGTAAAATGGGTATAAAGAATCCCTTAGGATGAGATCATCTTTGCAAAGTCCCTGTCACATAAAAAACTTCAGGAACTGTGGGTTTCTTCACCTCTCCTCACCCCACACATATGTTGAATACAGTAACCATATTTTGAACCTCACATTAAAAGAATAAATATTATGCCTAGAGAAGCTAAATGACGCAAGAGCTAGCAAAAATTAGGTCTTTAGGGTTAGCTATGCCACATGCCAAGCATAGATTTCCTGTTAATGAGCTTTAAATATATTAATGAGAGGATGCTTTTACTCCTTGGATGGAAGCACAGTATTTTGTGCCACTGGTATCCATGAAGAAGTACTGACACAGACAGATCCCTATAAGTTGTGCAATGTGAGTGAACTGAATCTTTTTTCTTCTAATATCACCAAGGGACTTGATCCCAAAGGGGGAAAATATACCAGTGTATGCCATACCCTGCCATTGTAATTATTGATGATTGAAACTGAAGCACAGCCTTTCACATAGGAGGTTTATGATCAAGAATTAAGAAATCTAAAAAGGTTAAACCACAGGATAGACTTTTACCTTTAAATCTAATCCATTTGAAATGACTTCAATACTTTAAAAAATTGGGGAAGGCAGGAGGCATTATATTCTGCTGTACTTCTCTCTTTTTCCTCCCCGAGTCAAAAGGCAAGTCTGTCTTACCTACTTTATGGCCCACAATATGCGTTTAATTAAACTCCCTCTATTTGTAACACATTTAGATTGGCAGTGGGCAAGTGGGTGGCTGCAAAGCTATGTGGCACAATCTTACCCTCAGAGACCCTATACTCTGATCAACCCTTTGAGTAACAGTCCAAATTAACCTGGCCAGAGCAATTGCAGGAAAGTAGGCTATTCTGTTTTTGTATCCATCTCTTGGTTTCTATCTCTCCCTCTCTGTAAAATAAGACATTAAGAAGTGAATGGAGAGGTCAGCTAATTTTCACCCTCAAATTGAATCCTAGATTATTGAGAATAAGCACTTTTTTCTCCCAAAAGTCAGAAAAGTAAATAAAAGGGTCAATAGCTATTTTAAAGTTCTATATTAGGAAAAACTAACTTAAATTCTAAATAATCATTATATAGAACTCTCAGGTAGAAAACAGTATATTTTCAATTCTGTATCTACTGGAGAAGCAGGGCTGCCATTGAAGGCTATGACACTCCAAGTTCTCATTTGTACATGGGCAGGTACAGTGAATGCCCCTGTAGTTCGAGGCATGGAAGGTGATGGTGATAGTAGATCTATGTCAACAGATTGCTACTAAAAATCATCTGGGCATATATAAGTAACAGGCATTCCTTCCAGTCATACTACCCAGCTCATATTCATAAAAAGAGGAAGAAGATATTTCCAGTGTTCTGTCCATAGGGCATGAACTCCTAGCTGCTTTCTTTTATTCAATTGCTTATTCACTCATTTGTCCATTCACTAACTCACTCAATCAAGGCATCTCAAGTCAGAGATGAAGATGATACCATAGCCATCCTAGGTGAACTAACAGTTAAACAAGAGTTCTTGCCCTGTGCTCCATTGATTTCCAGTGAGTCTAAAGTTGGGCTTTAAAGATCAAGAAATACCTTGAAATTAAGTGTAACCATTGGTCTCAATGTGTGTATATCAATCTTTCTGAGAGAGGAACCATATTTTTCATCAGAGAATCAAAGGGCTTGAGATCCAAAAAAAGTTAACAAATAACTGGCCCAGTGGGGGAGGAAACCCAGCCAAGCTCCAACAATCAACAGCAGGTTCTGTAACCCTGGCCAGAAGCCAGGTAGGTGGCTTCCCATGTTCTCTGCTCTAGTTCCCAAGCTACTCTTTCTTTATATCTTCACTTTGAATTCCTAAAAAGTAAAATTTTATCAGCCCCATAAATTCCCATAATTTCTACTGGGGCAGAGCCTTCTTGCCAGGATACCTCAAAGGGTTTCACCTGCCAATTGACTACCTTCGGGTTCAAGCACCAAAATGGCTCTGTAATCAGTTATGCCAGGTTGGGTGGGGGAGTGTCACTGGGAACAGATCATGGTACTACTCTAAGCCCTTGTCAGGAGTCCTCCCCAGAGAGCTTATTGATGAGGACATTCCCTGAGAAATTAGTTGTACATGTGACAGTCCCTGCTATCATGTATATAGAATCTTGAGAGTCCCTTGGACTGCAAGGAGATCCAACTAGTCCATCCTAAAGGAGATCAGTCCTGGGTGTTCATTGGAAGGACTGATGTTGAAGCTGAAACTCCAATACTTTAGCCACCTGATGCGAAGAGCTGACTCATTTTGAAAAGACCCTGATGCTGGGAAAGATTGAGGGCAAGAGGAGAAGGGGATGACAGAGGATGAGATGGTTGGATGTCATCACCGACTCAGTGGACATGGGCTTGGGTGGACTCCAGGAGTTGGTGATGGACAGGGAGGCCTGGCATGCTGTGGTTCATGGGGTCACAAAGAGTCGGGCATGACTGAGCGACTGAACTGAACTGAAATCCATACATTATAAAAGGATGGTTAGATAAGTTGGACCAAGCTATCCATTACCTTGCCAGGTCCCTGTTGGGATTGGTTAGTAAGATGACTGCTACTGCTAAGTCACTCAGTAGTGTCCGACTCTGTGTGACCTCATAGACGGCAGCCCACCAGGCTCCACCGCCTCTGGGATTCTCCAGGCAAGAACACTGGAGTAGGTTGCCATTTCCTTCTCCAATGCATGATAGTGAAAAGTGAAAGTGAAGTCGCTGGCTCAGTCATGTCCAACTCTTCACAACCTCATGGACTGCAGCCTACCAGGCTCCCTGTCCATGGGATTTTCCAGGCAAGAGTACTGGAGTGGGTTGCCATTGCCTTCTCTGAGTAAGATGACTAATTGTAGTCTATTGTATGGTCATGGACTACAAGAAAGCTGATTGTCCTGTGCATATTGATTAATAAAGCCTGAAACTTTGGCCTTTTTAGTCTTCGCTCAACCCAGTTAACTTGTAATAGTAACAGTGAAAAGCACAGAGACTGGAACAAAGTGTCTTTATTACTGGTTCACCATGAACTCCTACTTGTCCCAAGTTAGGGATCCAAAACCAAATAAGATTTGCAACCTGCCCTTACAAGGATCATTTAAGAATAGAAGTTATATTGTTTGGTATAAATAGCTGAATTGAAATGGCAACGGGCTGTGGGCCAGAGGGCCGGAATTCTGGTGCTGACTCTGATGCTTACTGGTTGCATAAGCTTGGCTCTACTACTTGAATTCTCTGAACCGTAGTTTTCTCACTTTAAAATGGGCATAATAAAAAGCACTCTGCTCGGCTCTATGGTTATCAGAGAAACTAAATAAGATAATATATGTGAAAATGCTTTGCTTTACATTGCCAGAGCAAAACAAGGCTTTAAAAAATTATTGCCTTAGTTTTGGGTATTGTTGGCAGAAAGAACCATTCATTACTGGCGCCATGCTAGCTCCTATCATTAAACACATTCTTTGTCCTCTCAAGGTCTTTGCAAGTAGGTTGAAAAGACATCTGATCATGTTGGAAACACGTGTATTTTAGTGGTGTGCATTTGGTTTCAAAGGACATCTGATAAAGGCTTTAAAAGTTAAAAAGTACAAAGTGAATATTAAAAACACCAGTTAAAAGTTAATGAAGCAGGGCCCATCAAGAAAGAGAAGCTGTTTGCTGAGGGTGAGACAGTGCCTCTGTCTTTTGCAAGAAGTTTCAAACTATCAAAATTGTGCTAGAAATTTCCAAAGGGATGGATTAGATTCTAGTTGTATTAAATTTCATAGAAGACTCTTTGACCATGGCACCCAAAGTCCAGAACAATTATGGATTTGAATGGTTTATTTTATGCTGAATAAAGTGTGTGAACAAGAGTTCCTTTTCTGAGTTTAGTCTAGTAGGATGAGGTCTATGAATAGGTCATTCACATAGCAAAGTAGCAGGCGCTTTCTTTTGAGGACTTTTGATTCTCCAAATATTCTTAGTACTGTCTGGGTCACTGAGGGCTTAAATTGTTTATGTTCTTGAGTATTACTGAACTTTCTGTCCCCAGTATCCCCAGTGGGAGACTGAGATCTTTGGGGACAGGAACTGTGTTGTATTACTAAAAATACTTAAAGCGCTATACTGGATATCACATTAAGAGAGCACAAGTCTTGTCGAGGCAAAATTTTGAACAGGCGATAGTTATCTATTTTTGTCCTTTCTGAGTTTCAGAGTCTTATCAATAATAAATAATTAGATATGGTTTGCTGCACCAGGTATCTGTATGTAATAGCACCTGAAGTGATTTCTTAACTGGGTTTAATAAAGACAACAAAAGGAAATGACTACATCTACTCATTGAAGTGAAGATTGTACATAGTTTACTAACCATATTTAGAAACAAGGAGCTAACAAATACCCATAGTGTGGTGGTATTCACCACTAGTTACCTTTTACTAAGGCCTGCCAGTCATGATCAACCAGCACTGGGTTTAAAGAACTTAGGCTCTGGGGTCAGGCAGACTGGAGTTTGAATTTCAGCTCCACCACTAATTAGTTGGTGACCTTGGTCAACTTACTTAATTCCTTTAAACCTCTGTGTTGCCATCAGGAAAATGGCGACAATGATATTGCATTCTCCTTAGGGGCTGTTGGGAAGATTAAATGAGGTGATATGTACCAAAGCACTTAGCAGTGTGCTTGGCACAGAAGATGTGATTAACGCCTAGTAGCTATTGCTATTAGTTAAGAAATTAGTCTTTGAGCTGCTCCAAGTTTTAGTCCATTTAATGTGCCCCTAGCTGTCCTTATCTCAAGGGCTCTGTTCTTGGGCTTCCGTTCTTGCTTCTTCCTTTATTGATCATTATGTATTATTCTTCTCTTTGTGTTTGAACCCTGGGAACAGCTAGCTGCACAATGCAACTTCTTTCCCTGCCCAGAGTTAGGGTTGGACATGTCTCATCTCCTGACTGCCTGCCAAGTCAGCAGTGAGTCTGTATGCTACTGTGATTGGAGGAGGATTTAAACCCGTATAGGCCAAAAAGAGTCACTTTCCTCTGGGAATGTGATTTGAAAAGAGATTCCCCTTCAACTCAGGGTTCTCACTGTATAGCTCCATTAAATAGCTCAGCAGCAGGTACTCTGGACATGATAGTTTAATCATGTCATGCCCCAAAGCCATATGGCAGGAAGCAACTTAACACTGAATACTGAAACTACTCCATTAAACAAATGCCTTTTAATTTAATAATTATTAGGGTTACATAGATGCTGACTTCAAGTATGGCCTTGAGGGAGATGTGAACTCTGGAATGTTCTTTAAAACTCTTCTCTGGCGATAGGCTTCTGTCTGATTGACATTTCTTGACTAGCCCAGAGTGAGAGTGCTTTTTGGCTTTAAGGATCACTTACTTCATAGAAAATCTGGTTACTTACAGGGCTGGTGTTCTGCTGCTGTGAGTTGGATATCAGAATCTCACTGTGGGCTCTGAGGTTTATGCCAGACCTGGTTAGTCTGGCCAGGAAGAATGTTAAGAGAGAGGATGTGAGTCATCTCAAGTAAGCTTGAAATGAGTTGATACAGCTCTGCTGTGAGAAAAACCTAATCCCAGAAACACGCTGTCTTACCTTGCTGCTGCTGCTGCTGCTACGTCGCTTGAGTTGTGTCCGACTCTGTGTGACCCCATAGACGGCAGCCCACCGGGCTCCCCCGTCCCTGGGATTTTCCAGGCAAGAACACTGCAGTAGGTTGCCATTTCCTTCTCCAATTCTCTTACCTTAGGCCTGTTGAATTAGAGGGAAGCAGAGCTCTCTTCCTATGAATTTATGCCTGCTCTTTGCTGAAGCTCCATACTTCTCCCAGCCTTCCCCCTGCTTTCTCTCCTAGCACTGTTGGCAGACTGAAGGCTTTTAGATTCAGGGCAAGGGATTATGGTTACATCTTGCCCACTAGGTTAGTGTTACAAATGTGTCAGTTAACCAGAACCCTCAAGCGCGGAGGAATAATGATTGTCCCTGAGAATGTGCATATAGTTTGAAAATATAATAAATTTTGTTACGTTGCCAGATGGTTTCTAAAGAGCCCAATTCTGACTAAACTGAAAGTTCCTTGGGAGGAGGACTAGTTTCAGTGTTTGTATTGGCCCCATCTAGCCAATCGCAAACCTACTGTACATATTTGTTGGGTGGATGGATGAAGCTTCTGTAATATGCTAATAAAAGTACTGTAGTTTACATTTGATGGAAGAGGCAGCATGGAAGGGAATGAAATGGCTTTCCAGAAGGACAATAAGTACCAACAAAGCAACATGGACATATTCAGGAAAGAGGAAGAGAGGATAGTGACGCCAACAAGAGTACGTCTGATAAGATAGGAAGTCACAGGGACTTCCCTGGTGGTCCAGTGGTTAAGACTCCACCTCCCTGTGCAGGGAAGGTGGTTTGGACCCTTGGTCGGAGAACTAAGATCCCTCATGCCATGGGGCAACTGAGCCCAAGAGCCGCAACGACTGAGCCTGGGCACCTCCACTAGAGAGAAACCCGTGCGCTGCCGCTAAGACCCACTGCAGCCATGAATAAACATTAAGATCATAGAAAGCCACAGCTGAGACTGGGAGACAAAGCTCCCTTCTAAACAAAAAGTGAAGCCTACTTTTCGTTTTAAAGAAATCCTCAAACATGACTAACATTCTTTTCTTGAGTCAAAATGTGGTCTCTGCTTCAGAAAAATTCCTTTATTTCTATACTATATTCTGAGCATATGTCTATCTTTTGTTGAAGGAAAGAAGTGAGAAAAAAGTGTTCTTTCTGTAGAAAAAGACTCACCTTTTCTCATTTGTTTATTAAAAGCAGGATTTCCAAGCAGGATTAGACCATCCCATAGCAGTTTCCTCTAGAAGCAAGTGTGCAGAGGAAAGTTTGAGGTACTGTTCTTGTAAATATTTCACTATACCCTAATAAAACCCCTCCATCTTCCTAGTGAAAGATAGCCTACATTTCGTCTTTGCTTTCAGCAGCCTCTCTAAGAACCTGAGACATTAAACCTCAATACATTAACAGTGGCTACTGAAGATTTAGTTTCAAAACCATCAATTACTCTCAGCTCCACCTTAGAAGTATTAAGGGAAAGCCATCCTGTAAAGTTATAATTAGAGATTGAAAGTGCTGACCAGGAAGCTCCTAGCCCTTTTTTAGATGCTCCTGGGACTTGCTCAATTTCAAAAGGCTATTGGGAGAACATCATTAAAGGCAATGAGAAAAAAGATCTAAGAATTTCAGCCTGGGAGAAGGGTAGCAGCCAGAAGTATTTCAATTAGAAACTTGTTCCCACAGCCTTCCTGTGAGACCATGAATGAAGAATGCTACAACATAAGACTGCAGGACATCCAGAGTTTCTTTCTGTATCAGACCCTTTGGGATGCAGACTTAGGCAGCTTCATTCTACTCTGTGGAAGAGTCAGAAGACTAGTGCCCATAGGGAATTACTTATGGTGTGAGGAATTAGAGAGCAGGGCCCAAGCACATGCCTAAGAACTTGTGAAATATTTGCTACAACTTAGTAAGGTTGGCATAGTTTCCATTTCTGTCACCCTAAATAAAGGGCCTGTGATTTTCAGCACATTTGGTCTATGATTTAACTCATAAATGCTTGTGGGGGATCTGCTGTATGCTAGGAGAAGCCCTACTGTTACTGCGTGCTTTGTGAAGACATAAAGACTGGCCTTGCTCTCAAGAGCTCATAGTCTAGAGAAAGAAGTGCCTGCTTGCCCAGTCACTTCAGTTGTATCCAACTCTTTGTGACCCTATGGACTGTAGCCCACCAGGTTTTTCTGTCCATGGGATTCTCCAGGCAAGAATACTAGAGTGAGTTGCCATGCCCTCCTCCAGAGGATCTTCCTGACCCAGGGATCAAACTCAGTGTCTCCTGCATCTTCTGCATTGCAAGTAGATTCTTTACCACTGAGTCACTGGGGAAGCCCAGGAAGACAAGTAAATGGGAAAGTGATGAATGTAAGATGTTCAGTGAGGGGTCAAGAACAGGGAGACAAAGAGCTGTTTCTGTTTGTGTGGAAAGTGGCTGCCCTTTGATGGCTGCTGCTGCTGCTGCGTCACTTCAGTCATGTCCGACTCTGTGCGACCCCATAGACGGCAGCCCACCAGGCTCCCCCATCCCTGGGATTCTCCAGGCAAGAACACTGGAGTGGGTTGCCATTTCCTTCTCCAAAGCATGAAAGTGAAAAGGGAAAGTGAAGTCACTCAGTCGTGTCCGACTCTTAGCGACCACATGGACTGCAGCCTACCAGGCTCCTCCGTCCATAGGATTTTCCAGGCAAGAGTACTGGAGTGGGGTGCCATTAACCTGAAATACCACACTTAGTCCCATGTAACCCTTCCTCTCCCTGTGAACCTTCACGTACCTTGCTTCCTAACTCTTCATCTAAGCCTAGGGCCAGGATTGCGAGTGCTGTCTATTGGACTGTGTTAGAAAGAATAGTAGCACTCAATGGAACTTCCAGATGTTCAAGCTGGGTTTAGAAAAGGCAGAGGAACCAGAGATCACATTGCCAACACTCTTGGATCATAGAGAAAGGAAGGGAATTCCAGATAAACATCTACCTCTGTTTCATTGAGTATACTAAAGCCTTTGACTGTGTGGATTATAAAAAAAAATTGTAGAAAACTCTTAAAATGGGAGTACCAGACCATCTTACCTGTCTCCTAAGAAAACTGTATGCAGGTCAAGAAGCAACAGTTAGAACCCTATATAGAACAACTGACTGGTTCAGGATTGAGGAAGGGTATGACAAGGGTGTTCATTGTCACCCTGTTTATTTAACTTATATGCAGAGCACATCATGCGAAATGCCTGGCTGGATGAGTTACAAGCTGGAATCAAGATTGCTGGGAAAAATATCAGCAACGTCATATATGTGGATGATACCACTCTAATGGCAGGCAGTGAAGAGGAACTACAGAACTTCTTGATGAGGGTAAAAGAGGAGAGTGAAAAAGCCAGCCTAAAACTCAATATTAAAAAAAAAAAACTAAGACCATGGCATCTGGTCCCATCACTTCATGGCAAATAGAAGAGGAGAAGGCCAAACTGGTGACAGATTTCTTCTTCCTGGGCTCTAAAATCAGTGCGGATGGTGACTGCAGTCATGAAATTAGAAGATGATTGCTTCTTGGCAGGAAAGCCATGACAGCGTGTTAAAAAGCAGACATCACTTTGCCGACAAAAGACCATAGAGTCAAGGCTATGGTCTTTCCAGTAGTCATGTGTGGTTGTGAGAGCTGGACAACAAAGAAGACAGAGTTCCTTTTGAACTGTGGTGCTCCAGAAGACTCCTGAGAGTCCTTGGAAAGCGAGGAGATCAAACCAGTCAACCTTAAAGGAAATCAACCCTGAATACTCTTTGGAAGGACTGATGCTGAATATGAAACTCCAGTAATTTGGCCGCCTGATGCAAAGAGCCAACTCATTAGAAAAGACCATGATGCCGGGAAAGAGTGAAGGCAGAGGGAGAAGAGGGTGACAGAGGATGAGATGATTGGATGGCATCACTGATTCAGTGGACATGAACTTGGGCAAACTCCAGCAGACGATGAGGGTCAGGGAAGCCTAGAGTGCTGCGGTCCATGGGGTCCTGAAGAGTCAGACACGACTCATCAGTTAATGATGTCTGGCAAGGGTGTGAGTTTGCCAACCCTAGACTAGGGCATATTTTCAGTGAGCAGTGTAGTTGTAGCATACAAAGCTAAAATTCATTCAGCTGTAGCTTGAACTAATAGTTGCTTTTTTGATTTTCCCTGACACTGGTAATTTTCACTGATTTTAACAGCACTTTGTAACTATGACAGATATGCTTTAGTATTGATAGATACTAAGAGTCTTGTGATCAGATGTAAGCATGCAATTGTGGAACAAAGATGATCCATTTGGATTGTTTATATCCTAGAGAATGCATCTTACAAGACTTTTACATTTCCTGTGTTCTGGCTTGATACTCAACTAATACCCTTCTCATTGCTAACCTGATTCTTTGTTTCTGGAAAGGAAGGGTCCTGATTGATTGAAAGTAATATTATCGTTACTAGAAAGCTATTTCTCAAATGGGGATTATGTACTAGTTATTTAGGGTTATATACTTGTTCTTACTAAGTATAAATTTTAAGGTGATTGATCACTCTTGGGAGCTTGGTTAATTAAGTTTCTCAGTTTGGTTCCGAACCCAACCATGGCACTCCCACACCAAGAGTACTCTCTCCCATAGAACTCTAACTTCAAGAGCAATAGGGGCTGGTTTACTTGCTTTTTGATAATTGAAAGCTGATCTATGTTCTTAGCAGCATTGATAAAAATGCTGGTCACTGTCACTCTTAATAGTAGATGATCTTATAATTGGTGACAAAATGATTCAATTACATTGATAGTAATATATCTTTCTGATTCAATGTAATCGAGTCATTTGCCACCAGTTATAAGATCATAAGCTTTTTTTAAATTTAAAATGTGATTACAGGAAGAGTCAGATTTAAGGCATGGCCAAAACTTTGTTATTAGTGAATTTCAACAGCCCCACAAAAACATTTTTGGTGAGTAAACATCATTATTAACATTAGAAATTAATCACACAGAAATATTCAGCAGCAGAATAAATATAAAGAAGCATAAGAAAAATAGCTTTATATTCTAGAGGCTATGATCTAGTCAGGGACATAAAAGATAATAATAATCAAACAAGGTAGTATATACTGTGTTGCATATATAAATGAATATGTGTGCTAGAGTTGCTCATACTGGATTTCATGGAGCCAATTGCTAAATTTTCTGAAGTATTGCAAGCTAGTTGCTAAATGTAGCCATTATTAAAAATTAAATTATATTCAAAGTGAACTGAGAACTCCCAGATGTTCAAGCTGGATTTAGAAAAGGCAGAGGAACTAGAGATCAAATTGCCAATGCCCATTGGATCATCAAGAAAACTAGAGAATTCCAGAAAAACATCTACTTCTACTTCATTGACTACACTAAAGCCTTTGACTTTGTGGATCACAACAAACTGTGAAAAATTCTTAAAGAGATGGGAATACCAGACCACCTACCTGCCTTATAAGAAATCTGTATGTAGGTCAAGAAGCAACAGATAGAACTGGATGTGGAACAAAGGACTGGTTCCAAATTGGGAAAGGAGTACATCAAGGCTGTATATTGTCACCTTGCTTATTTAACTTTTATGCAGAGTACATCATGCAAAATGCTGGGCTGGATGAAGCAAAAGCTGGAATCAAGATTGCCAGGAGCAATATCAATAATCTCAGATAAGCTGGTGACACCACCATTATGTCAGAAAGAGAAGAGGAACTAAAGAGCCTCTAGATGAAAGAGAAAGAGGAGAATGAAACAGCTGGCTTAAATCTCAATATTCAAAAAATTAAGATCGTGGCATCCAGTCCCATCACTTCATGGCAGATAGTTTGGGAAACAATGGGAACAGTGACAGACTTGATTTTCTTGGGCTCCAAAATCACTGCAGATGGTGACTGCAGCCATGAAATTAAAAGATGCTTGCTCCTTGGAAGAAAAATTACGACCAACCTAGAAAGCATATTAAAAGGCAGAGACATTACTTTGCCAACAAAGGTCCACCTAGTCAAAGCTATGGTTTTTCCAGTAGTCATGTATGGTTGTGAGAGTTGGACCATAAAGAGAGCTGAGAGCCAGAGAGCTTATGCTTTTGAACTGTGCTGTTGGAGAAGACTCTTGAGAGTCCCTTGGACTGCAAGGAGATCCACACAGTCCATCCTAAAGGAAATCAGTCCTGAATATTCATCGAAAGGACTGATGCTGAAACTGAAGCTCCAATCCTTTGGCCACCTGATGTGAAGAACTGACTCACTAGAAAAGACCCTGATGCTGGGAAAGATTGAAGGCAGGAGGAGACGGGGATGGATGAGATGGTTGGATGGCATCACCGGCTTGATGGACATAAGTTTAAATAAGCTCTGGGAGTTGGTGATGGACAGGGAAGCCTGGCATGCTGCAGTCCATAGGGTCCACAAAGAGTCAGACATGACAGAGTGACTGAACTGAACTGATGTAAATTGATGGTTAAATAGATTATATTAAAACAATGGTAATAAGACCTGAAACTCATCACTTGCTAATCATTTCACTATCATCTCTGACCTTGAGCAATCACATCTACTGTATCCGTGCAGTGTGCTATAGTGCACTTCTTCCAACTGTGTTCAGTGGCGTCGCATTGGTGGTGGCTTGAACTCAGTCATGGTGGGAGTTCTTACCCCACAGAAATTGACAAACACTGCAAACCGAGACTTCCTCCCTCCACCTCCCACCCCAAGCCAGTTGTTAAATATTTACCAGCATACCACTGTACATAAACACCAAGTAGGAGAAAAGACTCTAAAAACTGTTACTGGGCAAAGAAGGATGAGGTCACCTCAGGTTTGGGGATCAGGGAGGAAAGTTTTTGAAGCTGGCTTGGTCAGGACCACCCTCAAGGATATTTAGAACCAGGACAAATCACAGAATGCTCACATGTCCCTGAACATTTCCACACAGGTGAAAACAGGTTAACATGAACTTTAAAAGCCCTTTTGAATACAAAACAAAGTAAATAAAAAAGCTGCAGTCAGCCTGAGGGGTGTGTGTGTGTGTGTGCGTGCGTGTGCATGTGCGTGTGTGAGTGTAAGGCATGTAACGCAATCTCGCCCATTCTGGCTGAGGAGTCCTGAGATGATGAGATAACCACAGTAAGGACCAGTAAAGAGGTAAAGGTATTTTGTGCTTCTCTTCCTTCCAGAGGTGATGCCCCAGAGACATCATTGGGGCATCATTCCCCATCAAAGGGAAAGACATCATTCCCTTTGATCTTGCTGTGTAACTACAATAGAAAAAGATAAATTTAAATGGAAAAAAAAAAAAGTAGGCTAATAGGATTAGGTGGCATCTTGCAAGTGGGAGAGGGACAGTTGTTGAACTAGCACCCTAGATCATCGTTCTTTTCTACCCCCACATCTTTGCCAACCTCTTAAAGCCTCCTGGGAGAGAACAGGGGCAATTACTAATTTCAATCAATGGAAGATTTTCTTGATGTAAAGAAAAAGAAGCTTAAGGGAAAAAATCATAAAGAGTAATGGTAGTAGAAAAGGATGGCAATGGTGAGCCCTAAGGAGTTTTGGAAAAGGAAAAAAAAAAAAAGGAAAACTTCAGTCTTAACAAACGGTCATGGAGCAGCAAACTATGCAGCCAGCCCTGGCAGGACCACGGTGGAGGAAGGGAGACAAGAAGAAGCAGCTTCCAAGGACACAGATAGGAACCATTCATCACTTGGGGCTAGAGCTGATGTCAGGTGAGGAGAGGATTCTGACTACATGTGATCTGCATCTCAAGAGGACAGGTTCCATATTTCACCACTGCTGAAGTGTCCTTTTCCATACAATTTAACAATGAGGAATTCAGAATTGATGGTGTCAACATCACTGTTGGTCAGATGGCAGATTTGACAATGTGGTCATTGCTGTGCATGTGGAAACTTGGTATAGATGTTCATATTGTGGTCATGTATTGTTTAAGAAATATGTATTCATACCAAATAAATTTAGTATAACAGAAAGTGAAATTTTCTAGTAAGAAAGCATGGTGTCATGGTCTAATGGGCATTTTTTTCCCTCAATGATGGATTAAATAATTGCCTTATAATTAGTGGCATCTTAGATTAGTGAAATACAGGTTAATTTGCTGTTTAAGTATCTAAATTAACTGTTTATGAAGTTATATTCCAATTACCTACAGTCTTAGGTCTTCTCGTTGAGTATCTCTGTGGAACAAGAAATGTGTGAGTTAAGTTGAACAAAATAATCACCCAGAAGTCACTATTCTGTGTACAGAATTGGTCAACCATTTACTGAATTGGTTGTTCGCTTAGGACAATGCCTCTCCAGGCAGGGACCATTTGGCTTCGTACTGCGGGGTGCTAAAGGTTACAATTACATGGAGATGAGTGAGTTTCTCAGGTTTTTGCTTGGCATCAAAGAGCTGAACCAAGGTCTCATCTTCCGTCTTTGTGGCAGTGAGCTGCCGCTCCCTACATCAGACAGCATCCTCCAGTGTGGTGGCTGAGAGAGATCATCTTTATTTGGTATCCACTCCAAAATGACTCTGCAAGCAGAGTGAAAGATGTAATGATCAAAAAGTGAAAAACGTGTTTGGGAGCTGCTAGGTCGAACTATGGTCTGGAGTGGTCTGGTTTGTATGGGAGAAGGGTTACAGGTAAAGATGGTGAGTTAGGGGCTATGTATGGGGCCAGATCAGAATGCATGTATAAGATATGCACTGATATTCACCCGGAAATCAGCACCCAGAGAATCTTTTGTTAAACTGAAAGAACAGGCTAATGAAGGAATAGAAAGCTGCAAGGCAGTGACGCAAAATTCTTGACAATCGATATCAAAAGCAAGGGCTTCTATTCCAGGTGTGAGTTTGTAGGGCATAATCCATTTCGCAGTTGGTGGCCTGTTTTATTTTCAGAAGGGATTGGAATGGGGAAGGTAGGGCGCCTCTCCCCTGATGGCACAGCAGAGGTGGGAGGAAGAGGATCCAGTTCATTTGTTTTTCTCTCATTAGGCCCCTGCAAAAATGAAGACAAAGGATTTAATTGCACTGTTTCGCTTCTATCTCTAGAAAAGCCGAATTGGTAATTGCATTAACTTGTTACTGTGCCTTGCTCTTACAGGGTAATTTTAACTATTGCTTCCTAATCATAGGGTTTTCATTATTCTGAAAATCCCATTCAGCATGTGTTCCATTTTCACTTTTATGAAGTTCTTCATGGAAAAATGGGGGCTGCATCTTTGAAAGACCCAAGCAGAGCTGAAGCTGTGACTTGCCCAAAGCCATTTCCAACTGTGAAAAGCAAAGCATGACTGTGATTTTCATCCTCCTTTGATGAATAACACCGTTGGCAGAGACCATATGCTCTGTCTCGCTTTAGGGTCCGATGGCACTGCACAACAGAGGGATAATCACATCGAGCCCAGGATTGTTTTTGTTGGGTGGTAGTAATGGCAGAAGTAATGGCAGTCATTAACATCATGCTGCTAACAGCAATGGGCCTTCAGACCACAGGACATTTGTCAAGGACAGGTCATTCCCAAAAGCTGTCTGGAAGGGATTACACATCATTCCTTGTTCTTTCCAAAGAGAGCTTTGCATCTGAGAATTACAGGGGCAGTCTTGAGTCTGCCATTTCTTGCATCTACATTGTGGTGCTTTTGATATTTCCAGATGATCTCCCTTAGGTGAGAATCAAAGTGGACTCACACAAACCTGAATTCATTCATAGAAAGGTAGCAGGAAATGTCCTTGGGATGTTCCACTCCAAATTCAACAAATATAAATTTTGCAATACCAGAATGCATACACAGTGCTAAAAGCTGTGATGGCTTTGAAGATTAGAATGGTTATGGTTCTTTGGGACCTACTCTCCAGGAATGGAGGGATGTGAGCAACATGTGATGTCATGTATGTGTTACAAGGGGTGAATTGGTTCAGACTACAGTGATTTGAGAAGGTATACCTGGAGTACAGGGGAAAAAATACTTGAGTTAAGCTTCTCTGCAAATTTCACAAAGGTGACTTGAACAAATCATTTAATCTCTTATTTGTCAATTTTATCATCTTTAAAAGAGAAGTTGTGTTGTTCGGTGGCTAAATTGTGTTTGACTCTTTGTGACCCTATGAACTGTAGCACGCCAGACTTTCCTGTCTTTCACTATCTCCCAGAGTTTGCTCAAATTCATATCGAGTGAGTCCATGATGCTATCTAACCATCTCATCCTCTGTCATCCCCTTCTCCTCATGCCCTCAATCTTTCCCAGCATCAGGGTCTTTTCCAATGAGTTGGCTCTTCGCATCAGGTGATCAAAGTATTGGAACTTCAGCTTCAGCATTAGTCCTTCCAATGAGTATTCAGGGTTGATTTTTTTTAGGATTGACTGGTTTGATCTTGTAGCCCAAGGGACTCTCAAGAGTCTTCTCAACCACCACATTTCAAAAGCATCAATTCTTCGGCGCTCAGCCCTCTTTGGACGTCCTCCATGGACGGAGGAGCATGGTGTCCATGGGGTCACAAAGAGTCGGACACGACTGAGCGACTTCACTCACTCACTCACTCACTCACAGCCCTCTTTATGGTCCAACTCTCACATCCATACATGACTACTGGAAAAACCATAGCTTTGACTATATGGACTTTGTCAGCAAACTGATGTCTCTGTTTTTTTAATATACTGTCTAGGTTTGTCATAGCTTTTCTTCCAAGGAGCAAGCATCTTTGAATTTCATGACTACAAAAAAAAAAATAAGTCTTATCTTAAAGATTATTGGTAGGGCAATGAATACCTCTCACTGAAAATTTTATTTTAACAAAACTCTGAATTCTAGGTGGGATTGGCCAGGTAGAAACAGAAGGAAAAGCAATTCCAGGTGAGGAGGACAACATGGATAAGGGCTCAGTGGTAGTAAGGTGCTTTTCTGGTTTAGCATAGAGTTGGTGTTGCTATTTGTGTGTATGTAGGTCTATGCTGTGTGTGTGTGTGTGTGGCATGTGTGTGTGTGTGCGGCATGTATGTGTGTCTCCTTTCTTTTTTAGGGTAATCTTCCTCTACCATCTTCCCTTACATCAGCACCTCTAAAATATTAAGAAACCCCAAGACAGAGGCAAGTTATTTTGTAAATTATATCTGCAGAGACATTTGCACAAAAAGAAAAAAATGAATAAATAGATAATATTTAGATTTCTTGACTCATACAGAGTTATGCTTAGATGATGACTCAGGAGCAAACTGAAATCTATTGCTGTTACCTTAACAAAGGGAAGACATTGTGTATAGCAGATAGTCCGAGGGCCAAGAAATGTATTTTTATGGTCTGGTTCTAACTCACAGAACTCTGCCGGTAGGCTCACAAGCATTTATAAGATTGCAGGAACACAATAAGATTTAGCATAAAAATTAGAATAGATAGAATTTTATAAATAACATTACCTTACATTTGTTGGTGCTTTTTAGTTAACAAAGTGCTTTCTTCATTGTCAAATTTTATACTCACCGCAAACCTGGAAGAGGAGCGTTTCTGATATTACTCTGCCTGCTTTCCAGATGTGGAAACTGGTTCCATGAAGTCATGTGACTCTCTGTGAATTTTGCACCCAACAAGTGCTAGAACTAAAACTTTAAGCTTTGGACTCTTGCTCCAGGATTCTTTCTAGCACATTATGTTGTCTTAGGGAAGATGCAGTCAGCCCACTTTTTTTTTTTTTTTTTTTGAGTAAGCAAGTCCAGAGGGTTGAAGTGATGCACTCAAGATTACATAGTTGATGGCTTCTTTGGGCCTTAAACCCAAATTTCCTAGCATCTTGCCCAGAGCTCTTTTCATAATGCAAGCTATAGGGGACACAGGTTCAAACTAAAGCACTGCAGAATCCACTGGATCTGCATACGGTACGGATCCCATAGGACAGTATCACTGTAAATGTCAGGTGGTAAAATTCCATAGGAAATTTCAAGGAAAATAAATACAAGCTGGAATATATGACACACTATACTTTGGGCTCTTGAATTACTTTAACTCATTTAATCCTCCCAAATACCTCTGAGGTAACTGTGGCTGTTATCATTATTTTATCATTAGGGAAACTGAGATACAGAAAAATGCTATGACCAGGGATACATAGCCAGAAAATGGTAGGTGGGAATGCAGATTCAGGCAGTAAGGCCCTGGAACCTGATCCTCAGGCACTCAGCTATTAAGTCAAAATGGACCAATAGTTGGAATTCAAAACAGGTTTTGAAATGAAGTCACATTTTCTTAGGAAACCCTTTAAACAAATTGAGCAAATTAATCATGAAAAAGCAGTGTAGGGTAAATGTTTAGAATAATTAAGCATGTAAGTAATGACGATTATCCATCATCTTATCTAGTCACTAAGTACATGCACTGCTTGGTTTCTAAGGTCACAGCAGATTCAGAAACTGTATGTTATTTCATATTTATTTTAAGATTGAGATGTAATTGGTGCTGTTGCGGTTTAGTCACCAAGTTGTATCCGACTCTTTTGTGACTACATGGACTGTAGCCCACCAGGCTCCCCTGTCCATGGGATTTCCCAAGCAAGAATACTGGAGTGGGTTGCCACTTCCTTCTCCAGGTTGCCAGGGGATCTTACTGTCCCAGGAACTGAACCTACATCTATTTCTCATGAAAGAAATAGGAAAAAATCTTTTTCCTGCGACAACTCTTAGTGATATCTAAGTGATAACTCTCTTGGTTTTCATATGTAACATACAGCCATGCTAAATATATTTATCATGTTGTGCATTATACCCCTAGTAATTATTTACCTTACATCTGAACGTTTGTTCCTTTTGATTCCCTTTTTCCACTTCCCCCAGCTCCAATCCCCCACTTCTGGTAACCACGAATCAGATCTCTTTTTCTGAGTTGGTTTGTTTTTGAAGGATAGTTGACCTATAGTTACTCTGTCAGTTCATGTTACACAACATGGTGGTTCAATATTTCCATATGTTTCAAATATGCGCACCACCGTACATCCACTTGCCATCTACCACCACACAAAGTTACTATGTAGCTGTTGACTCTACACCCAACACTGTGCATTTCACACCTGACTCGTTTATTTTACAACTGAAGTTTGCACCTCTTACTTTCCCCTTCCTATTTCTTTCATCCCTCTTTCCCCTCCTCTCTGGTAACCACCTGTTCATTCTCCATATCTGTGACTGTTTAGTGTGTCTGTTTAGTTATGTTTGTTTATTTGTCTTGCTGGTTAGATTCCACACATAAGTGAAATCATATAGCATTTGTCTTTCTCTGTCGTACTTATTTCACGTAGCCTAATACCCTTTAGGTCCGTCCATGTTGTTGCAAATGGCAAGATCTCATTCTTTTTTTACATATAGCTGAGGAATATTTCATTGTATATCACATCTTCTTTATTCATTCGTCTGTTGAAAGACACTTTGGTTGTTTCCATCTCTTGGCTATTGTAAATAATGCTGCAATGAACATAGTGGGTACATATACCTTTTTGAATTAATCTTTTTGTTTTCTTTTGATAAACACCCAAGAGTGGAATTGCTGGATTGTATGGTAATTCCATTTTAAATTTTTTGAGGAATCTCCATATTGTGTTCCACTGTTATTGCATTAAAAAACAACAACCTATGCATTGCATTTGTGCTCATTCACACTAGCATTTCTATTATTAGTCTGACCTACTGAAGTTTCCTATCCATTCTACGCTTGACTTTATTGTCAGATAGTGATGATACCTTAGGATTATGAAGGATTTTCTAAGGAAATTTAATTTATGGCACATCAGAACAGTTAGGATTGCATGGACTTTTTCTCTGTGTGTGTCAGAAATAGAATGAGGGTGATGCAGGTGCCCTGGAGTGACACGGTCAGAGGAGACAAGCAGAGTAACTGCCCCTGTCTCTAAGATGCTGCTCCAGGGTTCAGTGGAGACAGCAGAGGGAGCATCATTTCTGGAGTCACACAGGCAGCTGGTCATGTTATCTTCTGTTCCTTGCAGTGAACTCAGCCACTAGGTACAGATCCTGTAGCCAGTACAAACGCTCAAGGAATTCCTCTGGTTTCTGTGTGTTCTGAGACTGGAAAGATGTAGTCTCATTGCTAGAAAATTTTACTAAACCCAACAGAGATTACACATAATGAGTGAACAACCAACTCCGAGTCTCCATGAAGTCTTGCATTTGTTTCCATGTGAAACATCCCCTAGGAAACCTGCCTTGCTGAAGGTGTGCCGCTTGTGGATAGCTGATTACTCAAGAGTCCTTTGTTGTTGCTGTTCACTCAGTCGTGTCTGACTCTTAGCGACCCCATGGACTGCAGCATCCCAGGCTCCTCTGTCCTTCAGCATCCCAAACTCCTTAGAGTTTGCTCAGATTCATGTCCGCTGAGTCAATGAGGCCATCCAACCATCTCATTCTCTGTCACCCCCTTCTCCTCCTGCCCTCAATCTTTCCCAGTATCAGGGCCTTTTCCAATGAGCTGGCTCTTCACATCAGGTGGCTAAAGTATTGGAGCTTCAGCATCAACATTAGTCCTTCCAATGAATATTCAGAGTTGCCATCCTTTAGCATGGACTGGTTGGATCTTCTTTCTGTCCAAGGGACGGAGTCTTCTCCAACACCACAATTCAAAAGCATCAATTCTTCAGCGAGGGGATGAAAATACAAAGCCAACTAGAATCATGACAAGGAAACAGAGCCTTCATTTCCCCCCCTCTTTTTGTCCCCTTATTTCCATAAGTGCAAATTCTACCAACAACTTTAGTAGTTAAGCAGTTCCTGAATAGCAGGAAAACCAAAAGCCATTAATTCTGCTTATAAAGAGCAATAACAATTTGAGGAGTGTCAAAATTTTGTGGCTACATTTGTCTTGTCTTTACAAATAAATTAAAATGGATAACAATAATAATGTTAATTGCTCGTTTAGTCTTTGTGATGTGGCAGACACTATAGAACCATGATTTCATTTATTTGTACCATAACCACAAGAAGCTGCTCTTTGGACTTAGAATTGAGTCTTAGAACTGTATCAATATGATTTAGTTATTATTCCACGAAAATTTTGCCTGGGAAAGACAAGACTGTAAACTGATAAATAACTTCTCTGTTTGCTTCAGGAAATTTCTGCAGATCTCATCATGGGCAAACTTCTCATCAAAATACAGTTACCCATCAAGACTTGCTTTAAGACCCTCACCTCCTTGTATCCATCTATCCTAAACTATTACTTCAGGAACTTAGCCCAATTTTATGGCAGTTCCCTTCTTGGAAGACCTGCAGGAAGTCCCCTGAACCCAGAGCCCAAACCCTACAAAGATCCTCCCCTGACTTTCCTTTTCTGAGATGCTATTAAGACTTTGTCATAGAAATGTTTCCCTTCTTCAATCGTCTGGTAGTATTTTGGAGACCTCAATGATCCCTATTTTACAACTGAGCAAAGAAAAACCCAGAGCATTTCAGTAATTTGTCCAAGTCCACCCACTTAGTTAAGAGGTTCCTATCCAGGACTGTCTGACCCCAGCCCATATTCCCCATTACTCTGCTACTCTACCTTTAGTTGGAATTAGTTGGAATTTAGTTGGCTAAATTTAGTTGGAATTTTGACAATTTTTTTCTGTTTTAAGCCTGAATTTATTTGACTTTCTAAAATTATATATATATACACACACACACACACACACACATGAAGTTGGTGCAAACGTAATTGCTGTTTTGCATTGTTGGGCTTAGCCCTTTGATATTGGAATACATTCTTAAATAAATATGTTTATGTTATACATCATTTTAATGTGCATGTCTCACTTTATGTTTTTTTCTATTGACATTACTTGCTGTTTATTTTATGTTTATTTTAAACTATAGAATAATGTTAGACAAAAAGCAAACGAGCAATTTTTTTATTTGAGTTCAAGATGGATTGTAAAGCAGCAGAGACAATTCTCAACATCAACAACACATTTGGCCCAAGAACTGCTAATGAATGCACAGTGCAGTGGTGGTTCAAGAAGTTTCCCAAAGGAGATTAGAGCCTTGAAGATGAGCTAGTGGCTGGCCATTGGAAGTTGACAACAACAATTGAGAGTCATCATTGAAGCTAATCCTCTTAACAACTACATGAGAAGTTGCCAAAGAACTCAGAGTCAACCATTCTATAGTTATTCGGCATTTGAAGCCAGGTGAAAAAGCTTGATAAGTGGGTGCCTCATGAGCTAACCACAAATTAAAAAAAACCATTGTTTTGAAGTGTTGTCTTCTCTTATTCTACATGACAACAACGAACCATTTCTCAACTGTGTGATTGTAACTTGAGATGAAAAGTGCATTTTATACAACTGGTGATGAGTTCAGTGGTTGGACCAAGAAGCTAAAAAGCACTTCCCAAAGCCAAACTTGCACCCAAAAAAGGTCATGGTCACTGTTTTTGGTCTGCTGCCCTTCTGATCCACTACAGCTTTCTGAGTCCTGGTGAAACCATTATATCTGAGAACTATGCTCAGCAGATCGATGAGATGCACTGAAAACTGCAATGCCTGCAGCTGGCTTTAGTCAACAGAATGGGCCCCATTCTCCATGACAACGCCTGACTGCATGTTGCACAACCAACACTTCAAAAGTTGAATGAATTAGGTTATAAAGCTTTGCCTCATCCACCATATTCACTTGACCTCTCCCCAGTCAACTACCGGAGAAGGCAATGGCACCCCACTGCAGTACTCTTGCCTGGAAAATCCCATGGACGGAGGAGCCTGGTGGGCTGCAGTCCATGGGGTTGTGAAGAGTTAGACACGACTGAGCGACTTCACTTTCCCTTTTCACTTTCATGCATTGGAGAAGGAAATGGCAACCCACTCCAGTGTTCTTGCCTGGAGAATCCCAGGGACGGGAAGCCTGGTGGGCTGCCGTCTATGGGATCGCACAGAGTCGGAAACGACTGAAGCGACTTAGCAGCAGCAGCAGCAGCAACCGATTACCACTTCTTCAAGCATCTTGACAATGTTTTTCAGGGAAAATGCTTCCACAATCAGCAGAAGGCAGAAAATGCTTTCCAAGAGTTCACAGAATCCTGAAGCACAGATTTTTATGCTATAAAAATAAACTTATTTTGCCATGGCAAAAATATGTTGATTGTAATTATTCCTATTTTGATTAATAAAGATGTGTTTGAGCCTAGTTATAATGATTTAAAATTAATGATCCAAAACTGCAATTACTTTTGTACCTAGCTAATAATATATGCCAATTGTATCTCAATGTTTTAAAATGGTAATTTTCCAAAGGTAATGGAAAACTAAGTCATTATCTTGGTAACTACTAAATAAAAGGAAATATTAAGCTAAAAAAAAAATTCCAAACAGTGGTCCCAAGAAAGGCAGTTGCCCTGTGCCCTTATGCATTTAAGTAGCTATAGAAATTTAACACTCAATTTTAAAATGAATTTCAACAATGACGATTCACCCACATTCTTTAAATGAAGGATGTAATTCAACCAAGAGTCAGGAGAGCCAAAATTATAATTGGTTAATTTTTAAAATATTAGTGAATCATTCAGCTGGTATATTCGTTTCCTAGGGCTGCCGTAACAAATTACCGCAAAATTGGTGATGTAAAACAACAAATTTATTCTCTCAAAGTTACCTGAAGCCCACAAGTCCAAAACCGAGATGTCAGCAGGGCATACTCCCTCTGGAGGTCCCGAGGGACAATGTGACCCATGCCTCTCACCTTCTGGTGGCTCCTGGAAACTTTGCCTTTCCTTGTCCTGAGGCCAATATTTCTAATCTCTGTTTCTATCCTCACATGATCTCCTCTCTGCATCTTCTCCTTTTCCATCTCTCATAAGGACACTTGTCAATGGATTTTAAGCTTACTTTGATTGAGAATGATCTCATCTTGAGACCCTTGTCTTAATTACATCTGCAAAGACCTGTATTCCAAATAAGTTCACGTTCTAAGGATCCAAGCGACCACATCATTTGGGGGCCACAATTGAACCCACTACAGCCAGTAACCTCTATTATTGACCCTGTGCTATCATCAGCAGTATGTCTAAAATAAAAATGCCAACCAAAAATAATACAAAGAATAATGTAACAAGTACCTAATGACAATACTTTGGCCACCTGATGTGAAGAGCTGACTCATGGGAAAAGACCCTGATGCTGGGATTGAGGGCAGGAGGAGAAGGGGACGACAGAGGATGAGATGGTTGGATGGCATCACTGACTCGATGGACACGGTTTTGGGTGGACTCCGGGAGTTGGTGATGGACAGGGAGGCCTGGTGTGCTACAGTTCATGGGGTCGCAAAAAGTCGGACATGACTGAGCAACTGAACTCAACTTAACGACAATTCATTTTCTGGATTCCATCATGTGTCTTATGCACATAAGTGTAACAACAATAATGATTCCCATTCATATTTAACTTCACAGTTTGCAAAAGGCTTGTTAATAAATTACATAGCTAGATGTCTACAAAAATAGATTCTTACAACAATTATCTGGTACACAAGGGAAGTATAATAAAAAAGAATAATGTAGCAATATCTCCTTTAAATATATGCACTCTTTGAAAAAAATTGATATTAAAGCATTTTCTATGGGGTATTCCAGTGATCATGGTGTTTGAATATCAAAATGTATATATGCAATGTTTAAATACCTTATTCATATTATTTATTGTGATGTATATACAATAACTTTGTGAACAGATCATTTTTCAGAAATGTATTAAATGTTATCTAGAGCCTTTAATGTTCTAGGCACTAGGGGAGGTACATCAATAATAACAGTATTGTTTTGCCTCTCCAGTTGGAAAAAAGGGAAAAGTGAAAAAGAAGATGATGAAGTGGTAACTTGGTCCCGACCTTAAACCATCAGTGGAAGAACATAGTGAGGCTCAAAATATGATTCCTATATATGTTAGCAAAATTACTTATAAAAACCCTACAGTGTTTTCTTCCTTTTTCACCTCCACATTGAGAGTATAGCAGGGTAATTTCTGAACTGCAGCATTTAGTCAATGAGAATTTCTCAAGCTGTTTTGACCCTGTGGTGATACATTTTACATTGTGATCAAGTATGTGTGTCACTGAAATCACAGTTTCACAAAACAGTGTTTACTCTTAGAACCACAATACTGTCTAACATTTTCTATTCCATTGTATTTCATTAGTGATCTAAATTCAAAACTCACTCATGGGTAACCACAGTTCATTAAATAACATTACCCACTCCTCTCCATATCGACCCAACATACACATATTAACAAGATTTCATAGTGAGTGGCATTCTTGCATTTTGTGCACAAAATGTTAGTTGCTCAGTCATGTCTGACTCTTTGCAACCCCCTGGACTGTAGCCCACCAGGCTCATCTGTCCATGGAATTCTCCATGCAAGAATACTGATCGAACCCGGGTCTCCTGCATTGCAGGCAGATTCTTTACCATCTGAGCCAAATAATCAGATATAGCCTCATTCATGTGCACTTTACTGGGAGCAATATTTCTAAGGGCTTTAAAGACACAGTTAAATAGTTGGGGGAAAAAACACATTAAATGATTTTACGTTAGCTTTAACACTGTTAGAACATATTTTTTCCCCTGAATACACTAAAGCCTTTACAACATTAATAAGTGATATTCTGCATCTGGTCCCTTTCCTCCAAAGACCAATTTTTGCAACTGCTTTATAATAATTTCAGCTTGCTCACAGCTTTGGGTTGCCATGGCACTGATTCTTGCTACGTCTGTGTGATCTTTTAGTTCTCCAGCTCTCCACTGGTTCAGTCAGTCACTCAGCTTCTGTGACTCTGCTCCAGATTCTCAGCAAAGAGCCTCTCGGTGGTTCAGCATAGTCAGCGGCTCACATCTGGTCCAGTCAGCAGAGACATGATTAAGGGGCTCATGAAGGACCTGTGGTGGCATTTCCACAAGTCTCTAAGAGGGTAGGTAGCAGTCAGAGTCCCAGCAGAAGTGGACGAGGCACCAAAATTGGGAAAAATGGGGAAGATTTTAATAAAAATGTGATTTATAAAGGTCTGGGTAGGGTGTAAGAAACCACAAGGGAGACTGGTAGAGTGTCCTTAGGTTAGTAATTATGGCACACCATTACCATGACTTGGCCCAAAGGGGCACTGGGAGGGAGCCATTGCAAATCTGGGGAGAGAGCTGGGTGGAGAGGTCAGCTCCCCATCAGTTGTTGAGGGATCCTGCAGGGAGGGCACTCAACCTCCCTGTTTTTCCCTCTGCCAGTTTCCTGCTGGTTCTCCCCCTGTTATAAGCCCAACAGGACCAGAAGTCAGAGAGCAAGAAGGAGCACACCACTGTGGGTCAGGATCCAGAAACAGAGAGCAGGCAGGAGCAGGGATCTAGAAGAGCAAGTGCGAAGTATCTTCAAGCATAGGAGGTATGGACAAAGAGGGATTGACTGGCATCATCTTCAAGCATGGAAGTATAGACAAGGAGGGAATGATTGGCATCTCAGGTGCAGGGGGAGTTCGGGAAAGTTTCTAGAGCTCCTGGCATCTTTAGTTTTATATACTGCTGCTAAAGGTTTAGGGACCCCCTAGTGCCAGACACACTCCAGTACTCTTGCCTGGAAAATCCCATGGATGGAGGAGCCTGGTGGGCTGCAGTCCATGGGGTCGCTAAGAGTCTCACACGACTGAGCGACTTCACTTTCACTTTTCACTTTCATGCATTGGAGAAGGAAATGGCAACCCACTCCAGTGTTCTTGCCTGGAGAATCCCAGGGACGGGGGAGCCTGGTTGGCTGCTGTCTATGGGGTCGCACAGAGTTGGACAGGACTGAAGCGACTTAGTGGCAGCAGCAGCAGTGCCAGACACCAGTTTAAGACTTCTTCCAGTCTCCACCACCTTCAATGGTAAACTCTCTCCTGGTTTCCAACAACAGGAATGATTTTTGCCTGTTTTTGAACTTTATGTATTGACGTCATACAGCACTAATTCTTTTTTTTTAATTAATTTATTTTAATTGGAGTCTAATTACTATACAACATTGTAGTGGGTTTTGCCATACATTGACATGAATCAGCCATGGGTGTACATGTGTCCCCCATCCCACACCCCTCTCCCACCTCCCTCCCCATCCCATCCCTCAGAGTCATCCCAGAAGACTTGCCCTGAGTACCCTGTCTCATGCATCAAACCTGGACTGGAGATCTATTTCACATATGGTAATATATATGTTCCAATGTTATTCTCTCAGATCATCCCACCCTCGCCTTCTCCCACAGTGTCCAAAAGTCTCTTCTTTACATCTGTGCCTCTTTTGCTGTCTCACATGTAGAGTCATTGTTACCATCTTTCTAAATTCCATATATATGCATTAATATACTGTATTGGTGTTTTTCTTTCTGAATTACTTCACTCTGTATAATCGGCTCCAGTTTCACCCATCTCATTAGAACTGATTCAAGTGCATTCTTTTTAATAGCTGAGTAATATTCCATTGTGTATATGTACCACCACTTTCTTATCCATTCATCTGCCAAGGTTGCTTCCATGTCCTGGCTATTGTAAACAGTGCTGCGATGAACATTGGGGTACACATGTCTCTTTCAATTCTGGTTTCCTTGGTGTATATGCCCAGCAGTGGGATTGCTGGGTCATATGGCAATTCTATTTCCAGTTTTTTAAGGGATCTCCACACTGTTCTCCATAGTGGTACAGCACTAATTCTTTTGTATTATATCTTTGCTCTTTGCAGCAACAGCCACAATTTTTTATTGGAGTAAAATATACATAAACTTTACCATTTTAATTATTTCCCCAGCTTTATTGAGGTATATAATTCACAAAAAAAAATGTATTTTAGTTGTACAACTTGATATTTTGATAAACGTATATATTTTGAAATAATCACCACAATCAGGCTAATGAAAAAGTTCCATTATCTCATATATTGGGTTGGCAAAAATGTTTGTCTGGATTTTCTATAATATCTTACGGAAAAACCTGAATGAACTTTTTGGTCAATCCAAAGTTATCATTTTCTTTTTTCCATTTTAACTGTTTTGAAGTATACAATTCAGTGGCATTAAGTATGGTTACAATGTTGTGCAACACTATCCTCTATCCATCTCCGTAACTTTTTCATCATCTTGACCTGAAACTCTCTACCCATTAAACAATACCTTGCCCCATTCTCTCCTCCCTCCAGCCCCTGGAGAAAGCTCTATTCTACTCTCTGTCTCTATGAATTTGCCTGTTCTAGGTTCTATAAATTTGCTTGTTCTGAGTACTTTGTTTGAGTGAAATAATACAGTATTGGCCCTCTTATGTCGAGGGGTTTCCACTTAGCATAATGCTTTCCAGTTTCAAATTGTGACCTTCATTTTACACATAAGGAACCTGAGGTGCAGAATCATTAAGGAAGCAAATAGTGAACCCAGGCTATGAACCCTGGCATTCTAGCTCCAGAGCCTGAGTACTTAGTGCTTCATGGCTGTGCATCAATGGATCTTGTTTTTACAAAGTCAGTGATAACTGTTTAAATCATGGGCTAGCTGGATGGCTCTGACAACTTCTCAGAGTCTACCCAAACAAAGTAAGATGACTTGCAATCCACATTTTCTCTCCTGTGTTACTAAAGGAAGAGTTTTCCTACTGTTTCCTGTGTCTGGTTAAAGGGCAAATTTTTCTTTCTAATCGAAGACTCTTAGTTAACTGTTTCTGCAGTCCCTGCCATTTGTCAACTTCTAGAATTACTCCACTCTCATCCCTGAGTCTGGCTTCTCACTCCAGAGCCGACATTTGGTTGTCTCAACTCCCTATTGGGTAAAATTCATCTTCCCACCACTCATAACTACATACAATTTGCTCATACTAGTTTGGTGCAGAACCTACTGTTGACATGGGAACCAGATCAATCCCTTTTGAAGCCAAAGATGTCAGTCTGGCTACTGTTAGGAATGGGGGAGCCCAGTTGGCAGACACCAATCTGTCTCATCCAAAGTGAATTCAGGGGCCAACAGAACCCAAGGCCAAGCCCCTCCCTGACTTTGTGCAGTCCAACCACAGAGAGCACATGTGAATTTACAAACAGCCCTCACATGTCTGACTTTTTCTTGCCAAACCCCCTGAATTCTCACATCTCAGAAAGCTTGATGCCAAGAAAAGGCAGGTAGTCATAGCTATCTTGCATGGCATGACCCAGCCTGCAAGGGAGCTCTCCAGGAAAGAGGCACTGTCCTTCCAATGCCGGAAAAATGCAGCAACATTATGTCGTAAGTGTATTTTTTAATTTGAGCATTTCCAAATATAAGGCCCCCTATATACCTCTCACCCAGTTTAAAAAATTATCAGTATTCTGCCAACAGATTTTCTTTCTGCAATGCAATGAATTACATTATTTTCTGCTCCCACTTGTTATCAGACAAATGGCAATCTAACCAAAATGCTGTCTCCTCTTCTTATACTGGATCTTTGTTACAATGTTTTGTGGCTCAGTCCTCCAAGTATGGGGCTTTAAATGATGCCTGGACTTGTCAGAAATCACTTGGCTGTGAGTAAGAGAAACTCAGCTCACTTATCTGAAACAAAAATGGGAATTCATTGATTCACATGATCATGAAGTTAATTTCTGAATAACAGCATGAAGGGACTCAAAGCTACATCCGCACACTGCTCATCTCCCTTGGTCACTTGAATCTGTTTTTTGCTGTGTTGACCTCATTCTCATCAGGCTATGACCCCAAGGTGGTTTAAAAAAAAATCCTGTTATCTCTAAGCTTGCACTGTACCAGTTTAGCATTCCTGCCAGAAAGAGAGCAGGATTTTTGTTTCTAATTATTCTATCAAAAGTCCTTTGGCTAATTCTTATTGAATTGACCTAATTCATTTGAGCATCCCTTAAGAATCACTGTGACCAGGTAGATGACATATGCTAACTGTCCAGTCGTGTGACTTGGCCAGAGGAGGGCTTGGCACTTTGAATAACAGCACCATCAAGATTATTAACCAAATAGAGAAGTATTTCCCTCAAAGAAAATCAGGATTCTTTTAGCAAAAGACATAGGACACTATGCTAGACATGACTATTTCATCTACGTGTTGACAACTCCCAAATTTATTTCTCTTCATCCTAGGCCTTAACCATGAACTCCAGGTGAAAACACCCAACAGCCCCCTTGACATATTTTACAGGCATCTGAAACTTGACCTGTTCAAAATGTGTCTCCTTGTGAGCAGCCTGCCCCGACCCTACTCCGCACACCCTTTGGTTACAATAAGGATTGGCAGAGGGAGCGTGTTGGAAGGCTTCGGCACTCACAGAATTGATTGCAGGCTGGAGTCCTGGGCTTGGGAAATAGAAACAACAGGTGCCTCATTTTTTTTTTTTTTTTGGTGGAGAGGTGGGGAGGGTTGCTGGGCTTGGTCTTTGTTGCTGCACTAGGGCTTCCTCTAGTTGTGGTGAGCAGGGGCTGCTCTCCAATCGCGATGCGTGGGCTTCTCATTGCAGTGGCTTCTCTTGTGGAGCATGAGCTCTGAGCACACTGAAGAATGTGAGCTCAGTGGCTGTGGCTTGAGGGCCCTCGAGCACGGGCTCAGGAGTTGTGGCGCACAGGCTTCATTCCCCTAAGGCAGGTGGGATCTTCCTGGACCTGCGATCAAACCCATGTCCCCTGCTTTGGCAGGCAGATTCTCAACCACTGGACTACTAGGGAAGTCTGCAGCTGCGTTATGAAAGAAAATTTTGTTAGGAGGTGGAATTACCATGTGTGTTTGTGTGCTCAATTGCTCACTTGTGTCTGACTCTTTGCGAACCTGTGGACTATAGCCCACTAGGCTCCTCTGTCCATGGAATTTTCCCGACAAGAATACTGGAACAGGTTACCATTTCCTCCTCCAGGGGATCTTCCCAACCCAGGGATAGAAGTGTCTCTGGCATCTCCTGCATAGGCTGACAGATTCTTTACCACTGAGCCACTGAGAGACCTTCTGAATTACCATATGATCCAGCAATTCCACTTCTTCATATGTACACAAAATAATAGAAAGCAGGGGCTCAAACAGATACTTGTACACCAGTGTTTGCTGCAGCATCATTGAGACTAATGACAAAATGGAAGCACCTCAAAAGTCCACCAAATGTGGTACATATATGCAGTGGAAAATTATGAAACCTTTAAAAGGGAGGAAATTCTGATACACACTACAATGTGATGAGCCTTGCAAACATTACACTGAATAAAATAAGTCAGACACAAAAGGACAGATACTACGTGAGTTCACTATATAGGGGTCCTGGAATATGCAAATTCATAGAGACAGAAAGTAGAATGCTGGTTGCCAGGGACTTTGGGGAAAATAGGGAATTGATGTTTAATAGGTTTAATGGGTTTTGTCTTGGGATACTGGAATAGTTCTGGGAATGAATGGAGGAAATTGTTGCACAGCAATGTGAAGATATTAATGTCACTCAATTGTACACTCAAAAAAGGTTAAAATAATAAATTTTATATTACATATATTTTACTGCAGTAAAAAGCAGCAGTACAGAATAATTTTGAGATGTATGTCATCAATGACCATAGTTGGTATTCAGTTAAATTGGTGTGAAATGAGTGGCAAACAAGGAGAATCTTTTGGCTTTGAGATGTGTCTCAGCAAGGACACCATGTACACAGAGGACATAGTAAACAGCATCCCAGTAAAAAGCATTAATGGATGAACTATGTACCTGGCAGCCTTACCAACATCCATTCTGCCATAGCCTAACCCTGGTGGAGTGGAGGGAAATTTTTCCCCTGAGAGCATGCTCTCCCTATTTTACTCTAAAGCAGACCAACAGCCCTGGGAAATAAACTCACTGTGAGAGTAGTGACCAGACGCTGGGGTGTCCCCCTCCCCTAGTCAACAGCAGAGACCTTCATCGTTATCCACATGGGTGCCTCAAGGTCTGCAGTGGGCCTCTCTGGACTTTTTCTGTGAATGTAGCCCTGGCCCCCTCTTCTTTAATTCCGCTTCTTGGCAAAGAAATATCAGTCACCCAGACCTTGAAGTGGAAGAACCTGATCCTAAACTGCAGCGTGAGAAGTCTCAGGGAGTGATCAGTTCACAGCATGTAATAACAGGGACTCTGAATTTAGAGAATTGCTGCTTTGCTTTCCAGTGGTTTCTCTGTTTCCAAGCCTTTCTATTTTTCTATCAACTTGAGCTCTCTTGCTCTCATTCTCCAGGTCCTTGAGAAAACCACACTCTTCCTGGTAGTTTCTAGGCTCATACCATAGTTTAGATAAAACTGTTCATTTATCAGCTTCCTGTGTACCATGCAGAACTGATGCTTTTCCTCTTGGGTCCCCAAACCACTTCATCCTAACTAATCTAGTCTTAATGTGTCCAGCTTAACCCTCCAAAGAGCCTTCTACAGTTACCCACCCATGCCTTTGTTCACTGAATCACTTCAGGTCTAAACACCACCTCACAGACTTTCCTTTCATGATTTCATCTCTTGTTTTTGTTCAGTTGCTAAGTCGTGTCCTGACTCCTTGAGACCCCATGAACTTCATCATGCCAGAATTCCCCGTCCTTCACTAAATCCTGGAGTTTGCTCAAACTCATGTCCATTGCGTCGGTGATGCCACCTAACCGTCTCATCCTCTGTTGTCCCCTTCCCCTCCTGCCCTCGATCTTTCCCAGAATCAGGGTCTTTTCCAATGAGTCAGCTTTTCACATCAGGTGGTCAAAGTATTGGCATTTCAGCTTCAGCATCAGTCCTTCCAATGGATATTCAGGGTTGATTTCCTTTCTGATTGACTGGTTTGATGTCCTTGCGGTCTCAAGCTCTCAAGAGTCTTCTCCAGCACTACATGGTTTCATCCATGATTTCCTTTCATGGTTTCATCTCTAGCCATTTCTTTTACTTGTTAGTTTAGAAATGACTCCTCTGCCTTCTGGTCCATTTTTGCTGTTGACTTGGGTCAGGTCTCTTGGAAGCCTTAGTAGATTGCACGCAGAGTTGGGGAAAGACCCTCATCACTCATAAATATAACCCACGTGGAACTGAAACATCTCATTTCCCCATCTCAAGGCTGTGTGAGAAGAGGTGGGAGAGCATCACTGCCTAAGAGTACAGGCTCTGGGGCTAGCCTGTCACTCATAAATTGGGTAGCCTTGGTCACATCATCTCTCAGTGTCTCAGCCTTCCTCTCTGAAAACAGAAATCCCAGGAATAGTACCCATCTAATGGGACTGCTGTGAGGATTGAGTTCATATATTGAAAGGACTTAGAATAGAACTGGCACATAATAAGTCCTTCATAAATATGGTTTCAGTCTTCCCAAGTGGCTCAGCAGTAAAGAATCTGCCTGCCAATGCAGGAGATGCAGGTTCCATCCTTGGGTCAGGAAGATCCCCTAGAGAAGAAAATGGCGACCCACTCCAGTATTCTTGCCTAGGAAATCCCATGGACAGAGGAGCTTGGAAGGCTACAGACCATGGGGTCACAAAGAGTCAGACACAACTTGGCAACTGAATGACAACAACAACAACAAAATATGGCTTCATCAAAAAATTTACAGAGATCTGTCCTTAATTATTTTGAAGGGGTGGCAATGGATGTGTGGGGGATACATTCACTCATGTTCCACAATACATAATCAAATCTCTTGTATTGGGACTCTTTTGGTTGCAAATGAGAGAAATTCAGTTCAAATCATCTTCAGGAAAAAAGAGAAAGAAAGGAAAAGGAAGTTAACTGATGCTTTTACTCTAGCAAGCATACTAGAACAATGCAATGAAAAGCTTTCAATCAGTTTCAAACACTGGGATTTTCTTTCTTCTCTATCTCTGCTCCTTGTGTTTTCTCCTATTGCAGATGACATAGGCTTTTCTACATCATAAGGAATAAGTATGTTGACTAACCTAGCATCACCATGTCCACAGAAAAATGTTCCACCTCTACACTGTATTAATGTAATGAGAGAGGCCAAGATGCAGTGGTCATGTATGGATGTGAGAGTTGGACTATAAAGAAAGCTGAGTGCCAAAGAATTGATGCTTTTGAACTGTGGTGTTGGAGAAGACTCTTGAGAGTCCCTTGGACTGCAAGAAGATCCAACCAGTCCATCCTAAAGGAGATCAGTCCTGGGTGTTCATTGGTAGGACTGATGTTGAAGATGTTTGGCCACCTGTTGTGAAGAGCTGACTCATTTGAAAAGACCTGATGCTGGGAAAGATTGAGGGCAGAAGGAGAAGGGGACAACAGAGGATGAGATAGTTGGATGGCATCACCAATTCAATAGACATGGGTTTGGGTGGACTCCGGGAGTTGGTGATGGACAGGGAGGCCTGGCGTGCTGTGGTTCATGGGGTTGCAGAGAGTCGGACTTGACTAAGCGACTGAACTGACTGAAGATGCTGTAACAAACATATCAACCAAGTGAATATATTCACAGTATGCCTCAGGATGGGTTCTCCAAGAAATAGACTTGGAAGTTTAATGTGCAGAATATTTATCAGGGGATATGCTTAGATTTAAAACCTGTAGAAAAGAAGGAAATGAAGCAGGATTGGGTAAGAGAGTTGAGCTCAAGTCAGACCCGGTGACACCATTGTTCATCCCCACAGAAGCTCTGGAGCAAAGATGGCTTGTAAGTGACGCCCCCAGTTAGACTGCAGCGTCTGGACATGCACTCTTATGTCATTTGATCATTGCATGCAGGCTTCCCCTGAAGTGTATGACCATGGGTGAGGCAACTCTCCAAAGGTGCAACAGTGCCTAAATTAGGGGCTGACTGCACTCCCTCAGCCAGGATAATTAGTCCCTCAGTGGTATGGAATCTGGTTGATGGGTCACAGTGTACATCATACAATAGTCATTGATCTCTTGCTCATATCATAGTCCTGGGGTTCAGCCAGGCAGGTAGGCTCTTTTCCATGCAGTTATTCAAGAACCCAGGCTCCTTCCATCTATGGCATCATTAAAACGTAGAACCTTGTTGTCATCTGTATTTAGCTGGGAGAAGATAGTAACACATGGGGGAGGATTATATCAGTTCAGTTCAGCTCAGCTTAGATGCTCAGTCGTGTCTGACTCTGCGACCCCATGGACTGCAGCATGCCAGGCCTCCCTATTCATTACCAACTCCTGGAGTTTACTCAAACTCATGTCCATTGAGTCGGTGATGCCATCCAACCATCTCATCCTCTGTCATTCCCTTCTCCTCCTGCCCTCAATCTTTCCCAGCATCAGGGTCTTTTCAAATGAGTCAGCTCTTCGCATCAGGTGGCCAAAGTATAGGAGTTTCAGCTTCAGCATCAGTCTTTCCAATGAACACCCAGGACTTATCTCCTTTAGGATGGACTGGTTGGATCTCCTGGCAGTCCAAGGAGTCTTCTCCAACACCACAGTTCAAAAGCATCAATTCTTTGGCACTCAGCTTTCTTCACAGTCCAACTCTCACATCCATACATGACCACTGGAAAAACCATAGCCTTGACTAGATGGATCTTTGTTGGCAAAGTAATGTCTCTGCTTTTTAATATGCTGTCTATGTTGGTCATAACTTTTCTTCTAAGGAGTAAGCGTCTTTTAATTTCATGGCTGCAATCATCATCTGCAGTGATTTTGGAACAAGAAAATAAAGTCTGCCATTGTTTCCACTGTTTCCCCATCTATTTGCCATGAAGTGACGGGGCCAGATGCCATGATCTTAGTTTTCTGAATGTTGAGCTTTAAGCCAACTTTTTCACTCTCTTCTTTCACTTTCATCAAGAGGCTCTTTAGTTCTTCTTCACCTTCTGTCAAAGGGTGGTGTCATCTGCATATCTGAGGTTATTGATATTTCTCCCGGCAATCTTGATTCCAGCTTGTGCTTCTTCCAGCCCAGCGTTTCTCATGATGTACTCTGCATATAAGTTGAATAAGCAGGGTGACAATATACAGCCTTGACATACTCCTTTTCCTATTTGGAACCAGTCTGTTGTTCCATGTCCAGTTCTAACTGTTGCTTCCTGACCTGCATATAGGTTTCTCAAGAGGCAGGTCAGGTGGTCTGGTATTCCCATCTCTTTCAGAATTTTCCACAGTTGTTGTGGAAATTCCACAGTTGTTGTTATATAGGCTGAGTCTAAAAGTGACACACATTTCTGTTCATATTCCACTGACACAGCAATGCAAATGGCAGGGAAGCCTGGATGCCAAAAGAGGAAATGGGTCTTGGTCAACAGCTATCAGTCACTCGCTGGCTTCTGACACCAGACCTCCTTCTTATTACTTACAGTTTCCTAGAAAGCGGCTGCCTCTCCCATGGGGCTCCTGCTTATCACCTGCTCCAAATCCTAATGAACATGGTTCTCTCATTACCTATTCATGTCCTCCAGATTCCTTTGGTTTACTTTTCACACTGAAGACTTTAAGTCTTCTTCAAAGTAGATAGAATCCCTTCATAATGCTTCTTCCATAAGCCCCATAAGCCTCCTCTTCTGAGAGCCTTTCCAATCTGGCTGCTCCCCAGCCATCTCTTCTCCCTCCCTCTCTCAAGACACAAACTTACACAGACACACACACACACATCCTTGTCACCAACTCCTGTAACTCGCCTTCCTCTTAACTATGCTTAAGACACCAAACTATAATGGGTTTCCCCTGATTTTTCTTTTTTATTTTTACTGTGTTCTGTCTGACCTTATTCAGCTACTTTCTACAACTGGTTTTAAGGGTCCAAATGGAAGGGAATCTGAGCGTTTTGCACAGGGCTTAAAAAGTCAGTATTAAGTAAGTTCTTCCCTCCATTTCTCCCTCTCATCCCTCCTCCCTTCTCCCTGGGGCAGAGATGGCTTGCTGACTACCAAAGACTCACAGTGTCTTTCCATTGTGTGAGTTCTTGTGACTAAGCGGTGTCATGAAACTAGTCTGGGCCAGTGGAATGGGGGCAGAGGTCATTTGTGTCACTTCCAGCCAAGGTAGACTGTGCCTTCCTGTGCTGTTTGCAGCACCCTTACAGACACGCCACGTGTTGAGGACCACAGGGTCACAGGTCAGAACAAGACCGGATCCCTGGGTTACCACTCAGAGGACAGTTGCCCAGCTAGGCACATCTGCTCAGACTCTGCATGAGTCTTTTGTTAAGTTGGGCATGTTTGTCACTGGACTTGCATTTGCTGCTGCTAAGTCGCTTCAGTCATGTCCGACTCTGTGCAACCCCATAGATGGCAGCCCACCAGGCTCCCCCGTCCCTGGGATTCTCCAGGCAAGAACACTGGAGTGGGTTGCCATTTCCTTCTCCAAAGTATGAAAGGGAAAAGTGAAAGTGAAGTCGCTCAGTCGGGTCCGACTCTTCGCAACCCCATGGACTGCAGCCTTCCAGGCTCCTCCGTCCATGGGATTTTCCAGGCAAGAGTACTGGAGTGGGGTGCCATTGCCTTCTCCAGGACTTGCATTTAGCCTACTCTAATATACTCCCTTTCCTTTGTTACATATTTTTTAGTTCCTACTATTTGCCAAGTACTATACTGGGTGTTAAGGGTGCAAAGATAAATAAAACAGTCCCTACACTCAAGAGCTCACAATATGGGGAGAGAAATCCTTTTGTTACCTTGTATTAAGTCCTACATTATGGATATTAACAGAGTATTATGGGAGAGTAGAGTAAGATATCTAAGACAGCTTCCATGGGGATGAGAGTGGGCGTGGAAAGGATGGTTAGAGGTCAGTACGGCAACAGGTATTCCAAAGAGACAGGCATGAACAAAGGTGGAAACAGGGAAAGCAAGTTTGTGGGTATATATGTATGGTGAGGGAAAAGGGTAAGAGGATTAAAAGCCAGGAAGTTTTGACTAGGATATGCTATTAGTTTTGTTCTAAAGGAGAAGTTTACTCAGCAGAGACAATTATAATGAATTCTCAAATGTAATTAAAGTACTACTTAAGAGTAATAGTTGCCCTGTGGGACCACAATACCTCGGACTCTCCAGGGGAAAATGCTATTGGGACTCAGCTTTGAAGGTTTATTTTCATATAATCCTTAAACTCTAATGAGTGCTTGATTCCAGTGGAGCATAACTCTACTCCTAGGGAATCAAATTGCTATTTTAGAGATAGACAATTATGTACTTTAAAAATTTCCTATGTGCTTAGAGCTGTTTATGGGGTATGATCTGTTCGTGCTGCTTTCCAGGGAGTTCTAGTAGCCAGTGGACACAGGCCTAGCTTAAGTTCTGGTTCCACTGATTGTGTTACATTGACCCATATGAGATGGTCAGTATTTGACCATTTTGTGTCTAAAAGATGGCAGTTTCACAAGGTTCTACCTGGTAAAGTCGTGGGTGGAAGATTGAATTCTCAGTCTCAATTCTTTACTCCTTGTAGTCATAGTATATATTCACGTACACATTAGTATATATACTAATATATAATGTAGTAGTTGGACCACCTGATCTGAAGAGCCGACCCAGTAGAAAAGACCCTGATGCAGGGAAAGATTGGAGGCAAAAGGAGAAGGGGTGGCAGAGAATGAGTTGGTTAGATAGCATCACTGACTCAATGGACATGAATTTGCACAATATTATACAGTCACATCCAATAATAGGAGCAGTGTTCTTCCCCACTCACTGACTTAGGCTTTTGCCTTGGAGTTTGCTTTGGGCAATGGAATGTTAGCAGATGCGACGCGCTTGTGCTTGAAATGTGCTTGTGTAGTTGGACTTTACTCAGGCTTCCGTATCACGAAGAGAAGTGCCTGTCTGCCTCTCTGGTTATCATCTGCGTGTTGACTGAATGCAGGGCAGCCATCTTGAGACCATTACAGGAAACTGCCTTAGAGAGACAAGCGGTTGTACTGTGGATACTTAGTAGAGTGGCAAGATGAGAGAAATGTCTTTCGTGATGAAGTCACTAAGCTACTGAATTCACCAACCCCGAAACAGCCCTGTCTCCATGCTTCTTGCTATATAAAATGATAAACATTTCCGTTTTTTAAACCACTTTGCTTGGATTTTCTATTCCTTGTCATTGGTAGCATCCCAATGGATTACTCAAGATCACCATTGTGACTTTAAGATGTTTAAGGTTGTAAAAAGTCATAAGTGAAAATTTGAATAATTATCTCTACCTTATAGATGGAGGTCCTTATCAGCCTTGGTTAGAAGAGGGTTGGACCAAGTCTGACTTCTTTTGGCCTGAACCAATTACTTTGGTTCATCATCAAATTCTGTCTGGTGTTATCATTTCCACCCTTTTTTAAAGTCTAATTTCCTTAAAGGAAGGAAACAGGTCTAAGGGTCTAGAGGTTGTATATCATATGTTTTGTTGATCTAGTTCTTACAGGTGAAGTTAATTCATGACTAATGTTCATACAAGCTCTCTGCCCTCTGCAGGGGAGGTAAAGTGAAAAGGTAACACTGCATAGTCAAAGGAGCAGATATTTGGAGTTCATTGATTCTGAGTTCAAGTCTTGACTAGTTGGTGCGACTTGTCCAAGCCACTTACTGGCTTTAAGCCTCAGTCTCCTAATTTGTAAAACAGGAACAATGATATGGACTTCAAGTTTGGGGAGTAAAATATCAAACATGAAGTATAAAGCACATAACAGGTGCTCTGTAAATGATCACTGTCTTCCTTTTTACCATCTCCCATGGCAAAATATATCATTGATTATAAAGAAGATAAGCCTAAATATCATGAGTGGTTGGGACTGGAAAAGCCCATGCTTTACTGCTAAAGTTAGTAACGATCATTTTTGTAAACCAAGAACAAGACAGAGCCATCGTTCTAGAAAATGCTCCATGTTCTCAGGAAGAAAGCTGAAACAGTAACAGAAGAAGGTATTATAGCTGCCCTCACCTATGTCCCCAAACCATGTATTTATTTTTAATGTAAAATATATAAGAAGTTGAACAGTTTTTAATGTGGCAATTTTGAAAAGATTCTTCTGCCGTTCAAACTCAGAACATATGCTTCTTTTCCCCATGATTATCCTAAATATCATTTTCCTCAGGACATCTCTCCCACTTAGACTGATTATTTTTCAGTTGTCTGGAATTTGATAGAGTTAATGCATGCTCACACATGTGCGTGCACACGCACGCACACACACATACACACACACACACACACTTTCTACAAAGTTATGTGGAGGAATCCAAGCTTTGCAGACCAAAATGAAATTTCTTATCTCCTGACACTATCTCCTGCTGGTTTCTTTGTACCTTTTCTTTCATCCTCCCACCATGCCTGAAAAACAGGAATTTCCTTTGGGCTACATGACCTAATGTTGTGGCCCTACAGGTTAGGCAGCTCATGATGGCAAGGGCAGAGTTCAAAAGTCAGGATGGGGCCTCTGGGTTGAGAAGAGACTGAAATTGAATTATCAACTCACAGACTTTTTCCAGAAGGAAGATTAGGCATAAAGAGATAAAAAAAAATGACCACCTGATCTCTAGCTATCTTATGCCCATGAAAGGCAAGATGATTGTAGGGGTTGTGTAAGACCCCTCATCACACATTTACTGAGTGTCAATTACCATTGTAGGCAGGAGGAATACAGCCGCGTGTGTAAGGAACTCACATTCTAGGGAAGAGAGAAGATAACAAAGAAAGAAAAAATAAGTAACACATCCTGCGTAAGTGCCTTGGGAAACAAAGCAGAGAAGGGGCTAGCAGTGTGCATGAAGAGAGCTTTGCCATTTTAAGTGGGACAGTTTGGGGAGCCTCACTCGAGTAACATTTGAGAAAAGACTTGAAAGGGTGAGATCTAGGGAAGAAGCATTCCAGACAGCAGGAACAGCCAGTGCAAAAGCCCTGAGGTGGGAACATGTCTGGAATGCTCAAGAGAAAGCAAAGAGGTCTGTGAGGCTGAAGCAGAGAGAGCAAAGGGGTATCATCCGATGCTATCAATGGGAGAGAATGTGGTCCCAATGTGGCACTTCTGGCACTGTGGGAAGCACAGTGCTTTCACACCCAGTAGAATGGGAAACTGTTGGATGATTTTGAGCAGTGGAGTGACATGTTTTGATTCACCTGTTACAAAGATCCCTCTGGCTGCTGTAGTGAAAATAGATTATAAAGTAAGGAGACCATGGCAAAAATCCAAGTGAGACATGAGGGTAATAGAACCAGGCTGGTGGCAATAGAGGTAGAGAGATGTAGAGGTATTCTGGGCTACATTTTGAAGGTAGAGCCACAGGATTTCCTCACAGATTGGGTACAGGATGAGAGCAATAGAGGAGTCAAATATGACTCCAAGGCTTTTGACTTGAGAACCTGAAAGGATGGAACTGCCATCAGCTGGCACTGGGAAGACTGTGGGTGCAACAGGAGTTTGGGGAAAAGAGCAGAAGTTTATTTAGTATGGAATGAGTTTGAGATGCCTTTTAGACACCCAAATGAGGGTGTTGGGTGGGCAGCTGCTTATATGGGTCTGGAGCTCAAAGGTCTCAAATACAAAATTCCCAGTCCAGTGACCCGATGTTCAGTAAGTGGCAGTGCCCACATCCCCAAAGTCCAGATTTGGTTCATAAATACTGCACAGATAAGAAGGCTCCCAAGCCAGTGCTGATCGTCACACCATGTGGCCTCTCTTACCTATGCGAGCCTGGAGGTGCTCTGTAATAAAGAAATGTCTTGATCCAAGGAGCCAGTTTGTCTCGTCAGCCTCATCTTTATAAAGAGAATGGCACGATTATGGGTGCAATATCTTTGCCTGTCTTCCAAAGGAGTAGTCAGTAAAACATGTCAACACCCTTATTCAGTGTTCTCTGTATTCTCTCTCTAGCTCTTACACACATACCTGTGCCGGGGAGACCATTTTACTCCCTAGACCCCTCAAAACAGCTATCCTTCATTTCTGTTTTCCTCCTTGCCTCAATCAATGGTCTTGGTTTCTCCTCTCCTGCCTTGAAATAATATTCCTCTTGGCCCCTCCTTTCTCTAATACTCCCCACTTTCCCTAAGCCTAGGATTTCATCATTTCCCATTGCCATAGTCTTCTTTGGATACTGCGTCCTGATTTCCTTGGACAAGAAAGGAAAGAGTTACTTAGTCATGTCCGACTCATTAGGACTCCATGGACTGCAGCCACGCTCCTTTTGTCCATGGGATTCTCTAGGCAAGAATACTGGAGAGCGTTGCCATACGCTTCTCCAGGGGATCTTCCCAACCCAGGGATCAAACCCAGGTCTCCCGCAATGCGGGCAAATTCTGTACTAGCTGAGCCACCTGGGAAGCCCTGGACAAGGTGGTAAGGAATTGTTTTTTAAATTCTTCTGGAATTAACTCCTGAGGGCAGAGCTGTTGGAGGAGTCTCTGATAATGCATTGGCCTCTGAGCATTTGAGTCATGAATGTGGTCCTAATAGAGTGTATTTCTGTGCCCAGGGACAATAAGTGCTCCCACCTTGCAGGTCCTTTTGATTTGCAAACGCTGGCCATCAACCAAGAGGTGGATACCATTCAGCTCAGAGAAAGTATTTCACCAGCATTGACTTTGGGGTGGAAAGTTTTACCAGGAGGCCAGCTCCTCTGGAGTTCTAAGCTGCAAAGATGGGGTCCTTGAAATTTGGGGGAAATATACTCATGGAGGAGAAGTTATGAGGGGAGGCAGCAAAACCCTCTTCCCTCCTGACTTCTCCTGTCTGTGCAAATAGGGTAGGTGTTGCAGGGGACCAAGGGCCCCAGGGTTTTTCTTTTCACTTTCACGCTTGGTAACATCTCTGGAAAGTCCTTGTTTCCAGGATCAGCTCCAAACAGGAGACACAGGGTGTTTCCTGAATGGTTCACTGGGTTTTACCTGACAGGTGCGTCCGTTGGCAGGAATTACAGCCCGAGTGTGGCCGAGTCTTGTCAAGAGGGCATCCTGGTTCGGTCCTCCCTTCTGTTTCAGCTGATCCTTGGCTCCGTGCTTGTGAGCATCTGGGAAACTGGCATGGAAGTCATCCCACACTTGGTGAGATGACTAGCAGACACACAGGCGAGACAAGCCAGGAGCCCAGCCAATTCCCTTAAGGAGTGTGGGCAGAGACCACGCCAGCGGGAGGAGCGGGGTGACGGGCGCTCAGCGCTGCCACCAGTGCACGCAGCCAGGCTGGCAGCCTCAGCATCTGGCATGGGCTCCGAGTCTCTGACCCCCATCTTATTCCATCCTTCCTGAGGATTCATTAAGGGAAACACAGAAGGCTTTTTATAGGCATCCTGGTTCAGCCTCGGTAGGGTTGCTGAGAACAAAAAAATATTTCTGAAGTGGACAGACATTTAGAAACATCCTTGGCAAAATATGTTATTTAATTCTTCATCACAGGACAAAATGATGCAAAGAGAGTTTTCCTAACACCTTCAGAGCTCAGAGGAGTATTGTGTGCATGAGCTGTTTGTGTGTCAAGGAGACAGAGGAGCACAGGGGAGGGAGGTCCTGGCTTCGGCTCTGACACTTTTAAACCTGTGGAGATTTCCAGAATCACCAAGCCAGGTCCAGTGGGATCCTTAGCCACACTCATCATTATTATTGCCATGGAAACAACAGACATTTCTGATATAAAATAGAAAGCCATCTCTGGCCATCACTCTTAAAAAAGAATAAAGGTCTGGTTTTCATCTCTGGTTCTTGAACTCAGGCCAGTCTTTTCTGTTGTCTTTCTTTATGGACTTTGGAATAAGGAGCTAAAGGAAAACTCCTAAATGGGAAAAAGACTTCCTCTCTGAGTCCAGACAGGAGCCAGTGGAGTGAACAGGGTGGACTGGTTTCAAAGTAGCAAGTTTTAACTAGCAGCTTCGGCTCAGCTTCCTCCAGGAAGTTGGAGACCCCACACTGAACTTGATTTTAAGTGGGCTCCTGAGTTTTTCTTCCTGTTTTCCTGAACTGTCTGGACTTCTAAATTACAGGGGGAACAGCCTAGGAACTGAAAGGTTGCTCTCATCTGCCTTGTGGTCTGTTGCAGATACAGAGAGGATTTCCAGGGTGGCCTCCCAGGCCTGCTGCTTGGAATCATCCTGCTGAGATTTGAAGAAAGGGCACAGGAACATGAGCATTTATACGCACTGAGTAGGATCTTTATCCCTTTCAGGTTCATTGACTGTCACTGTCACTACTGATAAATCCAGTGTGTTGTCCTTTCCACGATCTCAGCACCTCACCCAGGAGCGCTGGGTTTGAAACTAACCCAGCACATCATGTAGCGGAGCATGAGGTAGGGAAGGACAGAGGTAGGGGGTCAGAGTCATGGTTTCTGTGCTTTTTACGTGGCCTCCACTTCACCATGTCGGTCCTTCAGCAGCCCTCACCTGCCGTGTCATCACTCAGAAGGGCCCTGCTCAAAATCTCAAATGCTGATGTCCTTCTGGCTCATTCATTCCCTCACCCCATTAGATAGTTCATGAAGGGGTTCAGCACGCAGACCATCATGCTCACCCTGTCTATATGCTCCTCCTCACTTAAGCCTGATCCTAGGGTGATTATCTACACTGTTTATTTAATTATTTTTTAACTTTTTTTTTTTTTTTGCTGTACCTGTCTTAGTTGTAGCATGAGGGATTTTTCATTGTCTCATATGGGATCTAGTTCCCTGACTAGGGATCGAACCCCGGCCCCCTGTATTGGGAGCATGGAGTCTTCGCCACAGGACACCAGAGAAGTCCCTGAACTGTTTTCTGGTCAACAGCCTCAGCAGTGTTGGGTGGTCCCAGCTCTACCTCCTTTCCTCCTGTCTTGGAGAATGAAGCACCTCTCCTTCCTTCAGATGACTTCTAGCTGTGTCCCCCAGCCCCCTGCTTCTCTAGGTCCTGCTCTGTCAATCATCCCCTCTCTGCCGTGGATCTGCACCCTCTTCCTTTTCCCTGTGAACTCACTCTACTCGCTCAGTTCCTTATCGTTCCCTTGACCCTGCATCCCTACCCCAGCTCCTGTCCAATTTCACTCCTTGCTCTTCTCTAAATATTCATCTCCCTTTCCTTCAAAATTTGACTTCTGTTTACAAGGTATTGGGGTACATGCAAGGCTGGGTTAGAAATTTGAAGTAGTGAAATGCTAATTACTGCTGTTGACTTAAAGGAGGGGAAGGCCACATTGATGCAAGATAAGGAGATGGGCGTACGGAGGAACATGGGAACATCTATGGCATGTCTGAGGGGGAAAGAGAGTAGGAAAGGACTCTCAAGTGCCACTCTGTGCATCTCAATTGAAGGTTCACTGGGACAGTGCCTGAAACATAGAGGTTATTCAGTAAATGAGCCCTCCCCCTCTTTCTCGTCCCCTTTCTCCGGAGCTCAGTCTTCTTTGTGTAGCATGGGGCTGGACCAAACATGTCATCAAATGCCTTCCAGCTCTAACCGTCTTCACACAACAGAATTTCTCCTAGCAATGCCCAGTTTGTAACTGCCTTGGAGACAAGCCTTTCAAAACCTTCTTACAAAAGAGATCTCTGTTCTTTCCACAGAGCATTCTAGACAAATATCAACAAAAAAAATTTTTTTAAAGACACTGAAACTCATTGCCTAATCACTATTGCCTCACCGTGCTTCTTGAATAATCTAAACCAACGTCTGTGTGGTGATGGTGGTGTTACAAGGATGAAAGCGGGGATGTGATTTCCATCCAACTTAGTTCATGCGCATTTCTAAGGGATTTTTAGGGTTTGGCACATCAACCTTAAGGAAAAGCTATAATTCAGTTAAATTTTGGACTAAATAAAGGAAGGCTGGTGGTTTTTAGACAGATGGGGGCTTTTGTGGACAGAAGAATGCAGAATTCAATCAGGCAGTAAAGAGATTAGTTGAATCCAGACTAGACTAGGGGTTGCTGAATTCCATCTACCCAAATTAAACTTTGCTAAAAAGGGCCAGTATGTTTGCTATTTCAAGAGAATGTAGCATACTTGGATCCTGAAAGCCTGTCTTTGTGATTTCAATATAAAATGGGTAACATTTTAACCTTGAGATTCTAAGTTGAAAGGTATATAAGATGTTGATTGAGTTTGTAAACAGAACTGGATTGGAATATTTGAGAACTCAATTTATTTTATTTTTAGGTTTATTTGATTAGAGTCACAACAAGAGAGCTTTAAATGCTAGAGAAGCTTTCATTTGTTATAGTCATAAATCAGTCCTGCAAGATATTGGAGGCACATAAAAATTAGTTTGAGTATATTACATTTATAAATGCAGTTTGAAATCGACTGTTTAATTGACAAAGTTTATAAATAGAACTGATTGTCTAAGCTGTTTAGTCTGTCAACAAAAGTTTCTGGAAACTTACCAGAGAAAATTTGAAAGTGATTTTCTTATTTTATTACTTTTATAAATAGAGTTGTAGTTTGGGCTGAACATAATGAAAACCATGTTTTTACATTGCAATTTGGGAACTTAAATATTAATTTAGAGTCAAATAACTGTAAATCCTTTCTGTGGAAAAGGTCCCCAGAAAATTATTCCTAAGAAAAGGTCCTTAGGAATAGGATAAGCCAAGACAAGAAGGATGAAAATGTCTGGAGTGTATGGACAAGGAGCGCTGTTTGGCACTGCAAGAAAGTGGATACCCCAGGGATGTGATGGCAGATATAATGGGAAATACTGGAGTGTACTAAGCCTAGTGGCCTAAAATATTTTCTCTTACACTTTATAATGTGAATATTTTAAAGAATGCTCCCATTCTAATCTTTATCTTTGCACACACACACACACACACACACACACAGAAGTCGCTCCGTCGTGTCCGACTCTTTGCTATCCCATGGATTGTAGCCCACCAGGCTCCTCGGTCCGTGGGATTTTCCAGGCACGAATACTGGAGTGGGTTGCTGTTTCCTTCTCCAGGGGTATCTTTGCATGCCCTTACTTAATATGATATTTAGCAGATTAAGATTAAATCAATACAAGGTAACACTCAGAATTGGATGACACATTAACTCAGCAAGGAGCACCGATTGGTTTCTCAGCAGTTCAAACACAATATTACCTCACTGTCCAATGATTATCTTATTTTGACTCTTCTAGAAATTGGGGACCAAAAAGAGGTAAAGAAGAAATGAGCAAAAGTTTTCAAATAACCAGCAGATCAAGTAGAATTTGTACTCATTTCTGGCTTTCCCAGCTGACTTGGACACAACAGAAAGAGGTGAAGGAACAGAAGCAAATGTCATTGTGATGCTTCAGGCTTCCATTCTCTTTCCCCACGTGAAGTTATGCTTTTTGTCTTCTCTACTCATCAGACTCCATCCTCAGGGAGAATCAGACTATTGGTTGATATTTTAACGTGAATTTAAGATCAAGGGGTAGTTTTTCTGTAAGTCCTTTTCTTAGAAAAGTTTTTAAACAATTATTATTTATTTCTTTGGCTGCACCAGATCTTAGTTACGGCATGCTGAACCTTTAGTCGTGGTGTGAGAACTCTGAGTTGCAGCCTGTGCGATCTAGCTCCCTGACGAGGGATTGAACCCGACTCCCTGCATTGGGAGTGCGGAGTCTTAGCCACTGGACCACAAAGAAGTCCCTCTCTAAGTGTTGTCTTTGGTCATGGAATGGAAGAAGCACAAGGTCTTCGCTGTTGGGGAGAATTAAGTGACCACCGCTTTCACTGAGGGCACCTTCAGGGAGGGTGAGGTACCCGTAGGAGCGCACATACTGTTCATCTCCACAGAGAGACTCTTACGAGAGAAGGGGGCTCAGGGAGTAATTGCTCTGGGACTGTCTTTGTAGATGGGAGAGGTGGTGATCCCTTGTACAGGCCAGCAAAACCTGGCCAGTTGGTAGAATTACTTAAAGAGATGCTTTTAAAACATTCTAGGCCTGACATTCCACATTCAGATTCTTATTCAATTACTCTGGGGTGCATCTGTGGTCAGCCCTATTGAGGGGACAGCTATTATAAGACCAGTGATGAGTTTAGCATCCTTTAAGAGTTACTTAAAGAAGCAGGTGTGGCTTCCCAGATTTAAAGAATCTGCCTGCTAATGCAGGAGACTCAGGTTCAATCCCTGGGTAAAGAAGATCCCCAGAGAAGGAAATGGCAACCCACACCAGTATTCTTGCCTGGGAAATCCTATGGACAGAGGAGCCTCTCAGGGTATAGTCCATGGGGTCACAAAAGAGTCGGACATGACTTAGTGACTAGACAGCAACAATGAAAGAAGCAGATGTACACTCTATTTCTTTTTATTATAACAGCACAGTTACAATTTAAGGGCATAGATTTCCTCCACGCTTACTCATAGGCAAGTAGAAGCCCTAGGAATTATAGATTCTGATGATCTCTAAACCTCTTCTGTCTTGCTTTTTCTCTCTGTATGTCTGTTTTCTTCTCCCTCTTGTGTTTTTCTATAACACCCTTATGGGCTGCCTGAGGCTCTTTTTACTGGCTTTCTGCTCATTTTATCTATTATAGATAAAATGTTTATCTATTCTTCAAAATAAGTAAAGCTGAATATATCCCTGTTAGTTTTCTGAAAGGAGGTGGTACTAATCTTCTCTTCCCCTTTTAGAAGAAGTGATAGGTGTACTTACTATATGCCAGCCCCAAGACTTGCAGTTTTACATACATACTACTTCATTTCGTCTTCAGCACAACCCTGGAAGACAGGAGATGGATTCAAAAAAGTTAATGCTTAAATGACTCTGCCTGGGAGTGACTAATTCTAGTTTCTTCATCTCCAGCCAACATTGATTGAGTACCTAGCACAGGAGGGCGCCGAAACCAGCCTAGGCTGTCCCGAGCTTGCTAATTAGATCATTCTGCTCTCTCCTTGGTATGCTGCGTCTTGTGATATTGATTAAAACAAACACGTTAAAAATAAACCTTGAAATTTTAGCTCTTTGCCTAGTTTTTAAAAATCATTCTTAATATCATATTCATCAGAGGAAATTACTCCTAACTTTTGTGTGTATCACAACCTGCTTTTTGCTAAACGCACATGCACACACGTTTGTAGTATCCTGACACTTTATTGTGTACTTATTTATATACGTATTTATTTGACTGCCCCAGGTCTTAGTTGAGGCATGTGGGATCTCTTTCCTTGACCAGGGATTGAACCCGGGTCCCCTGCATTGGGAGTGCAGAGTCTTAGCCACTGGACCACCAAGGATCATGCTAGGTTTTATGTATCATTTTATATTTTTCCACAGTGGTTGTAGCGTGCACAATGGCTGTATAGGCCAGGATTCCATTATTTGACCGAGCATAATCTATTTATACAATCCCTGATTGCTGGTTACTCAAATTGTTTCCATTTCCACTTTTAAAAACAAGGCTGTGTTATCTAGCCCAGAAGTCCTTTAAATATCAAGACTGTAGGCAGATAGTTTTAAAGATGCAAGAAGTCAGAATATATATGATTATGATCCCATCCTAAGAAATCACCTGGACAATCACCTGTATCCTGTCAAGTGAAGACTAGGGAAACAGAAAGAAAAGCACTGATTATACTTAAACATAGGTCTAAGACTTAAGTACAAATAGGGGAAAAGTGAAAGAGTAGCATGTAAATATTAAACATTCTGACAAATTGGAAATAATACAGCTAAAAACATTGGAAAAGAGAAAGGGAAAGTAAAATAAGACCATTGGTAGGCATGCAGGTAATGCCCAATATAAGTGGGAGTCAAAAGAAGTCAGTTAAAAGTCTAAAGCAATTTAGAAATCCATGCAAGGAAAAAGGGAATCATGACCTTTTGCTTAAAAAAAAAAAAAATATTAATATAAAGGTAAGCACTGCAGTCAAAATATAAACTTTCTGAAATTTCAAGATACATAACAATAATAAGAAAGGGAAAACATTTTTTATGTTTGCAAAAAATATATATTAAGGATAATCTACAAGCTCATAAAATAGCCACCCAGGAGGATTGTGGGGCTTCCCTTGTGGCTCAGGGGGTAAAGAATCCTCCGGCAAAGCCGGAGACATGGGCTCTATCCCTGGGTCAGGAAGATCCCTTGGAGAAGGAAATGGCAACCAACTCCAGTATTCTTGCCTGGGAAATCCCATGGACAGAGGAGCCTGGTAGGTTACACAGTTCATGGGGTCGCAAAAGGTCAGACACAGCTTAGCAACTAAAACAAGAACAACAGGAGGGTTACAAGCAATGAGTAGGAGGGATAGGAATGGAAGTAAGATTTCTGAGTTTATCTTTTTATAGTTTTGACTTTTGAATCATGTAAAAATTATACGTATTTGAAAAGTAAAATTAATTCCAAAGGGGTGGGGGGAAAGGCAAACACTAAATTTGAGTATAAACAGAAACGAATGAACCTAATTGCATTTCAGATTACACATCAAGGGAGTTCCCTAGTGGTCAAGTGGGAAGATTCAGTGCTTTCACGGCCACGGCCCAGGATCAATCCCTGATCAGGGAACTGAGATCCCACAGGCCACATGGTCTGGCCAAAATAAATAAAAAGCAAAAACATTTTTTTAAATTGTACATCAGATATGACTACATAGAAAGTGGTATTAATTCAAGTGCATTTTTATTATACCTTCATAGAATATATTCTCATCTACTTCATTGTTTTTCAGTAAACCATTCTTCTGAGTTCCCGTGCTATCCATACAGCTACCCAATCTTATTGTCTCAGCTTGAATCATGGGTTAACTTCTGGCTCAATCATTAATGGCCAGAAAGAAGGCTACATATTCTAAATAATGACCACCATTCCCAGTGTTCAGAGAGGGAAGAATGGTAGTAAGCAAGACAGAAGTACTAAAAGTTATCTACTCATCTTATGAAATATTATAATCTGAATGTGCTTACCCATCATTCTAGACCATCCTTTTTCATTTGCCAACTATGTATTAAGTACTTATGATGAGCATGGTAATGAGTTAGACGCCACGAAGGCACAAAGATGAGTCAGACGTGGCGCATCAACTTAGGAAAACAGGACACTTAAAAATGAAAATAGAAATTTAAACTTTAAGAAATTAATAATTTAATATTTTAAATAAATTATATATTGAGAAATTAAATTAAAGATAACATTAAAATTATATTAATATATTTATAGATTAATGTGTTATATTACTATTGATATCGTAGTGTTAGCAAAATAATCTATTAAGTGTGTTAGTCAAATTAATATTAATAAAATGAAAACAAATTAAATTGCATCCCAAGGCATTCAGAAGAAATGACAACAGTATAAAACTAACTCAGGTCAGTTTGCAGAGGATGTGATTGGAGGATTACAGCATATCTTAGAAGTCATCTACACAATTTTCCTTTCACTTGAGGAAACTCTTCTACAATATTGGTGATGACACTGGGCCCGCCAGCCTCTGCTCTCATGCATTCAGAATACTTCGTGAGACAAAGAGCTCTCAGCATTGTTGCACTATGTTAATTACTAGATTGTTCTTTCTTAAAATAAAACAGAATAAGCCTCCTCATAATTTCTCGTCATTGATTCTACCTCTGCACAAATTTTCTATGTGCCAGCCTAGTCAATATTTGAAGGTTTATGATGACTTTCTCAACTTTCCTGCCCCAAAGAGTTGACTATATTCGACTCCAAGTCTTCCTAAATTCTTAAATGGCTACTTAGAAGATCTATTTTAATTCTTCTTGAAATTTGTTCCCCTCATGTGATGTTTTATCTGTATCCTTTTTAAATTAGGGGGCCAGACCTAGATACTACATAGAGTTTAACGTAGGTAGATTATAGAGAAAATTCAGTGAGGTATTTCTATGGTGGTGCATAAGAAAGAAGGATGGCTTTGGAGATAATGGATCTGAGGCTTCCAGAAAATCAAGTTTTAAAAAAAGAAATCAGACTTCTGCCCAAATGATAGTTAATCCTGTGATCTTCCATGAAATATAGTTCATAGACAATCACCATCCAGTTACCTAGGCTTATTTGTTAAAAATGAAGAATGAGGGCTCCTACCCTAGACTATGGAATCAGAATCTCTGAATGTGGTACCTGGTAATCTACTTTTTCACTAATAATCTGTGCTGGTATTTCTTACATGCACAAAATTTCAGAACCATCAACATGGTGTTAGAAATACAGGATTTTCCAACACCTAGTTGTGTGACTGTGGGCACTTCACTTGACTTCTCTGAGCTTCAGTTTCCTCATCTATAAAATGAGGTAATGACTCCTTAGAGGATGATTTATTAAAACAATAACGTATGTGTAGTAGACACTGCTGCTTATCTACCTGATTGCCATTTTCCAGATATCCTCCTCTTCTTCACCTGTAGATCCAGTTTTGTTTGAGTAGGGTGTGTTCCATGTGTTCAAGGAAACTGAACCATTTTGATTGACCTAAGATGATATTGGCAGTCTCATTCCTCTTGTCACTGATTGGTTTAAGTTTCTATAAGTGATTTGATCCTGGACAATGAGATATGGGGAATTCTGTACAGACCTTCTGGGGTAGAGTTTCCCAACCAATAAAAAGAGACAAGTAGCAGGTGTACTTTTCTAGATTTTGAGATTTGTATGTGGCATCTGGTATCATTTCAGTCGTGCAACCACAAGAGGAGATGTTGCCTGCATGCCTAGAATGTCAGTGTTGGAGGATGGATCCTCCAGGATGTTGGTTTTCTGCTTGGTCAACCAACCCTGGAACCAGCCACTCCTCACCAATGGCTATGAGATAGGAAACCCTTACTGCTTAAGCACGTTTTGGTTAGGTACTCTTACAGCTGAAAGCATTCTGATGGACTTGGCAGATGCTCTGAGCATAATGCCTAATAGGTAATATTTGCACAATAAAAGGCAGCTATCGTTATCACCATCATCATCAACAGAAATGCTGGACTTCTTATCTGTTAAATTTAGGGCAGGGATTATAGTGCTAATCCTATTACAAGACATACATACTCAAAAATAGTTACTGAAAGTTTGCATTAATTCTCCTTGGTTTCCATTCTTTGTTTCAACCTATTGGAATCATTGTGGTTCTATTATTTAATGTATGACTATATCTGCTCTCCTTCCCAGACTAGAGTTTGTCACAAATTTGACGGATTTTTCAGCATTTAAAATTTTCACTCAAATTTGGCCTCCGTTGAAAGATCGTCAGGATTTGAATAGGAGAGATAGGCTTCCATTATGGATGGTAGGAGCACACTATGACTGAGAATCATTCAGGAAACAAGCCTAGTTTCATGATTGGTCGTGAGTGGTCCCAAGTTAAGCACTATATTGGCATTTGGAGGGCAGCTTGTGAAATGTAAGGAGTTGAAAATTTGTCCTATGAATCCCTGGAGGTTTTTGTCTCATGGGGCATCTGGGGCAGTTAGCTGAAGTTAGGTGCCCTTCCCAAGGTCATTCAACGATGGTGTGACCAAAGAGGAATTAGAATTCATGGTCACAGTGCCTGGAATTCCTGTACGTGATGTTACTTAGGGGCAGCAGCAATTATTGTGGCAACAGTATCTCCGGAGAACGAGGGGAGGGAAAACGGTGGAGTCAGTCTCATTGACTCATAGAATAGTACAACATCCAGAAACCTCAGGAACTGTCTGATCCAACACTCATTTTACAGAGGAAGAAACTGACATCCATAAAGGTCAAGTGACGTTTCCAAGGTTACATGGCCAACAAGTGGCAGAGCGGAGATGAGGACTTCAGTCTTGTGATGCTTGGCTTCCTGCTTTTTCCCTGTATCATTTCTGCAGAACTTATTTCAAAACATTCTTTCTAGAGTTTCCTGACATGAGAACTGCGAATATGTGGCAACATTGTAAAGCAGACTGCGTTCTCTTATTAGAGCCATTGCTTAATTTTAATTTATTTTACTGTCTAGTTTTATCAAAACTTCTTGGATTTCTTCTGAATTCCTAGCAGTTGTGCTAGGCAAGTACTTACTTTCATGATTGCTTCATCAAGCCATATTTGTGAAATGTGTCCATAATGTAAAGAGTTAACCCTTTTGTGGCTCTAGAATTTAGTGTTCTTTATTTAGGGTTATATTCAAATAGCATGTCTAAAAATTGGGGAATTATTCCTTATGACTAAACTATTATGGAGCACCAACTACATGTTAAGAATTGGTCTTGACACAGCACACATCATGATATGTCATTTTTATCCTTATAAAAAAGCCTGAAGAAGTTTGTACTCCTATGGCAGTTTTACAAATGAGAGAAGCAGAGATCAAGTTTATGTAGCTTAAAATGGTACAGGTAGAATAAGAAGCCTGGTCCACTTGAATCCAGAACCCTTGATGGATTTGAAAAACAGAAGGAAAGGGAATTCTGACAAAGAAGTGATTTGGGGTCCAAGGCACAGACCACAGGAGACAGTATGGGGAGTGGAATCATCGGGGTCATCTGCAGCAGCAAAGAGGACACTGAATTCCAGGAAGAGCAATCACCAGAAATCAAGAGGTTTGCCTGTTTCACAACATTGCCTGACATTGGCCCTGATTCTAAATATCAAAAATATGTTTGGTTTGGAAGGCAACCTGGCACCATCCACCAGCCAGTTGGACATGCCAAGTGGGGATTGAGGTTTTCAGACTGACATTTCATTAGCAAAGGAATTGTGCTATCGATTCTGTATTGTGGGGAAGAAGGAGCCTCATCTGGCTTTGGCAGATGCAACATAGGGTGGGAGTTTTAGAGTATGGGCTATGGATTTAGACTTGATCTGTTTAGTGGCAGGTCACCAGTTACCAGGAATGTGGCCCTGGACCAGTGACTTTTACCTGTGAATTCTCGCATCTGAAACAGGGTAATAGTAGCACTTTCCTCAGAGTCTTGTTGTGCGGTTTCAGTGAGACAATGCGTGTGAAACACTGGGGCACAGAGTCAGGCAGGCAGTAACAATAAGTGTTCACAGTCACCACCACCATTGATGTTGTTACTCTGCACTAGGGGAACCAGGAGAGCAGGGCTCCACTGTTTCACTTCCTCTATAGATCTACATTCCTGATTTCTTTAGGAGGTCACACACGTTTTCAGGGCTTTTGTGTCATGATAGAAAGTCAACAACAGTGTGTGCTCCCTGAGGCATCCCTGTGCCACGTCAGAAGTAAGGCAGAGAGGAGGAGAGTGCCTGGCTGCCATCGTGGGCTGTGTGTTATACTCACTCCTGATAATTCTGTGAAAGTAGATTGTCTCTGAGCTAGACTTAAAGTCAAACTTCCATGTTTCTAAAATGACAAAATTTCATTATCTCACTTGTGCTCTAAAACAAGCACAAGGGTGGGATGATTTGGGAGAATGGCATTGAAACATGTGTATTATCATATGTGAAACAGATCGCCAGTCCAGGTTCGATGCCTGAGACAGGGTGCTTGGGCTGGTGCACTGGGATGACCCAGAGGGATGGATAGGGAAGAGGTGGGAGGGGGGCTCAGGATGGGGAATGCGTGTACACCCATGGCAGTTTCATGTCAATGTACGGCAAAACCACTACAATATTGTAAAGTAATTAGCCTCCAATTAAAATATATAAATTTATATTAAAAATAAATAAATAAAAAATTTAATCTGACAATAAATAAATAAAACAAGCACAAATTCACCAAAGTGACTGGGTGATGACATGGAGATGTCAATACCACTGAAGAAGAATTTATTACTTACATTTCCTGAAAGGAGTGGCCATGCCATGCCACACAGGGCCATATAGGGAGCACGAAGTTTGTCAGGAGGCAGAAAGGAGCCAGAGAAAAGCCTAGTCCAGAGCCTTTATTGGGATTTCAGCAGAAAAGACATGACAAGGCAGAGTAAACACTTAAAATGGGCTAGTTTGACTAATTCTGGCATCCGGTCCCATCACTTCATGGGAAATAGATGGAGAAACAATGGAAACAGTGTCAGACTTTATTTTTCTGGGCTCCAAAATCACTACAGATGGTGACTGCAGCCATGAAATTAAAAGACGCTTACTCCTTGGAAGGAAAGTTATGACCAACCTAGATAGCATATTCAAAAGCAGAGACATTACTTTGCCAACAAAGGTCTGTCTAGTCAAGGCTATGGTTTTTCCTGTGGTCATGTATGGATGTGAGAGTTGGACTGTGAAGAAGGCTGAGTGCCGAAGAATTGATGCTTTTGAACTGTGGTGTTGGAGAAGACTCTTGAGAGTCCCTTGGACTGCAAGGAGATCCAACCAGTCCATTCTGAAGGAGATCAGCCCTGGGATTTCTTTGGAAGGACTGATGCTAAAGCTGAAACTCCAGTACTTTGGCCACCTCATGCGAAGAATTAACTCATTGGAAAAGACTGATGCTGGGAGGGATTGGGGGCAGGAGGAGAAGGGGATGACAGAGGATGAGATGGCTGGATGGCATCACTGACTCGATGGACATGAGTCTGAGTGAACTCCGGGAGTTGGTGATGGACAGGGAGGCCTGGTGTGCTGCAATTCATGGGGTTGCAAAGAGTCAGACACGACTGAGCGACTGATCTGATCTGATCTGATCTGGGGGGCATTTGGCTACAGGGTGGTTATAGCCCCTGCAGTTGGCCCTGGGATGATTTAGGGGAAAGGAAATATTGGCTGGGTGTGTGAGAGTTAAATATAGGAGCTGATGGAGGATATGGACTCAGGATTGGTTAGCTTGCATGTGAAAGTTGTGTTTATGGGTAGGATGTTATATGTAGAAATTAGCTAGTCCTGAAAGGGGCACTCTTTCTCTCCAGGTCTGTATGGTTCCCCAAATCTCAAAATATCTTTATATACACACATGCAAAACATAATTCATATAACCATTCATGTGTTCCCTACTTTTGTTCCTTTTTGGTCCTTCAAAATTCTGTGTTCTCTGAAAAAATAGTTAATAGACATAGGCATCAAGATCAGATTAAGCAGTTTTTGGTTAAAAAAAAGAAACTCTTGTATGCTCTGGTAGATAATGCTAAAAGTAGCCTTGTATTTTCTCAGGTTCAGTGGCGTCACGCAATTTATAATCTGTTTATAGCCTGCACAGAGAAAAGAAAACAAAAGGCAATGAATTCAGAGAAAACCTGTGGCGGCCCCCTGAATCTTTTGGTAATGCTCCCAGGCAGCCAGCAAGTTCACATCGGCCCTGTTGCTGGTTTAGAATCCTCAGTTTTCCATTTTAGAAAGCAGTCTAGGTTATTACTGCAGGTTTCACCATATAAAATGAGACAAAGGCAAACACCACTTAACTCCCACCTGCACAAGAGCATTCATGTTGTGAATTATTCACTGTGTCTGATTTTCTTTTATAGCAGCTATTTTTTCAGCAGGTGTAGAAGGTTTAAAAGACTGAATCAAATCTCATAGTGTAGTGTTTTATAGGAACTTATTAACTGATGCACATATTCCCAAGCCTTGAGCATATTATAGAATTGTGTCTCATGTATATCCACATTTATTGCCAAATAAACTGGAAACCTAGGCTTTGGGCCTATTTTATTATCGCAGACTCATACTTGGTTTCCAAGATGCTATTTCCATTGTAGTTTATCTTGCACGTGTTCGTGGGTGACTTGCTGATACAGGTTGTCAGGTTTTTGATGCAGTAAAACATATCTTGAGACCAGAGCGTTGACAGCATTGGATTTATTCTCAACCCTGCACAAGACCAGTTGCATTTTGTCTAACAACACTACTCATATATGTTGCTTTGACTTTTAATATATAATACATTATCTTTCTAAATATTTATTGAGCACTTAAGATTATAAGAGCCTGTTCATATTTTTATACCCCTCTCACAGCAGTTAATTGTATTAGGCACATACTGGAAGCTATTGATAAAATGAGTACTTGATTAGATTATTGTCTTACTCCAGTGTTTCTCGGGTGTTCTTTGTTGTCCACTGAAGGTCTGAAAAGATTCATCTGATGGGCATTGAATGAATTAATCAAACAATGCAAGACCTTTCTATTCTAGAGTTCCTGGCTTTTCACTATTACATACTATGGCCTGCTGCTGCTAAGTCGCTTCAGTCATGTCCGACTCTGTGTGACCCAATAGACAGTAGCCCGCCAGGCTCCGCCATCCCTGGTATTCTCCAGGCAAGAACACTGGAGTGGGTTGCCATTTCCTTCTCCAATGCATGAAAGTGAAAAGTGAAAGTGAAGTTGCTCAGTCGTGTCCAACTCTTAGTGACCCCATGGACTGCAGCCTACCAGGCTCCTCCATCCATGGGATTTTCCAAGCAAGAGTACTGGAGTGGGTGGCCATTGCCTTCTCCGATACTATGGCCTACCTAATAGCAAATAAGTGAGTTTATTTGGTGTCTAATGGTGAGTTTAAAGGTGTCTAAAATTAGATGTTCATATTTTTATTGAGTTTGTCAGATATCCCACTAGAGAATTCTAGAATAGATTGCATATTCCTCTAAGACAGCCTGGTCATGTGGAATACTTCTCAACATTGCAAACTCCCCTTGTGTGCACACAGATGCAGGCAGGTGGGTGGACTCTCTGATTTATTTGGGAAGGGTTTTTGTTATCAGTGCATCACAGATTCTGCCTTAAGTTGATTATGCTTTTCAATTGTTATTATCCTTGATTTAACTAATATTTTCAATTTTTTGTTTTTGTAGTCTTTGTATTAACTGATTTTTTTCCTCTGGGAAGTAGAATTGAGTGGAATATACAGACTATAGAAACTTTGGCCCTGTCTAAGCTATCCCCAGTCAAAAATGTGAAGAGCTACAGTTCTGGATCTTAGTTTCTCAAGTCATAATTGATGGGATTAACTCTCAGTTACAGTACAACATAGCGTTAGTGGTAAAGAACCAGCCTGCCAGTGCAGGAGATGTAAGAGATGCAGATTCAGTCCTTGGGTAGGAAAGATCCCCTGGAGAAGGAAATGGCAACCCACTCCAGTGTTCTTGCCTGGAGAATCCCATGGACAGAGGAACCTGGCAGGCTATATAGTCCATAGGGTCACAAAGAGTTGGACATGACTAAAGTGGCCTGGCATGCCCACACAGTACAAATAAATCGTTACTGCTAAAATTAAAATACCAAGTGTGTGAATGATTTATGTTTTATGTATAAGTTAAGGAAGACTTAGGGTTAATCATGAAATAATCCATTTCTTGCTTTATTGCCTTGGATGTGCTTTCCTGGTGTTCCGTAGGAGTTGTTCCACATGAAGATGTATTTTTGAAGTATTTGTGGGGAGGAAGGTGATCTCCACATCTTACTCTTCCACCATCCTGAAGGTCCCCAAGATATGCTTTCTTAAGTGGGAGAGATAAGGGAGAGAACTATAAAACTGGAAATTGTATCTAATCTGAAACTACCTTCTCAAAGCCACATGCTGCAGTGAGTGCCTTGCTGATATTCATAATAGTGACAATTATCATTTACTGAAGTGCTTATGAGCTGTAACTTATGCCTTTTCCAAGTTTTCTAAAAACCTTCTTTCTCCCTGAATATAAGATATGTTGTTGAGGGCTTCAAGAATGTTTCCATGTCCTTAGCTGAATTGTAGATTTCATTTTGGCATGTGTATTCATGAACACACAAGCTCCATTTTCTTTTTAATTCTATCCATGAACAAGTCTGTAATAAAGAAGAGGGCAAGAGAACTACAATGATTTCCTAGAACTGAACAGTCATTATCACCAAACTGCAGGCACCCAGAATGAGATTGTGCCTGAAAATTCACACCATCGTTTTTATTATTTATCAAAAATCTGTGCATAGGACACTTTCCCTTTTCAACAATACTTTTTGTATGCTTATTTTTAAATATAACTTTTTCATTAATTTAACAAATTTTGGTTCACACATTATGTGCCAGACATAAAATCGTCAATGAGGTAGTCAGGGGCTTGTCTCTTCTGAAACTTGTATTATGCTGGAATGTTGGGACAGGGGTGGGGACGACAAAGTAGGGTGGGAGTGAGGGATGGGGCCAGGGATAGAGATAAGGAAACGGGCAATTGCAGTACAAGAGCCTTGGTAGGGTAAATTTAGGATCCCGTGGGGGCACATGGGGAAGGGCATATAGCCCCAAGAGAGGGAGTCACAGGGAAGCTTCTAAGAAGAAAGTTATATCTAAGTTGAGATGCAAATAAAACACACACACACACACACACACACAAAATAAAAATCATAAGAAACATAAGGGAAAAGAAAAATATATATAATCATGATAAGATATATTAACATTCCTCTGGGACTATTTTATCAAGTGCAGAAAAAATAAGAATAGGAGCATCTTGAATGATGTCATTAATAATTTAAATATAATAGGTTTCTATTTATATTAATCTTATATCCTACACAAATATATTAACAATTTGGTACTTCAAAAGTTGTTATTAGATAAAACAAATTGACATGATATTACCTCTCAGACTAGAAGTCTAGGAAAAAAAATCAAGGTTCTTTTTTCAAAATATAGCATTGAAACATGTATATGATCATATGTGAAACAGATCACCAGTCCAGGTTCGATGCATGAGACCGGTGCTCAGGGCTGGTGCACTGGGATGACCCTGAGGGATGGGATGGGGAGGGAGGTGGGAAGGAGGTTCGGGATGAAAGAAAAATAAAATTAGGAAAAAAAATAATTAAAAATTTTAAATTTAATTTGCTATTTTCTTATAAGATACATATTCCTGTATGAGGGCTTTATAAGAAATCTTTAAATGGCTGATTTCATTATTCACATGTTTGCAAAATGCTTCTGAATTCTACACCCCATTCCCATCTGTATCAAAATGGCACTCTTATTTATTTATTTGCTGAAGGAGAAAAGATAGCTTTATTACTTAGTCGGCAAGGGGGATACAGTGGGTTCCTGCCTCAAAAAACTTTGTGTGTTGCAACCCAGGAGGATTTGATAGGGAGTTTTATAAAAAAATACTTGCCATGAATGGGGTTGCTGAGAGGACTAGAGGGTGTGAAGGGTCTCAGATGGTCAAGTCTCCTAGTCTACATTCTCCAATTCCTTTAATCTTGCCTCAGGTAGTTCCTTGGCTGCTTCTCTCTTGATTAGCAAGTGTTTGAATATGCCCTTTGAACTCAGGAAAGGTCATGGAGGCTGGAGTCTTGAAAATGGCTCCATTTTCTTTATTTGCCAGAAAACTCATTTTAGGATTCGCCTGATCTGTGTATCTGCCGTGGCGGGGGGCGGGGTGGGGGGGGCGCCCTACTTGAGGAAACACTATCATGTGTATCACAGTGAGAAAAGATTGAGATCTTCTCACTCTATATTGATTATTCACTTGAGTGCTTACTATGTACCAGGCGGTATTCTTTCAACTGGAGATATAACAATGACCAATGAAATGTCTAAGACTTCTGAGTACTCACATCTAGAGGGGAGGATAGAGAAAAACAATTTAATGTATAAAATGTCAGGTAAGGATAAAGTTAAAGTGAAGTCGCTCAGTCGTGTCCGACTCTTTGCAACCCCGTGGACTGTAGCCCACCAGGCTCCTCCGTCCATGGGATTCTCCAGGCAAGAATACTGGAGTGGGTTGCCATTTATCATTTAAAAAGGCAGGTAGGGAGTGATGGGGTGGAAAGAGGTTATTTTTGACAAGGTCTTTGGAGAAGATCCTACAATGAGGTGAGAAGTTAGCAGAGACCTGAAGGAAGTGGAAGAGTGAGCCACACAGTTTTCTGGAGAAAGTGTGTTCCAGGAAGAGGAATAGCAAATGCAATGACTCCGAGGTAGGAGTAACCCATATTTAAAACTGGCTGCCCAGAAGACAGGTGGAAAGTGAGGTGGTAGGATGAGGAATAACATTCGAGCCTAACATTTTTAGGAAAAGAAACATTTGCATGGTCTCAACTCTCAAAGGTCTGTAAAGGAGCTTCAAGATTATGCTTTAAAAAAAGTGACAGTTGTGTCCAGAGTCTAAATCATTGGTTCATATAATCCGGAGTATTTTTATTACTATTTCTGATATTTTATAGACCTAAAATAGTCCTCATCTTTTCTTTTGTTTCTTTTTCCTGAAGAGACAATAATAATAATTATAATTTAAGACTAATGTCAAAGAGCATACTACCTATGTCTTCTTCTAGGATTTTGTGGTTTCAGATTTTACATTTAAGTCTTTAGTTTATTTTGAGTTTAATTTTTGTATATTATGTGAGAAAGTAGTCCAGTTTTATTCTTTTGCATGTAGCTGTCAAGTTTTCCCAACACCATTTATTGAAGAGGCTGACTTTTCCTCATTGCACATTCTTGCCTCCTTTCTTGTAGATTCTTTGATCATATAAGTGTGAGCTTGTTTCTGGGCTCTCTACTCTGTTCCATTGATACGTGCCTGCTTTTGTGTCAGGACCATACTCTTTTGATTACTATGGCTTTGTGGGATAGTTTGAAATCAAGGAACATGCTATCTCCAGCTTTGTTCTCCTTTCTCAAAATTACTTTGGCTATTTGGAGTCATTTGTGTTTCCATTCAAACTTTAGAATTCTTTGTTCTAATTCTGTGAAAAATGATGTAGTCAATTTTAATGTAAACAATCATATAGAAAATTTTTTTGGAACTATAGGAAAAGAGAATCTGTCTTATACCTAGAGCTGTTGAGAGGATAGCATGTAACTCAAGAGCCAATAGACACTGTTTTGTTATCATAAGAAAAGTATGACCTGAGAATGGAGTCAACTCAGAGGTGAGCAGCGCTGTGACATTGGTTGAGAATATGGAGCTGGCCCAATGTGCCTCTCTTTTCATTTATATAAGCCAAAGAATTTCAAGCAAAATTCACATTTCTCTGTGTTTAAAATTTTTTTTCTTTGCTTGGGATGGTTAGATTGGGTTACTATTACTGTTATAAGTGAAAAAGTATCATTTATTTGACTCCATGCTCACATGTCTCAACAGGATACTATAGCATCCAGAGAAGGAGAGAGGATGCGGGAAATCTGTACCCCTCAGATGCCAAGAGGAAAAATGTAAATGCTGGATATATAATAGGACCATCCACAGCACATGAATCAGGTCAGTTTTGTGAGTTATTCAGTTGAGTTCAGTCACTCAGTCATGTCCAACTCCTTGTGACCCCATGAACCGCAGCACACTAGGCCTCCCTGTCCATCACCAACTCTCGGAGTCCACCCAAACCCATGTCCATTGAGTCGGTGATGCCATCCAGTCATCTTATCCTCTGTTGTCCCCTTCTCCTCCTGCCCTCAATCCCTCCCAGAATCAGGGTCTTTTCTAATGAGTCAGTTCATCACATCAGGTGACCAAAGTATTGAAGTTTCAGCTTCAGCATCAGTCCTTCCAATGAACACCCAGGACTGATCTCCTTTAGGATGGACTGGTTAGATCTTCTTGCAGTCCAAAGAACTCTCAAGAGTCTTCTCCAACACCACAGTTCAAAAGCATCAATTCTTCATCACTCAGCTTTCTTTATAGTCCAACTCTCACATCCATACATCCATACATGACCACTGGAAAAACCATAGCCTTGACTAGATGGACCTTTGTTGACAAAGTAATATCCTGCTTTTTAATATGCTGTCTAGGTTGGTCATAACTTTCCTTCCAAGGAATAAGCATCTTTTAATTTTATGGCTACAATCACCATCTGCAGGGATTTTGGAGCCCCCAAAAATAAAGTCAGCCACTGGTTCCACTGTTTCCCATCTATTTATTACATTGTTCATTTTGGTCTGCTTCAACTATAACAGGACAAAATTCCTCCATGTCTAATCTGAGTCCTGATGTCCAAAAATTTTTACTCTTACAAAGCCAGTGTTAAAAGATATTTTCCAAAGAAAATACATAAATTGGACTTCATTAAAATTTAAATTTTATGTATCAAAGGACACTATCAACAGAGTGGAAAGGTAACCTATGGAATGTAAAACAATGTTTGCAAATCATATATACAATAAGAAATTAACATCAAGAATGTGTAAAGAAGTTCTTCAACTCAACAATAAAAAAAGTCAACCCAATTAGAAAAATGGGCAAAGAACTTAAATAGACATTTCTCCAAAGAAGATATTCAAATGGTCAATAAGCTCATAAAAAGATGCTCAACGTCAATAATCATTAAAGAAATGCAAATCAAAATCACAATTAGATACACTTCACACCTATTAGGATGACCGTCATTTAAAAAAAAAAGAAAAGTCTTGATGAGGATATGGAGAAATTTATATGCGTTTGTGTACAAACACTTGCCTTAAGCAAGTAATTACAAATATAATGTACACTACCAAGAAAACTTAATCTCATTTGGAGAAAGTGATATTTAAGCTGAGAACTGAGAGAATGAATCAGATACAAAAGATGTTGGTCAGGCCTCTCACTTGAAGATTTGGGAACAGGTGGAGGCAAGGCTGTGTCTATGCCTTCTGGAATTCCTCCAGCAGTACTCAGCATCTTGCCCTGAACAAAGTCTTCAGTAACAAGTGTTTCTTCACTCAGTTGTAATAAAGGTATTTAGTTTCTTCCTTACTGCTGACTGCTTCTGGTAGAAATCTTCTTTAGTAACTGTTTGTAAATCAAAGTCTTCACAGTGCCTGTGAGATCACAGAACCAAATTCTCCTTTCAGTTATCTGAAAGTGACAGCCACTAATTTCAATGGAGGCCACATGTATTTACTTGAAGGGGGAATTTGGTCGATGGGATATTGCAGAGTAATTAATGACAGTTCTAAGCCCTTCAAATGCACATTTCGTATCTCTAATCATTGTTTAAGAAGATTACATGCCACATGAATTAGGGGTTGTGGCGTCTGAGCCATCTCCGCATTTTAGTAGTTGCTCATTCCTTATCCTGTCGCCCAGTTACTTTCTTTCTCATATTAACTCCAGGCTGTTTTGATTTTTTTCTAACACCTCATTTTCCAGGTTTAGAAACAAGAACTAAAGCTAAAGAACTTTTTTTAAAAGATGCAAGTTCTTCCTGAATTAAATTGTAGGGGGAAAGATGCCAAATGCTTTTCCTAAAGATCTTTACAAATTGAAAAGATGGTCCATCCAGAATTGACCAGCTGGGATCTTTCTGCTGTGGACCCCAAGGATCCATTCTGGCATTGTGAGTCCATTCAGTATTTTCTTAGCACCATGCTCAGGAAGGAAATGTTGTCCTTGCCTGCTTAGCCTGTGGTTTGGGATCTGTGAATCATCTGGGTAACCCTCTGTGTGTTAAAAAGTATTTCAAACAAAGAAAGAACTTGTAAATATTTAGTGACAGGAAGCTACAGGCTATAAGCTGCAATGTATCAAAACAAAAGCCTTTTTTAAAAAATCCTCTAACAATATTCTTATATACCTCCTATTCCATTTGCTTTGTTCTCCTTTCATTTTCTTCTCTGTCTCCTCCACTCACATGATATATTAGAAAAGTATTAAATGAAGAGTTTGGAAACAAGTTCTGGATGCAGTTCGGCTATTGACTTTGGTGCATGCATGCTAAGTCACTTCAGTCATGTCCAGCTCTTTGCAACCCTATGGACTGAAGCCCACCAGGCTCTTCTGTCCATGGAATTCTCCGGGCAAGAATACTGAAGTGGGTTGCTACGTCCTCCTCCAGGGGATCTTCTCGACCCAGGAATTGAACCCACGTCTCCTGAACTGGCAGGCAGGTTCTTTACCATTAGCGCCACCTGGGAAGCCCATTGACTTTGATATCAGAGACAAGTCGCTGAACTTCTTTGGGGTCTGATTCTTTCTTCTGTTCATTGTACTTTGTACATAAATTATATCTGAATAGAACTTTAGAAACTGTTCATTCAGAATACATGCTTGGAAGTTATAGAAAACAGCACATTCTACACAACAATATTTGGCAGTTACAGAGGACAAGGGAGAAGTTAGTTATCAATAGGAGAATTTGTGAGGTTCATTCAGGAGGAACTTCCATTTATAATGGAACCTCAGAAATCCTAGGCAGTATAGCACCTGGCCTAGGGTACTGTCTGGAAGCACAGGCAGAAATGTCAGGCACCAGAAATAGGTTTCTTATCACCCATACAGAAATCTGTCAGAGGCCGCAGGCTGTGGCTTCACTGCTTTATCTGACTAGATAAGCCCTCAAGGGTTTCTCCCCATCTGCTCCCTGGAGGCCTGGAGGTGAGGGCAGAAAGTGTGGAACTGCCCTGTCTTACTGGTCTGGATTAGAGTCACTGAGACGTCCTGTGTTCTCTTCACCATGGACTTTCTTGCAGCCTCCAGCCACTCACGTTGTTTCTTTTTAGAATGCCACATTTCCATCACTGCATGGTCTATCTGAGACTTAGGTGTTTCCTATGGTGCTAATTTCTTGAGGTCATCAACATCCCAAGCCGTTCAGAACCAAGGTTTCACTGAGTGTCATTAGCATGAGGCTTCTCTGAGGAAATCTTCCAAACTAGGCTTGTTTCCTCCTCCTCCATCGCTTAACCCAATTCTCTGCTACTCTCCCAACTTTCTTCCCTTCCAGTGTTCAACCAATGGTGATCTCTCCCAGGAAGTGTTGAAGAACATGATTTCTCCCTGAAACCCTCCTCGTCTGAGAAAGTGTCTGAGAAACTCACTCATTTCTTCTTTCCACATACATAGATCCATAATATCACAAATCGCTGAATCATGTCTGACTCTTTGCTACCCCATGGACTGTACCGCATCAGGCCCCTCTGTCCATGGGACTTCCCAGGCAAGAATACTGGAGTGGGCTCCCATTTCCTTCTCCAGGGGATCTTCTCGACCCAGGGATCCAACCTGTGTCTCCGGCATTGGCAGGTGGATTCTTTACCACTACGTAAGCCCCAATATCACAAATTACTAGATCTAAAAAGAGCTTATAGGAAAGCTGGACCACTATTCTCTAAAATATCTTCCTCAGAACTGAGAGGTGCTAATAGAGATGCTCAGTGGAATATAGATTTTATGACCAATACATTTAGTCAATGTCAATTAAACAGGGTTCCATACACTGAATACCACAAGAAGTTTCAATGTGCTCTCTTTGATAATGAGCATCATGAGGTAGGAGGGAGCAGGAGTGGGGGGGAGGGGAGATGAGGGGCAGGGGGTGCGAGGCAGTGGGGGATGTGATATAGAGTGATGTGATCAGAGACTTCACTCAGATTACAGAACTGCCCTGTCAAATAGAAATATTCTGAGAACCATAGCTGTGCTGTTGCTGCTGCTGCTAAGTCGCTTCAGTCGTGTCCGAATCTGTGCGACCCCATAGACGGCAGCCCACCAGGCTCCCCCATCCCTGGGATTCTCCAGGCAAGAACACTGGAGTGGGTTGCCATTTCCTTCTCCAACGCATGAAAGGGAAAGTGAAAGTGAAGTCGCTCAGTCGTGTCTGACTCTTCACGACCCCATGAACTGCAGCCTACCAGGCTCCTCCGTCCATGGGATTTTCCGGGCAAGAGTACTGGAGTGGGTTGCCATAGCTGTAGTTACATACACAATTTTAAATGTCCTGGTAGAGTGAAGTAAGCCAGAAAGTAAAACACCAATACAGTATACTAACACATATATATGGAATTTAGAAAGATGGTAACAATAACCCTGTATACGAGACAGCAAAAGAGACGCTGATGTGTAGAACAGTCTTTTGGACTCTGTGGGAGAGGGAGAGGGTGGGATGATTTGGGAGAATGGCATTGAAACATGTATAATATCATATATGAAACGAGTCACCAGTCCAGGTTCGATGCATGATACTGGATGCTTGGGGCTGGTGCATTGGGACGACCCAGAGGGATGGTACGGGGAGGGAGGAGGGAGGAGGGTTCAGGATGGGGAACACATGTATACCTGTGGCAGATTCATTTTGATATATGGCAAAACCAATACAATATTGTAAAGTTAAAAAATTAAATTAAATTAAGAAAAATAAAAATAAATGTCCTGGTAGCCACCACGACATTTAAACCACACCAAAGGTGTGGCTTCCCTTGCGGCTCAGATGGTAGTCAGTCTTTCTGCAAGGCAGGAGACCTGGGTTCGATCCCTGGGTCGGGAAGATTCTCTGGAGAAGGAAATGGCAACGCGCTCTAGTAGTCTTGCCTGGAAAATCCCATGGACAGAGGAGCCAGGAAGGCTACATTCCATGGGGTCACAAAGAGGCGCACACGACTGAGCAACTTTACTTACTAGCCACATTCTTAATAGTAAAAAGAAACAGGTTGGCCTAATATTTTATATGAAGTAGTTATTTATCATTTTTAGTGCTGTTTTAGATTCACAGCAGAGTTGAGCAGAAAGTGCTGAAGGTTCCCATCTACCCCCTGCTCCCACAACAAGCACAGCCTCCCATACTACCTTAATTTTAATAGCGTATTTTATTTAACCCAATATATAAAACTATTATTTCACCATTAATCAGCATAAAAAGTATTAATGAGATACTTCACATTTTTTCTGTACACTGCCTTAGTTTTTGCACTTTAGTTTATTATTTTCTTTCTTTTTTTATTTTTCGGTTTCTGTGTGTTCCCTTTGTTCATGCTCTGTTTTCCATTTTAAGTTTGTTTGTTTTTTTGATTGCCCTGAGCCTCTGTTGCTGTGCTTGTGCTTTCTCTAGTTCTGGTGAGCGGGGGTCGCTCTTCGTTGCGGTGCACAGGTTCTCACTGTAGGGGCTTCTCTTGTGGAGCACAGGCTCTAGAGCCACAGGCTTCCGTAGTTGCAGCACAGGGGCTCAACAGTTGCAGCCTGAGAGCTCTAGAGCGTGGGCTCAGTAGTTGTAGCACAAGGGCGACACACAGAATCTTCTTGGACCCGGGATCAAACCCATGTCCCCTGCATTGGCAAGCGGATTTGTGTCCACTGTTCCATCAGGGAAGTCCCTCTTTCCTTCTTTCTTTGGCTGTGCAACAGCCGGGATCTTAAATCCTCACTGTGGCACGTGACATCGTTTTTAGTTGTG